>NC_041223.1:28267011-28272386 GCF_002837175.3 Physeter macrocephalus | reverse complement strand
GGGGGGGGCGGTGTGGAGAGTGACCTGTGCTCGCACACAGGTCTCTTGGTGGCGGCAGCAGCAACCCGAGCATCCCACACCTGTCTCTGCTGTCCGCGCCGACAGCCGCGGCTCGCGCCCGTTTCTGGAGCTCCTTTAAGCGGCGCGCTTAAACCCCTTCCTAGTGCACCAGGAAGCAAAGAGGGAAGAAAAGGTCTCTTGCCTCTTCGGCAGCTCCAGACTTCAACCGGACTCCCTCCCGGCTAGCCGTGGCGCCCTAGCCCCTTCAGGCTGTTTTCACTCTGCCAACTCCAGACCTTTCCCTGGGATCCAACTGAAGCCCGAGGCTCAGCTCCCAGCCCCCGCCCGCCCCGGCGGGTGAGCCGACAAGCCTCTCGGGCTGGTGAGTGCTGGTCGGCACCGGTCCTCTGTGCGGGAATCTCTCCGCTTTGCCCTCCGCACCCCGCTGCTGCGCTCTCCTCCGAGGCTCCGGAGCTTCCCCCTCCGCCACCCACAGTCTCCGCCCGCGAAGGGGCTTCTAGGGTGTGGGAACCTTTCCTCCTTCACGGCTCCCTCCCACTGGTGCAGGTCCCGTCCCTATTTTTTGTCTCTGTTTATTCTTTTTTCTTTTGCCTACCCAGGTACATGGGGGGTTTCTTGCCTTTTGTGAGGTCTGAGGTCTTCTGCCAGCGTTCGGTGGGTGTTCTATAGGAGAAGTTCCACGTGCAGCTGTATTTCTGATGTACCTGTGAGGAGGAAGGTGATCTCCGCGTCTTACTCTTCCGCCATCTTGCCTGCTCCCCAATGTTTTAAATCAAAGCTTTTATTTGTATAGGAAGTCTCCTGGGAAAGGACTTTTAAAATATCCTCAAATAATCAGCCAAATGATAGAGTCAGTTGGAAAGATCTTGATCTTTCACTTTGCCATTTTTGTGTCCAACTGAGATTGTTGCAGACTGTCCAGGATCGTTATGTCTTTTACTGAGACAAGATTTAACCTGATCCTACATCTCAAAATGGGATTTAGATTAGACCTAACACTAGTATTTCTGGATGAGGGATGACATTTCCAGGGTCCATTTTCTAAGTATAGAAAGAACAGACATTTTTTCCGTATCGTTTATCAGTTATTAGTGTGTAAATTTATGTTTTGGTGTGACAAATATACTGAAATACTGCCACTTCTGTTACAGATTTAAGAATCAGCCTGCATGTCTGCAGAGATGGGGTGAAATTTGGTTTCTTTCCTCCTGAAAATTTACTTCGTAGTGCTGCTAGGAGACCTGCCAGTTAGGAAAAGTAGGAATCGTGATCCTAAGGTTTTTTACATTGATCCCTTATATAGACACACTTCCCAGAAAATCACTTTCGCCAACTTCGATCAGAAAACAATGCAAGCTCCGTGACTACCAGGATTTTTGTCTGTTTTGTTCACTGCTACGTGCCTGATACGTAGAATACTAACGGCACACAGTTCATGTTCAAAACGTATTTGTTGACTGAGTGGATTACAGTCGTGTTTCCTTGCAGGAAATCTTCCTAAAGATTCCAAAAGATTTCCTTTTTTCTATAAATGTTAGGATTTTGGTGGATCTTTTTTTGTTTCCACAAGATGTAAGCAAAAGTGCTTTTGACCTCTCAGTAATAAATGTTTATAGAATAAAATTTTAACCTAAGTGTTATGTGGCGAAATCATTTTTTTAATGTTAATGGAATTTGGAGCTTTTCATATATAATTTCAGTAATTTCTACAGTAGTACAAACATTGTCATTTACATATGTATTGTACACACACACACACACACACACACACACACACACATCTGCTAGGGAAGAAAATAACATATACATCTTTTTTATCTAGAATAATATACTCATCTATAAAACCTGGCTAACAGTATCTATCCTGTTTTACTCCAAAGTCTATGGTAAGAATCAAATCTAATTAAGTATTTTAAAACTCTTTGAAAAATGTAAAATATCAAACAAATGCTAGGCACAACATATGTTCTTTATACAATATCATGAGGAAAAGAGTTGCAAATAATGAGTATATTCCATAAAGCTCTTTATTTAAAAAATGAAACAGATAAATTTAATCCCAGGTTTTTTTTTGGTTTTTTTGGTCATCATATGTTTTAAAAAGTTAACCTATTTCAACTATAATTAAGGAAATAAGAAGCTTCATTTTTTTACCACACCCATTTTGAAACTAGTAAAAACCAGAGCTTTTTCACATTATCAAACCAGTTCCACAAGTTGAAATAATGATCTCCATTAATGAGTAATGCCAACTTTGAAAGTCTGTATGCTCTAAGCCAACATATTCAAGGAGTATTATCTATTTTACTGACAAATAGGGATTTCCCCACAATGCAGTGCCATCGCAGAGAAATTAAATTTATGGTTAGTATACTTCTCAATTGTGAACATTTTGCCTGGCTCATTAGGTTATATGTCATAATATTGGTTTCTATTTCTGACTAAAAAATATGGATCTAATACTTCTATTCAGAAAGACTGGGATTTAATCCAGCCTATGATAATTTTTTTTTAAAACACACACAAAAAATGTGTATTTGCTAGAGAGTTATTTAAATAACAAGTTTTTTAAATCAGTATTTTCTTATTTCAATATCAGATTTATAGCCAGAAAGTTGGATTTTAGTTAGGTGTGCTTATCTGTATAGGATTATAGCAAATAGAATCATAATAAAATATTAGCATGTTTTTATCTATTCGTTTATTTACCCAAAATAATTTATTTTGAAGAGTACCTATCACCCTGTTAGCTAATGCTCAATTATTCGTTAATGGAAAATTCTGTATAACCTGAATTTTTGTATTTGCATTTTAAGGCAACAAACCTTTATTGCATAATAACTCAGACTGTGAAACTCGACTAAATTTTCTCATTAATAAATCCTCATATTTTGGATGTAATAAGAATAGTGAATTCTAAAATTATCCCAGGTGCTGTAAGCATTTGTTGAGCATGCAGAACAGGCTTGGGAGCTACACATTTCTGTAAGCACAAAGACAAGAGAAATTTGCTTTAGAAAATTTGTCTTCTATTCTCAATTAAACCAGAACCATGAGTGTGTTAGCAAGACAAAGACATTTTTTTCTGTGTCTAGTGATTTAACTGCATTTTTAAGGTTTGAGAACCATATGGGACAATTTCCCTTTGAATTAATATAAATTAGCAAATATATGAAAATCTCTCTACATGCTTTGTTTTTTCCCCTCCATAGCACAGAATTTCACAGCAGTTGAGTTCTTGGAATTGTAAAAAGAATGTAATTCTTTTCAAAACAGTTTAAATAAAAAGATTGTATGTGCAAAAATGGTTCTAGTAAACCCATTAAAAAATAACATTACCTTTTCTCAGAAAAAGCAAGTAAAACTGGCTGAGATTACAATTACTGGATGTAAAAGATCTAATCTTGGAGGATTTGAAGACAAATATTTTCCCAGACGCATAGGAATAAGCATATCCAAATGTTTCTTTCTAGCGGAGAAGAATGAAGTAAAGCTACATTGTACAAACCTAAGTATGTAATGTGTCAACTAAAGGACTAATATGTATTTCAGAAAATAATCTTGAAATAGTTTAAAAAAATTATTTAGAAAAATTCACTTCCATAAGTTAAATTTATTTATATCTTTTATTTGTTTATTAAACTAAAAGGCTTCACATTAACATTACCACAAATATTTAGCAAGAATGCCAGCTGCTGATTATAGGCCTATGACAGAAAATTTGGCATATTTCCAGTCAGATGCCTCTACTGTATCCAAAACAAAGCATTTAAAAATACAGTGCTTCTCTACTGAAGAATGTTAAATCCACAAATGAGCATATTTGAGAGAATGCAATCTAAGCATTGCTGCTAAACCATTAGACCAGGATGTTTATATAAAGCTGAAAAGCAGGGACATCTCTGCATGATGTGGCACCATTAAAGACCAGAGAGATTATAGCTGCACACATACAAACTCACATATACACACATACAGAACAATAATAGCTAACATTTTTGAATGCTTACTCTGTCTAGGCTAAGTGATTTACATAGACTAGCTCATTTAATCTTCACAACCCATTCTTCTCACCATTTAAGAGATAAAAAACAGTGTGGCACACTGGATATCACATTATACGTCCAAGGTCTCAAAGGCATTTTGACTTCTGAGCCCATACTTTAAATCACTGTGTTATGCCATGCTATCTCACATACATGCATACGGATGCAGAGAATAAAGATACCAACCAGACAATCCTCCCGTCAGATTAGGCATATATTACTCAGGAAGTGGCCTCTCCAGCATGATGTCACAAACTGGACTGTATAGGTTTTATCACACAAAGCTTTTTGTCTTTCGTTTAATCATCACTGTGCCTAGGGTTGGCATTTATCATATGGCTACCTTTAACTGCTATAAACAAACACCCATAACTTCAAAGTTGACTCCTGCAAGGGAATACCTAAGCAGGAACAGAAAGGCTGCACATGGGACTGTTCTGCCTCCCTGAGGTTGCTTTCTCCTTAAGGTTTCTGGCTGTCAGATGCTGCTTCCTCCACTATGGCCTCAAGTTTTTACACTACTTTTCACATCATGGTCCAAGTGGGCACTGTAGACTCCTAACAAGTATAATAACAGCCACCACTCATGGATCACTATTCAAATTATCTACATTTGTACTGACCATTTGTCATACACTGATTCATTTAATCCCAAATGAGTCATTATTTTCACTTTTCCAGATAAGAAAAAAAGAGGTCCAGATGGCTTCACAGGCGAATTCTATCAAACATTTAGAGAAGAGCTAACACCTATCCTTCTCAAACTCTTCCAAAATATAGCAGAGGGAGGAACACTCCCAAACACATTCTATGAAGCCACCATCACCCTGATACCAAAACGAGACAAACATGTCACAAAGAAAGACAACTACAGGCCAATATCATTGATGAACATAGATGCAAAAATCCTCAACAAAATACTAGCAAACAGAATCCAACAGCACGTTAAAAGTATCATACATCATGATCAAGTGAGGTTTGTCTCAGGAATGCAAGGATTCTTCAATATATGCAAATCAATCAATGGGATAAACCATATTAACAAATTGAAGGAGAAAACCCATATGATCATCTCAATAGATGCAGAAAAAGCATTTGACAAAATTCAACACACATTTCTAATAAAAACCCTCAAAAAGTAGGCATAGAGGGAACTTACCTCAACATAATAAAGGCCATATATAACAAACCCACAGCCAACATCGTCCTCAATGGTGAAAACCTGAAACCATATCCACTAAGATCATGAACAAGACAAGGTTGCCCACTCTCACCATTATTATTCAACATAGTTTTGGAAGTTTTAGC
>NC_041223.1:28266423-28266798 GCF_002837175.3 Physeter macrocephalus | reverse complement strand
ATTTCACAATTTGTATGGAAACACAAAAGACCCTGAATAGCCAAAGCAATCTTGAGAAAGAAAAACGGAGCTGGAGGAATCAGGCTCCTGGACTTCAGACTATACTACAAAACTACAGTAATCAAGACAGTATGGTACTGGCACAAAAACAGGTATATAGGTCAGTGGAACAGGATAGAAATCCCAGAGGTAGGTCCACACACATATGGTCACCTTATCTTTGATAAAGGATGTAAGAATATACAGTGTAGAAAAGACAGCCTCTTCATTAAGTGGTGCTGGGAAAACTGGACAGCTACATATAAAAGAATGAAATTAGAACACTCCCTAACACCATACACAAAAATAAACTCAAAACGGATTAAAGACCTAAAT
>NC_041223.1:28240494-28265749 GCF_002837175.3 Physeter macrocephalus | reverse complement strand
ATCTACAGGGCTTCCCTGGTGGCCCAGTGGTTGAGAGTCCACCTGCCGATGCAGGGGACACGGGTTCGTGCCCCAGTCCGGGAGGGTCCCACATGCCACGGAGCGGCTGGGCCCGTGAGCCATGGCCGCTGAGCCTGCGCGTCTGGAGCCTGTGCTCCGCAACGGGAGAGGCCACAACAGTGAGAGGCCCGTGTACCGCATAAAAAAAAAAAAAATCTGCAAACAATAAATGCTGGAGAGGGTGTGGAGAAAAGGGAACCCTCTTGCACTGTTGGTGGGAATGTAAATTGATACAGCCACTATGGAGAACAGTTTAGAAGTTCCTTAAAAAGGTAAAAATAGAACTACCATATGACCCAGCATTCGCACTACTGGGCATATACCCTGAGAATACCATAATTCAAAAAGAGTCATGTACCACAATGTTCATTGCAGCTCTATTTACAATAGCTAGAACATGGAAGCAACCTAAGTGTCCATCGACGGATGAATGGATAAAGAAGATGTGGCACATATATACAATGGAATATTACTCAGCCATAAAAGGAAACGAAATTGTGTTATTTGTAGTGAGGTGGATGGACCTAGAGTCTGTCATACAGAGTGAAGTAAGTCAGAAAGTGAAAAGCAAATACCGTATGCTAACACATATGTATATGGAATCTAAAAAAAAAAAAATGGTTCTGAAGAAACTAGGCACAGGACAGGAATAAAGACGCAGATATAGAGAATGAACTTGAGGACACAGGGAGGGGGAAGGGTAAGCTGGGACAAAGTGAGAGAGTGGCATGGACATATATACACTACCAAATGTAAAACAGATAGCTAGTGGGAAGCAGCCGCATAGCACAGGGATATCAGCTCGGTGCTTTGTGACCACCTAGAGGGGTGGGATAGGGAGTGTGGGAGGGAGATGCAAGAGGGAGTAGTTATGGGGATATATGTATATGTATAGCTGATTCACTTTGTTATAAAACAGAAACTAACAAACCATTGTAAAGCAACCATACTCCAATAAACATGTTAAAAAAAAAAAAAAAAAGAAGAAAAGAGGCCCATGAAGATTAATGAACTTGCCCAAGGTTACTGAACTAAGAAGTGGTAGAACTGGGTACAAATTCAGCTTTATTTTAATTCAGTGCCTGCATCCTTCATTTTTACACTTGAACTTCTTCCCAAACTTCCCAAGGGATTACACCGTAAAAGAAACTTACTCAAAATTATATTTTAAAATGTTCTAGGTGCCAAATACTGCACTAGGAGTTTAGGCGCTAAGAATATATCAATATCACTCTTTTTAAGTTTAGAGTCTACCAGGGACGAAACACATAAAACACGTACTTAAAAATGTCAAATGATTTGATAGGGTTAGGGCTGGTAGTGGAGCAAAAACAGGAAAACTATTCCAGGGTAGGAAGAGCTGACAAATGACGTAATCAGCCAGGTAAAATGGAGGGGGCTGAAAGGAGGGAGGAGAGAAATATAGGTACGAAGGCCATAGGTACGAAGGACCTTAGAGAACATGATATTTTCAAGGAACTTTTATTTTTTAGCATTTTCCACCACTTATTCATGTTTTCAAAAATAGTTAAAAAAATAGTTCAACTCTTCTTACAAAACAAAGATAAAATAGTACATACTAGACACACATATCACTTTTTTCCTCTTATGGCTTTAGCCTACTCCCGCCCTGTCAAAAGAGACCAAAAAAAAAAAAAGTCCCCAAACAACTCTATCTGACCACATTCACAGAAAACGATGCCAGAATATATTGCAGAACAGAAGGATGTGTCATCTGTTTTGTATCCAAAGGTTTCTTCTCCATTTCTCGTACTAGGAGAGTAACCATCATTGAACATGCTGTGTGCCAAATTAAAACATAACTTCAACATATGTCAAATCTCACTAGAGATAGTAACTATAGTAGAAATTGGCATTTTTTCAGCAATATTTTTCTTTAAGTAACAGGTATGTCCAGTGCCAGATCATAGAATGAGAGGAGATAGCATAGTGAGTGAAGTTTAATAGTGAGCAGAGGCCAAATCATGTGGGACCTTGTAAATCGTAAAAAGGATTTTCTTTTTAAAAAACTAAGTGAAGCTGGTCACCATATGGCAGTGTCCTGATGTGTTGCATCTAGAAGGTTATTTTTGTGATATTCCTGCCAAAAATGTATAACCTGAATCTAATGAGGAAATGTTAGACAAAGCCAAATTGGGAGATATCCTTGAAAATAAATGACCTATGTTCTTCAAAAATCCCAAGATCATGCGAGTCAAATAAAGACTAAAGAACTGTATTAAATTAAAGAAGGTAAAGACATAGGTTAAAGATTACAGACAAATGCAAATTGTGACTCTGGATTGGATCCTGGATCAGGTATGGTGGTTATATACAAGAGTATTCTTGTTGTTAAGAAATAGCATGAAAGCATTTAGGGATAAAGTTTTATTATGTCTATAACTTATTCTGAAAAAAATCAGAAAAATTACACATACACATATACACAGAAAGAAATATGATAAAGTATTAATTGGGAGAATCTGAGTGAAAGTATAGGAGAAATCTTTGCACTATTGTATTTTTTCTGTAAGTCTAAAATTATTTCAAACTAAAGTTTTTTTTAAAAGATAAGAAATTATTTGAAAGCACTGCTTGGAAGCTCAAATAATCAAGAAGACTTTATTAAGAAACAGCATCAGGGAAACAAATACTAAGGATACAAATATAGTCAGAGTGGCATATACTGATAAGATAAAACAACTTCATTCATTTTCCTCCATGTGTAGGAGACTGTCTTTAACTCTACTTTTCTAGAGCATTTCTTAGACATATATAATCTTCCATCTAAATTGGAAGATAAGTTAAGACATAGATTATATTTTTCTTTCTAAGGTCTAGTGTCTCAGTTCTAGGTTCTTCTTTGTGTGTTTTTTTCCCTTTATGTACTTCACACACAAAATCTCCTTTCCACCGGATTGAGTTGTCCTTGAAAGTTTTCTTAGGAAAAGCGAATCAGAATGCAGTCCACCCCAGTATCTACAAAAGACATACAACAGACTCACATTTTACATTGGGCCTGAAATTGAATGCATTATAGTCAAAACTATCCTAGAACAACCTTTAAATATCCCATTAAGTAGGGGATCATTGATTTGTATAGTCATTTTTATGCACTGTAAATTTTGATAACCCCTGAGCGAACAAAAGGAACAAAATAAAAACTTACATGCAAATATCTGAGCATTCAAATGATTCTGCTTTTAAGCGTATCAAATCCTCAGCAGTTTGGGGTGAAGAGGGGGATGAGAGACAAATTTTAAGTGATTCTGCTTGCTGTGGAGTTTATTCCATTTGGTTTAATATTAAGTCTCTAAAAACAATATATGTAAATAGATTTGTTTGTTGTAAGGATTAAACAAGAGTAGAGCAAATAAATTTTACTTCTAGCCATGATGAAGGAACTGGTATCACAGTTGGCCTCCTGCCATAAGCAACTATAAAACTGGAAAAATACATATGAAATCACTTCTTTTAGATGTTGAACAAAAGGCAGCACAAGACTGTGATCCCTGAAAGAAGGGCAAAAAAATGAGATGAGCCCTGCAGTTTTACTGGCTTTCCGCCTGGCATCACTTTCTAGACTGTGGCTCAGGAAAGAGGGAACCCAAACAGAGCACCCCAGTCTCCCTGAGCTGAGGAGACAGAGGTCAGAACTCACAGCCAGTGAGGTGGCTGGAATGTGTATGGCAAGGTTCTTGAGGGAAGTGAGCTGCGCAGAGAAGCAGTTCCAGAAATCTGCATAGGGGACCCCTTGAATCTTTGGCTGAATAGTAAGCAGTGTATACGCAGGTTGAAACTCCCTGAGGTGGGACAAAGTATAATGCTAGAAAAGAACAAATACTGAAGGGCAGAGAATTGCTCTCCCAGAGCTAGACAGAGCAAGTAGATATTTGGGTGCTGACCTGCCAAGATGAAAGGACTTTATGAACAGTGCAGATGCAGTAGAAACTCCAAAAAGGCTAATCTAGTGCTAGAAAAAATGTTACTCTTGACCTATTTATCAACAAAGCTTGAAAGAATCAAATTCTACTGCAAGTAAATTAACTGCATATAGGAACAAAACTCAACACTCTATTAAGGAAAACAGTAAAATTCAGTCAACAATAAAGCATCTGTAATGTCCAGTGTAAAATAAAAAATTACTAGACATGCAAAGAAGTAGGAAAATGTGACCCATAACCATTATAAGAAATTATTCAATAAAAACAGACCCAGGAATGACACAGATGATGAAATTAGTAAACCATGCCTTTACAAGCACTATTATAAAAATACTCAAGAATTTAAAGGGATAAAAAGAGAAATATGAAATCTCAACCGGGAAATGATAACTATAAAAAAGGGGATACTAGAGGTAAAAACTACAATATCAAAAACTAAAAACTCACTGAATGGGCCTAACCTCACGTTAGATACTTCAGAAGAAGCTATCAGTAAACTTGAAGATAGGGCAATGGAAATTATCAAAATTAAAGCATGGGAAAAAAAGCAGCTGAAAAATAATAATGGAGTTTCCATAACTTATGGTATAATTTCAAGCAGATCAAGAAGCTCAACAAATTCCAAGCAGAATAAACACAAAGAAGTCCATACCAGGGCATAGTAGGATCCAATCAGGTAAAAGAACTACTGTAAGTGATATACATAAGAAATTTATTTTGAGGATTAGACCTTATGCGTTGTGGGAGCTCGTTAGCAGTCTCCGTAAGGCTGTTGCCTCTGTGCTGGTACTGGGCCTGAAGTCAGCAAGGAAATATAGACATGAAGTAGAAGAAAGCAAGGATGAACCTTGAAGGAACCTGTGGCAGAAAATTGAAATCTATGAGGAAAAACTAGAACCCACTAGAACAAATAAAACGTGTTTATCTCATCCCCTTCAGTTTTGATGATGTGAGTGAATTAAACGCTAAGTTGTCAACTTTTTTTATGAAGATGTACATGACCCGGCCTGGGATTCACAGGATCTGAAAGGGTGGCTCTGGTTAGAACTATAAGCCCTCCTATTGTTCCCCAACACCAGTAAGGTGGACCAGCAGATGAGTAACTGCACACACGAGCTGCAACATGCCTTGCCCTATGCCAATCTTCAGTGTGTGAAAACTGGCTGTTGCCTCTTTTCCACCTTCCTAACTTCACACATATCTCTGTTGTGGCCAATGATACAGTGAATGTAATTCTGCGAAATGGTTCCAGTTTAGCTAATTGACACAAAACAAAACTACCACAGTCCATCCCTTCACAACTGGCACGCATATATACCTCTTTTAACCATACTTAATTTCCAAATAAATGTAATAGTAAAAACATCTTTGTCCATAACATAAAAATATCTGATAGACAAATAAAATCATGCTAACACTCTCCCGAAAAGAAGATATAAAATCCCTTTACTCAGTTTTTGTTGATGTTCATTTCTCTTCTAGCTCAATTGCATTCCCTCTTTGATATACTCTAACTTAAATCCTGAGATATAAGTTTAGCTACTATTAACACATCTTGTATGTTGGAGGGTAAGGGGAGAAAAAATATAGCTGGTTAGTAAAAATACAAATTATTCATATAAAAATAACGAAGAAATACTCAAATATTAAAGTCTTCATTTCTGCTACTGGTCACATGTTTTCACTTAGTATTTGTAAGCTTCATTTTGCCACCCATATCCTCTTTGCACCTTGCCTGGTCATAATTCTTCGCCTAGTGGGATAAACTAATTCTTCACCCCTGAAGGGTATAAACCATTAGCAGTTTTGCTATAGTTTTTCACTGACTTTTACCACAGAGCATGGAAGTACTAAGATGTGTCCTGAGAGATTTTATGAATTACGGACACACTCCTCCTTACCCTCCTAATGCAGTGGAAAATTCGTATCCTGTTGATAGAATCAATTCAGCCAGACAGATTAAAATCCTTCTTTACTCACTGGTTCACTACGATGAGTATTTTTACATGGCTAAATGACAGTGTCAAATTCCCATTTAATGGAACCATTTCTGTGTCCCCCAGTGGAATCATACTTTTCTTGAGAACTAAGACCTTTAAACCGGAAGAACCAAGTTTGTGGAGATGAGAAGCAATATTTTTGTTGGTGACTCATTAGCAGTTAATAGTGACATGAGCCACTCCTACTTTTCTGATTCCCAGACCTGTGAGTCCTGGCTATGAGAGGAAACACACCATAAACTGAACACTGATCCAGACTTTAAACCCTATCCTGGATGACATTACTCCAGCCCTTCAAGGTGTTGTCATCCATCTGGCATGGATGCCAGTCTTCAAAAGGCCATTCTGTCAGGTCAGCTGCTTCAGAGTGATGGACAAGATAATAATACAAATGAATTCCATGCACACCAACCTAGTGCTGCCCTTCCTTAGCTGTAGAATGATTTCCTTGTTCAGAAGCTATGCTTCTGTGTGGAATGTCATGGTGTTAAGGCATTCCGTAAGTCCACAGAGGGAGATTTGGCAGAAGCATTGCAGGAAGGGAAGGCAAATCTGTATCCATAGTAAATTCCTCTTCCAGTGAGAACAAAGTATCCACCTTCTAGGATGGAAATAATATAATCTACTTACTACCCTGTAGCTGGACTGATCCTCCTGGAAGTGGTGTCATGTTGGGGCTCAGTGTTAATCTCTGACAGCAGATTGGGCACTCAGCAGTAGCTGTTGTCAAATCAGCCTTGATGCATGGAAGTGTACATAGCTTAGCCTGTGCAAAACCTCTTTCCCTGCTGCCCACCGCCACTTTCTTTATGAGCCCACTGGACAAAGACAGGGGTAGCTGCAAAAACAGGTTCACTCATGCCCACAGAGTAGATCATCATGTCCTCCTCTGCTGCTCAAGTGGCTCTTGTGGGAGGAGGTCATGAGAGGTTGTGACCACCAGTTGACCTGCTGCAAGCTGGACCCAGGCAATCTGCAGCTCCTCACTCCTTCCCTGTCCTTGGAATGTGCATTCTGCTTGCCTTCCCTGCGCTAGAAGCTGTCCCAAGGACACAGTCTTGAGAGATAAATGTGTCATTGAGCCCATCTGGACAGTTTACATGACTGAACCTGGTTAAGGTCTCTAGGTAAACTTTTAAGGTTCTGGCAGGTGGGTGCAGAGACAAATCTCCTAAGTAAGTTCCCTTGTTGATTAAAACTACCATCTCCCAACCTGGGGTGGTCTGCTTCTTTCTTTGGTCTCTCCTTGCTCTCTGTGTCCAGGGGCCGGTTTACAAATCAACAGCTCTTTTGTGAGCATTGATGTGGGATTGAACTATCCTCATGATCTATGCCCAAAGTCTATCCACATACCTCTTCCCAGACCTCACTATTATCAATTTTCCAATCACACTCCTTTTCATTGATGATCTTCCAACCAAGCCATTAGCCACAGCCCATGCATCAATATATATCTAGCCATCTTTTTCACACAGAACTTTCCCTAAGGATTAGGAAGTAGGCAAGAATGTGTTCTTTGTTCAGTAAATTCAACATTCTACTAAAAGTTTCAGTCAGTTCTATAAGATGAGCAAAAAAGAAAAGACAGAAAAGAAGTATTCTAATTTCTAATATTAAAAAGGAAAAAGTAAAGCTATCTTTATTCACAGGTAGCATGATCAAGTGTGTAGAAAACACTAAATAATCTTAAATACAAATGACACAAGTGATTTAAGCAATGTTGCAGATACAAGGTCAATATAAAAATATCAATTTTATTTCTATATACTAGCAAAGAACAATTGGAAAATAAAAAACATAATACTAGGGGCTTCCCTGGTGGCGCAGTGGTTGGGGGTCCGCCTGCCGATGCAGGGGACACGGGTTCATGCCCCGGTCCAGGAGGATCCCACATGCCGCGGAGTGGCTGGGCCCGTGAGCCATGGCCACTGAGCCTGCGCGTCCGGAGCCCGTGCTCCGCAACGGGAGAGACCACAGCGGTGGGAGGCCCGCGTACTGCAAAAAAAACCCCCAAAAAACCCCCGTAATCCTATTTATAATAGCATCAAATAAAATAATATGCTTAAGAATAATAGGTGCAAGATTTGTTACACTGAAACTAAAAATATTGCTGGAAAAATAAAAAAGACCTAAATAAATAGAAATATATACCATGTTCATGAAGAGAAAGACTCAGTATTTTTAAGATGTGAATTGTGTCTAAATTTATCTGTAAATTCAAAGTTCCCAAACTAAATCTCAGCAGGGTTCTTTTTTTTTTTTTTTTGATAGAGGTTGACAAGATGATTCTAAAATTTATATGGAAATATAAACTACTCAGAATACCCCAAACAATCTTGAAATAAAATAATACTTTGGAGTATTTATACAATTTGGTTTCAAAAGTTACTATAATCGAGATTGTGTTATATTGCATAAACAGAGACTTATAGATAGATGAAAGCAAATATTGAATCCAGAAGCAGATCCCCATTTACATAGTCACTTGAGTTTTCTTTTTTAAACCAAAGTACCAACATTACTTAATAGGGTAAAGAAAGTCTTTTTAACAAATGGTTTTGCAAAAGATAACAACCTATATGAAAACAAAAATACCTCAAACCATACCACACCCCACCCATGAAAATTAATTCAAGATAGATCATAGTCCAAAATGTAAAGGATAAAATTCTAAAACTTCTTGAAGAAACAGAGGATTTTTTTTGCAACCCTTGGAGAGAGAAAAATTTCTTAGAGCACAAAATGTTCTAATCGTAAGAGGAAAATTTGGTAAAGTGGACTTGATCAAAATTGAAAACTTCTGCTTATCAAAGCTAACATTTAGAAAACAAATATGAAAGCCACAGATTGGGGGAAATATTTTCAGCACAACGGACTTTTATTAAAAACCTACAAACACTCCTACAACTCAATAATAAGACAAACAATGCAATAAAAATAAGTAAATGACTTGAATGGATACTTCATAAAGAAAGATATGCACAACAATTTATAAGCACATTAAGAAGTGATCAGTCCTATTAATCATCAGTGAAGTGTAAATTAAAATTATAATGATATAGGACTATAAATCCACTAAAATGGCAAGATTAAAAAGACTGACAATACCAAATGTTGGAGGAGATATGAAGCAACTGAAATTGTCATACATTGCTGATAGGACTTGTAAAATGGTATATAACAACTTTGCAAATCTGTCTAGCAGTTTCTCATATACCCTACCGTAGGACCAGCAGTCCTACACTTAGGCATTTATCCTAAGTGTAGAGAAGTATTTTTCTCATGAACATAAAATGACTCCTACAAAAATGTTCCAAGCAAATTTATTCATAAATAAACAGAAACTAGAAGCAACTCAGATATCCATGTACAGGAGAATGGATAAAGGAACTGTGGTGTATTCATACAATATATTGATGTAACTCATCAATTACAAGAACTAGCTCCTGATACTAACAACACGAATAAACTTCAAAAAATTATGCTGAGTCAAAGAAGCCGGAGCAAAAACGTACATACTGTGTGATTCTGCTAATCTATGATTGAAGATACCAGAATAGTGGTACCTGTGGGTAGAGGGCATAGAGGTTGATTGGGAAAAAGGCATGAGAGAACATTCTGGGATTATAGATAGGATTGTAGACTCAATAGAAATTTGAGTTTCATGGTTATATACAATTGTCAAAACTTATCACAATGAATAGGCATTTCATTTAATCTTTGTCATTTTACTGTATGTGACTATATTTCTGTGAGGTTCATCATATAATAAGTGCTCAAATATTTGCTTAATTTGAGACTAAATTATTTTTTATTATGCTCCCATACACAGTTGTATTTTTTTAAGTCGTGAACTATCTTCAGCATCTGTTTCCTGCCTTTCTAAGTCAAAATTTCCTGTCCAGGCCCTGCTAAACAGTTACTATTCTCATGCCCTTGTTTGTTTCAGGAACTCTTAACAGCTCTCACTGAGTTCTCGTGATTGACTAAGTATTCCAGAATAAGGGAAGTTACTAAGATCAGAAGAGTCAAAATGATCCAGAGAATGCATCTGCACAATAACTGTTCAAGTTCACCTGTGCACCAGGTTAAACTCTTACCAAGCTGAAATTCTAATTTAGGAAATATGTCCATCATTTGCAAAAAACCTAAGCAAACCTGGTGGGATTATCTAGCATGAATTCTCATTAGTTAGGCAGCTTTATGCATACTAAGATTCCTCTTGCCATGGTTATGTTTGACACCCAGAAGCAGACTCAGAGCCCCTCTTCACGTGCTGCTTCCCTGGGCTACAATTTCAGTGACCACTAGTTTATGAGGGGCTGTTAATCTGTCGAACCTAATAATCACTAATACTGCCCATAACATCTGCTGGATAACCTTACCATTCTTAGTCAATCAATGAATGAAATCAACTCCTAGGACAATAAACAAAAACTGCAATACTTCAATAAAAGATAGTGAGAGAAATAAAAAAAATCTGAATTTTTAAAAGAACGGAACAAAACAAAAACCAAAAAGCAAATTTAAGGAACAAAAAGAGAAACAGGATGAGAAGGAAAACACACGCATATTTATTATGAAGCACATAATGTCCCCTCAATCTCTGTTCTTACAAGATGCCTTTGAATAGTTGCATTGAATTTTTCTTTAAAACACATAACTCTATTATCCACACTGAGAAATAATTTAAGCCTTTAGAACACACTTCCATGGTTTGACTGCTTTCATTCAGAAAATTCTCTCAATAACGAAGAATAACATCTTTCACAGAGAATCAAGTTCACTAATAATCTCGTGAGTAAGAAACTATTTAAATCCTGGCTTTTTGTTCTCTCATAAGCCTTTCAGTATGCCATGATTTTTCGTGCTACAGTTTTGAGTTTTCAAAAATTCCTGATTCATTCATTTAAATTAGTTTGGAATATTTGTAAACCCTGAAGCTACTCCATACAGTAATACGGAGAATATTCTTACAGATTGCCTCCTGACCAAACTTAGTATGAATTAGGTATTTGCTATTTTAAAAAAAATAGATTGAATTTACGAGGTGGGAGATTTCCATTAGGAAATAGAATGAATCATTTTCTGAAGGTCCTCAGGTTCTTTTTCACTTTCTGATGTACAAATGACCTTGAAGTGTGGTCTTCTTTCTGTTGTGTGTCATTTTGACAACTTTATCTGGCGGTATTACATTCATCTATAGATCCACTAAGCTATAGATACTCCTAATCTTCTCCCTTCCATTTGTTCATTAATCTGACAAATAGTTACTGAGAGCTTACTGCTGCAAGCACTGGCGACACAGCTGTGAACAAGACAGATGTAGCCCCACCCCAGTGGAGCTTAGAGCCTCTTGTCACACAAGGCATTATACAAATGATTCTTTAATTGCAAATATGACAAATATCATGAAGAAAAAGCAAAGATATGCTTGAGAGTGTATTATTATGAGGGTACAAATTAACCTGGTTGGAGATGAAAATGGCACTTTATCAAGGTCTCTTCTAGTACCAGGAATTAGTTTGAATTTGGCAGGTATACTATTTCCAGGTATAGTTACTTTGTGACAGTATTGTCACTTTTTGGTCACATTGGCTCCAGTCCATCTGCTGGTGTTGAACAAATACCATATTGATTTGATACTTTTGCTCAGTATGGCAATGAACTAGTTTTTATTGGTTGGATTACAATTATTTACAATTTGATTGAAAATTTCATCTACCATTTATTTAAAACTTATTTATTTATTTTTCACTGTGCTGGGTCTTTGTTGCTGCACGCTGGCTTTCTCTAGTTGCAGTGAGCTGGGCTACTCTTCGTTGCGGTGCGCGGGCTTCTCACTGTGGTGGCTTCTCTTTGTTGCAGAGCATGGGCTCTAGGCGTGTGGGCTTCAGTAGTTGTGGCACATGGGCTCAGTAGTTGTGGCCCATGGGCTCTAGAGAGCAGATTCAGTAGTGTGGCGCATGGGCTTAGTTTCTCCGTGGCATGTGGGATCTTCCTGGACCAGGGCTCGAACCCGTGTCCCCTGCATGGGCAGGAGGATTCTTAACCACTGCACCACCACGGAAGTCCCTCATCTACAATTTTTTAGCCTTGTTTCTCCACTAATTAAGTACAAAATTAATCCTTATTTTCTGACTCAAGAAAAAGTCCAGAGATAAAATATATAAATATTAAATGTTAATTCCTCAAAGACAGTATTTTGTGACCTTAGGAAAATTATATTTCTTCATTCTTCGGTGGAAAACACTGGGAAAAAATTAGTTCTTTATTGCATAAGATGCTAAAGATTGATACAGTTCTGAGTTTTATAACAACCAAATAATTTATATGTTTTCTTATCAAACAAAAACATCATTACTCTTGCAAGTTTTGTTCGATGTCTCTTAGGTACAAATCATACTGCAAGTGCAATTGTTACTTAATTTGCTCAATTTTATTGACCTAATCATATAACTATATTGCTTAACTACGGAACTATATAGTTAATATTGCTTAACTATAAATAATTTAATAAATATCAGAAAGCAAGATTCTTGTTTATAAACTGTCTAGAACTCATGAACGTTTTTTTCTTTACTTTCAATTTCTTAGCAATTTCTACAGATTATATATGATAATGAACAGTCTTGCTACACCTTATCTGGAAGTTAAAAACTATGCCAGAACTTGAATGTTATTGCTGAGATATTCCTAGATAAGTTTTAAGTTGGTTTTAATGAGATTTCAACTGTCATGTTCATTTTACAGTGGTATTTCACAGATAAAAACCCGAAGCAAAAAGTGATCACAGTTTTGAATACCCCAATATAGACATTTATTTTGGAAAACTTAAAGTTGTATTATCTTTATTTTGTGCATTGCCCAATTTACGAATAACTAGCTAAAAGTTTTTCAAGAAAATAGGTTCGTCATTGTATTAGTTTTCTTGGGCTACAATAACAAAATATCGTAGACTAAATGTTTTAAACAGCAAAAATTTATGTTTTCCTAGTTCTGGAGAATGGAAGTCCAAGATCAAGGTGCCAGCAGGATTGGTGTCTGGTAAGGGCCTCTCCCCTTGGGATGCCAGATGGCAGCCTTCTCACAGGTGCTCACATGGCCTTCCTTTGTTGCATGTGTGTGGGGAGAGAGCAAAGAGTGTGAGCTCTCTGGTGGCTCTTCTTATAAAACCCTAGTCCTACCGGATCAAGGCCCCAGTCTTACAACCTCATTTAACCTTAATTCCTTCCTTATGAGTCTCCATCTCCAAATACTCCCAAACTGGGGGTTAAGGCTTCAATATATGAATTGAGGTGGGGGAACACAAGCATTCGGTCAACAATGGTCGTTAAAATGTCAGTTTGGTTTAACTCCAAAATCAATAATGCATTGCTTTACTTAACAGGAATGAACCAACCTCTGATTCTCAAAGCTCAGGCTCTCATCAGGTCATTGAATCAAACAGAAATAATTTCATGTTCAAGATACTATACAAAAATGATATAAACTGAATATCCTAGTAAGCTATTGATAAGCTTACCTTATTAACAGTACTCATAAAAAGATATTTTATTAACTTTTGTGTAACGTTCAATGTATTAGGGATTGCTATTAACAAAAGTATAATGATGTGCTACCAATAAGCCATATTGTTTTAGAACTATATCGCTCACTCTTCTGGAGGAAGAGCAAAAAGAAGCAGCACTGTATAAAAAAATAGCATTTCCTAAATTAAGTAGTGATTGAAGCAATTTTATAGGTATAGCAAAAGAAAAGTTGTTAAATGAGGAAAATAGATTTGGGTGTGAATTAACTTCCATTTCAGCTTTTGCTTTCATTATAGAGTGCTAGCGTAACTACCATAGGATAGAGTACCGAGGAAGCAGAAGCCTCAAAAAGTGAGGACTTAGATGTCCAAACATGAAAGACAAAAACAAGCCTGAAAAATAGTGCCCTCGAAGAAATTAGAACTACACAGAGATGCTTTCCAAAGTTAAAATTTCTGTGGTGGAATACGCACCTCATTCTCATGAAAATGATAACTTCTTAGAATGGATACCAAAAAAAATAGCAACCGGGTATAGCTGGATTTCTGCCTGGTTTTCAGTGCAAGAGTTCTGATGTTTTTCAACTGAGAGGCCAGTTGTCCTTAAGTTTTACAGAGAAAGACCCCTCAGCTCTGGTGGACCCCTCCCCACTTGTCTGTGTGTACATTCTTGGTGTAGCTCTGTTCTGTAACTGAGTGCTTCACACAAAGTCATATAACTCCCCTAGGAAAGGGGGCATGAGAAAAGATAAAAGGGAAGCCAAGGAGAAGGCCACCTGACAAGTAGAACATCAGTTAGGGCCCCGCTCAGTGGGATTTCACAGTGCGTGTTGACACAGGACCAAATTAGCTAAGCAGATAATTTAGGCATCAAAGGGACATAAATCAAGAGGATAAAGTGGTTAAAGTCGAGCTTGAAAAAAATGAGACATTTCCTTGCTAATGAAATATTTTCTAACAGGTAAAGAATATTATTATTTTTATATATATATTTTTAATGATACTCATTATGAGGTGTTTCCATGACCTGGATTGCCAGTCTGATAAAACTTTGGTGACAGAGCCAGTGTTGGTGTTTTTGGTTTGTTTCTTAAATAGAGCGTCAGTTAAGTAGATCTGGAGAAAAGAGAGCTGCAGAAAAGTCATTAGCGATTTGATCCAGCCTTCAAATATCAGCTCTTGAAGTAAAAAATAAATTTCTAAACTGTAGTTATTAACCAAATTATAAGTTATAAGAGTATCATTACATATGAAAAAGTGTTTCATCTCTCCTACAAAAATGTCATAAAAATTAATAGAATGAATAAAACACAGTCTTAAAAAAGTATTCACTAGTATGCTAGTATGTCATTTAACGTAATTTTTTCAAAATTTCAGAATATTTAACCTGAATATAGGAATATTGAAAAGTTTATGAGAAACTCAATAGGAAAGATGAAACTCACAAATCAAGGCAGACGTACTGCAGCCTCCTACACCGTGCTTGTCACATAATAGTTTCCCTGTAAAGATTTGTTGACACGCCGACTGCTTGGCTTGAAGAACATAATAGTACAGCATAAATTTTTTATGAGGTGCTTTCTAAATATCTTGCATTTATCTTCTAAATGTAACTTTTGCTATATGGTAGGACTGACTCTGCCCTTTATCGTGTTGTAACTAACAGACACAACCTGGAGTTATTAGCTTTGCTTTGCTTTGCTTTCTGTATTTTCTTTTAAATCTTTATGAGGAATAGCACAGGAACTGTAACGTTTACATTTCACATCCTCTCAGCCCATCGTATGTTAAAAGAGGGTGGAGAAAGAGCCATAGGAAGTTATATGAAGTGTGCCTCAGCTCAGAGCCAGAATTCGTGTTCAGACTTTGCTGGGGGTGAGAGGCAGGTCATAGCTGTGGGAAACAAATGAGAAGGTAAGAGATCAAGAGATCCGTGTGAAGAAGGCTGCAAGGCTTCTTGCTCCGGAGGCAGAAAGGTGTGGGTTAGGATCCTGGTTCTGCCACTTAAGCTAAATGTGTCTCCGTTTCTTCATTGATGAAGAGGAGCTTCTAGTGAGAGTGAAGGTTAGAGGCGATATGGTTAGGTTCTAAATATAGTAGGAGCTCAAAAATGTTATTTTTATTATTCCAAAGAACGTTTGATATAAAAATGTAATAATAGATGTCATCTAGGAAATATAGGGGATTCTGGGCAGGTTTTGGTCTAAACACCACTCCCAAAGCCCATTCATGAGCAAATCACGGTGGGGCTGAAGAAAGCTGGGAACTGTTGAGGTCTTGGGCTTCAAGGGAGCCGTGGAGAGCTGTTCTCCCACAGGTTCTAAGAAACTGGCCAGGGAGCTGTTGCCCTTAGTGTCTGCTGAGTAAGGCCCAGACCCAGACGGGATGGCTGTCTGTGACCTGTGACAGCAACACCTACCGGATGGTTCTCAGCACTTCAGGCGCCTGAGTTGGTAGCAGTCCAGACCCCTGGGACACTGTAATTTTCATTTCTGGCTGGGAGTGGGGAGAAAAGACTACAGAAGGGACAGGCAGACTCTTCGCCCTCTGGCAAGCTTACTCTCCCAGCCCTGCCATCTCTAGCTTCCCCTCCATCCCAGCACCCTCCTCCACTGACTCTGCAGACCTCCTGAATCTGGCAAAGGGACTCATGAAAGATTCTCATTGCTGATGCCCTAAATCCCACCTCTGGCTGCCAGCCATCCTCTGTCTCTCTAGAATTGGAACTTTTGCAATCTCCATCTAGAGGATTTCTTTAAACATGGAAATTAGGTTAGTTGTCCATTTGGCTGGTTTAAGTAGGACACTTACCAATGGATAAAGCCCTCATTTCCACCTTCAGCAGGTACATGTGTTGCTTGTTCCACAATTCAGAATATCTGAACTTGTAGTTTAAAACTGTTTGGTGGTGGAGCTGGAGTTCACTCGTAGGTAGCGTGCTCTGGAGTCTGCGTTCTCATTTTCATACTGTACCACTTCCCTCTTACTCAGGTGGATTAGAGGGGATGGGGGGATGGGGCGAAAGAAGCTAAAAAGGTGGGTTAAAGTTGTATAGAGTCTTGAAAGCTAAACCAAGGAATTCCAATCTTACCATGTAGGCAGTCTGAAGTCAGAGAGATGAAACAAAGTGGTATTTGAGGAAAATTAATCTGATAGCAGAACACAGGATTTAATAGAAGGAGGAAGATATTTAAAGCCTGAGAGAACGTCTAAGAGGGTATTACATTAATCTAGGGGTGACAGGATGGAAACTCAGCCTAGGAAGTAAGATGGGAATTAAAAGGAACCGATGGATGTGAACAAGGAAACATTGACTGTTTGGAGTGGGAAGTAAAAATAATGACTCTGATTTTACGGCTACTGATTTTACTACTAAAAGAAAAGCAAATAAATCAACAAACAGCAACAACAACAAAAATAGGTAACTGAGAAGCTGTGGTTAATGAATTAATCTGAACCTAAATTTTATATTCTTCAGTTTAAACTTCCTCTTGTGCTATCGTCAGTGTAAACATTGCTGTTTAAATTCCCATTAACTGCGTACCCTTTAAGCTAAACGATCCTGATATTATTATTTTTCTCATCCCCCATTTCACAAATACATATTCATATATAGGCTTATGATGGGGCAGAATTAACATGCTGTACTCTCTGCCGCCTCTCTGTAAGGGGAAGCGCACAAAGGGATTCTGGAGAGAAAAATGGTAGCTCTCCCTCGCTGAACTCTTATTATGTACCTACCTCTGTGCTGAACTTCTTATATATATCATCTGTTTAATGTCCACAGCAACATTATGAGAATAGGCACTACGATTACTGCATTTTACAAGTGAGAAGGCTGAGACTTAGAGGAGTATAGGAACTTCCTCAAGGTCAAAGGAGCCAAAAGTGACAAGCCAATAGTGTATCCCTTGTCTGTCTCCTCAGAGCCCACACTCTTAGCCACTATTAATAACGGAATATGATCGTTGGTTCTAAGTTCATTTGGAAAAAAATCTTCTAACTGAAAGGAAAAGTCTGACGTTCTTTTTTATATAATGGCTTATTTATTGCTATAGTTTACCAGTCAAATAAGAATGTTTCAGTGGTTTTATTTCAGACTTGTGTGTGAGGAAGACTGTCACCACACATTAATGTACTAGAACGTGGATGTAACATATTTGCTATGAAAGAGAATTTGATATGATTTAGAAAATCTTGCACCCCATCCAATAATTTATCTTTTTAGCCCAGATGTAAAAATAAAGTAGTTTCAAGGTGTACACTTACGAACAGAATGTCAGTGTATGACCTACCCCATGAAGAGGTCTGACTATATAAAACAATTACTATATGCCCAATTAAAGAAGTTTTAAAAAGACCATGTAAATCAGAAATCAGAGTGTATAGAGGTCAGTAATTTAAAGACAGCATCTCCAAAGTATGGGGATTGCTTCGGTTGATGATTTTCATGTTATCATTAATCAACTAGTTTTTTTTTTTTTTTTTTGTGGTACGCGGGCCTCTCACTGTTGTGGCCTCTCCCGTTGCGGAGCACAGGCTCCGGACGCGCAGGCTCAGCGGCCATGGCTCACGGGCCCAGCCGCTCCGCTGCATGTGGGATCTTCCCGGACCAGGGCACGAACCCGTGTCCCCTGCATCGGCAGGCGGACTCTCACGGACCGGGGCACGAACCCGTGTCCCCTGCATCGGCAGGCGGATTCTCAACCACTGCGCCACCAGGGAAGCCCTCAACTCGTTATTTGAAAAACCCTCACAAGGGAATTGTTGGAAGAGTAGGTATTCACATTTAATTTCTTCTAAAACGTCTTCCCTAGTTTCAAACACATTTTTCAAATCTGGCGTTCAAAGTTGCTACTACTTTGGAATAGGAGTAACAACAGGCTTAGAGGATCCTAAGTGGCACTTATTCAGTGGAGTAATTGGAAGCTGCAATGGTTATGCAAATAAATGTCCCTCCGAGGGAAGAATGAGCGATCTGCCCTGAAACTGCAGCTGTGAAAAGCTGGTGAAGATGACTGTATACAGCTATAATGTAACGGTGTTCAGGGTGGATAGTCAAGTCTTTGTGTGTGTAGCAAGTACCCATCTCAACCTATAAAACAAAATGAAGATGAAATGTATTTTTCTTTTTCTATAAAGTACCTTTTAATTTAATTTATTGTGAACTCTCATTCTACCAAGACAGAGCATGGTCATATGCCTCAGCAAAAAAAGCATTCCAGATGCCATGTCTACAAGTCCTCACACTCACTGGGCCATCAGTTTTTCACTTCCTACCTCATCAATGACTTTGAACTTTCTTTTATTCATATTTTGTTATTTGTTAACACACTCTTACAAGTGATTTTCAAATCATCAGAAATACGTCAAGGAAAAGTTTATTTGATTCATTTGCAAGGCAGAGTCTGTGGATTTCTTTCTGCTGGTCCCCTTTGCACTTTCAGTGGAACAAACAGTGCAATTTTTATCCTTTCCATTTTTAGAGCTGCAGCTGTAAAAGTAATTAATGGCTAAAGAATCTCTAGCACATCCTGCAGAAGGCCATTCTGCATTCAGCACGGGCTGTGAAACCAAAGCCGCCACCTCTACATGCTAGTAGACCTCAAGAGAGCATCCTGGCGAATGCCAAAGGACTCCTGTCTTAATCTTGGAACCTCCGAAGCACCCTGATTTATTTTGGCCACTGACACCCATAAAGGAAAACTTGTATCAACAGGTGTTTTCATTACTATTTCAAATGATTACTTCGGTGCATGTAAAAAATTTGTTTTAATCTCTGGAAGTTGACGGTGATGACCTCAGACTTTCTTTGCATTATTAGTTAAGACATGGGGATAGTCACAAATTTTATAAAAGGATGTGCATTTCCCTGTGATTATTTTTTCTTTTCCTTTTCAATCTCCACTTTTTTCTTTTTGTCTCTCTACCTTCTTTCCAAATACACTTGTGCCAAAACATGCCTGCGGTTAGGTAATTTCAGATATAATGAGGAAACCAGCAAGGTGTACTATCTGCATAGTCAGTGGACCTGATGTGGGATTGAAATCAGATGAGCTGGCTTCCAGGCGTGGCAAGGCTCTTACTACCTGTGACCTTGGGTAAATTGCTTGACCCTCTGGATTCTCAGTTTTCTGATCCATAAAAAAGGATAACAATACCTGCTTGGTTTACTTCACAGTGTCCTTGAGAGATAATGAATGTGAAAGTGCTTTATAAACTATGACATTCTATACAAACACAAGGAGCGATGGTGTTGTCGATTCTTTTTTTTTTTTTTTGGCCCCGCACAGGGCGGCATGTGGGATCGTAGTTCCCCAACCAGGGATGGAACTGGGCTCCCTGCAGTGGAAGCGTGGAGTGTTAACCACTGGATTTTGACAGAACAAGACTCTCCACAAACAGTGGTGAGAGAAAGGAGTCAGTCGAGATTCCTTTGTTCCATCTCATTGACTCATCTAATAACACTGAGGCAAGGACTCTACGCTGCATTTTCCCTGGTGTACGGGAGAGCACACATTTATCAAATATAGAGTAGGAAGATGAGCCTTCTGAACTCCTTCTTGTTTCTGCCCCTGGAGCCGAGCCAAACTGCATCTCCAGAGGAGGTTACTGGTCTAAGAACACTCTGCCTCAGCTTTGCTGCTGTTCCTCTGCAATGCTCAGCAAAGTGATGTTCAGTTGTTATGGCTGTTGCTCCACCCTTGGGAGAATACCCAGGGGATGTGGATACCCCCAAGGCAGCCCACAGGAGGCTGGACCAGAAAGTGCAGGGTCACCATGCACCCAAGTGCCAGCATGCAGATCTCTTCTCCACCACATACACCTTCAGTGGCCTCTCCTGCTAATGTCCGCTATTTGATGTTTGAGAAAGATGGGGCTATGTTTTGTCAGTCTTTTATTCACCATTGTAAAAAGATAAGCTAACATTTACCCAATGGGAATTGGATAAAATTGGAAAAATTATGACTGAACTGTAGACCCGGGGCCTAAAATTATTCTGACTGTGGCCAAGTAAAAACATTAAAAATTGAAAATAGCGTTGAAGATATTTGTGAAGATTCATTTTAGGTTTATTTTTTCCCTCTCTTACTCAGATTTGACTGTGAGAAGAATTGAAGAACCCTGTAAAAACTGTAAAAAATGCCTCTGCCAAACTGTAAATAACAGTATTCACTTAACAAAAGTGTCTTACTTTTTGTAATGTCTCTAAAACAGCAGTTCTCAAACTTCTTGGCCTCGGAATCGCTTTTAAATTCATTAATTATTTAGTACACCAAAGGGCTTTTGTTTATGAGGATTATATCAATAAGTATTTACTACATTACAAGTTAAACTTGAGAAGTTTCTAAATATTTCTCTATTTACTGAAAATTAGCAAAAATAAACATACTACTTGTTAATATCAGAGCACTGACATCATATGTCATGTAGCTACTGAAAACCTCAACTGTACATTCATGAGGGAATGAGAGTGAGAAAGGCAAATAATTTATTTGTATTTGCTTTTTGATAACCACTTTAAGAACTTACCTTCTGAAGTATTTTGATTTTCCTAAAAAGGTATCACACCCAAATAAGGAACTACAATGTATTATTTTGTTTTTAAAGAAACAAAATAATTTTTACAAATTCTATTTTAGTATAGTTGATTTACAATATGATATCAGTTTCAGATGTATAACATAAATTTTTATAGATTATACTCCATTTAAAATTATTACAAAATAATGGCTATATTTCCCTGTGCTGTATAATATATCCTTTTGGCTTATTTTCTTTTTATAAATATAGTTTGCATCTGTTAATCCCATACCCCTTTCTTGCCCACCCCTTCCCTCTCCCCACTGGCAACCACTAGTTTGTTCTCAATATCTGTGAGTCTGTTTCTGTTTTGATATATTTATTCGTTTGTGTTATTTTTTTAGATTCCACATATAGGTGATAACATAGACTATTTTTTTCTCTGTCTAACTTATTACACTAAGCATAATATCCTCTAGGTCCATCCACGTTGCTGCAAATGGCAAAATTTCATTCTTTTTTATAGCTGAGTAATAATCCTATATATGTATATCACATCTTTTTTAACATCTGTTGATGGGCACTTAGGTAGCTTTCAGATCTTGGCTGTTATAAATAATGCTGCTATGAACATTGGGGTGCATGTATCTTTTCGAACTAGTGTTTTTGTTTTCTTCGGAAATATACTCAGCAGTGGACTTGCTGGATCATATGGCAGTTTTATTTTTAGTTTTTTGAGGAACCTTCCTACTGTTTTCCATAGTGGCTGCACCAATTTACATTCCCACCAATAGAGTATTAGGGTTCCCTTTTCTCCATCCTTGCCAACATTTGTTATTTGTAGACTTTTTTATGACAGCTGTTTTGACAGGTGTGAGGTGATATCTCATTGTGGTTTTGATATGCATTTCTCTGATGATAAGCAACACTGAGCATCTTTTCATGTATGTACCTGTTGGCCATCTGTATGTCTTCTTTGGAAAAATGTATCAGATCTTCTGCCCATTTCTAAATTGGATTGTTTGGGGATTTTTTACATTGACTTGTGTGAGATGTTTATGTGTTTTGAATATTAACCCCTTATTAGTCAATATCATTTGCAAATATTTTCTCCCATTCAGTATGTTGTCTTCTCACTTTGTTGATGATTTCCTTTACTGTGCAAAAGATTTTAACTTTATTAGGTCCTATTTGTTTATTTTTGCTTTTGTTTCTTTTGCCTTAGGAGACATATCCTAAAAAAATATTGCCATGATTTATGTCAAAGACTGTACCACCTATGGTCTCTTCTGGGAGCTTTATTGTATCTGGTCTTACACTTAGGTCTTTAATCCATTTTGAGTTTATTTCTGTATATGCTGTGAGAAAATGTTTTAATTTGATTCTTTCACATGTACCTGTCCAGTTTTCCCAGCACCACTTACTGAATAGACTGCCTTTTCTCCATTGTATATTCTTGCTTCTGTTGTCATAGATTAATTGACCATGGGTGTGTGGGTTTATTTCTGGGCTTTCTATTCTGTTCCTCTGATCTATAGTTTGTTTTTATGGCAGTACCATACAGTTTTGACTACTGTAGCTTTGTAGTATAGTCTGAAGGCAGAAAGCATGACATCTCTAGCTTTGTTTTTTTGTTCGTTTCATTGATCTTAAAAAGCATTTTCCATTTTTAAAACTGCAGGCAATGATGTTTGAAGGCCCATCCTGCCACCAACTGATTGAGTGATGTTGGGCAAGATATTTAAGCTTCCCAGACACAGTGTCCTTATCTGTAAAATGAAAATGGTAAAAGTATACCTACCTGTTGGGATTGTTGTAATGAAAAAAGTGACTCTATACATATATGTGCATCACAGTTCCCCAGACATACAGAAAGAGAGAGACAGAGGAGAAATATATTTTATTTTAAGGAATTGGCTCATGTGATTATAGAGGCTGGCAAGTCCAACATCTGTAGGGTGGGCCATCTGGCTGGATATCCAGGGAAAAGTCAGTGCCACAGACCTGTCCAAAAACCATCATGCTGGAGACCCAAGGAAGAGCCAGTGTTACAGTTCAAGTCCAAAGGCCATCTGCTGACTGAATTCCCTCTTGCTCTGGGGAGGTCAGTCTTTTGTTGTAATCAGACGTTCAGCTGGTTGGATGAGAACCACGCACATTAATGGAGGGAAACCTGCTTTACTCAAAGTCCAGCAATTTAAGTGTTCATCTTATGCTAAAACATCCTCACAGAAACATCCAGAATAATGTTTGATCACATATGTAGGCACTGTGGCCCAACCAAGTTGACACGTAAAATTAACCGCTGCAATATACAAAGCACTTTGAATCATTTCTAGCATATGCAGACTCTCAACAAATGTTAGTTATTATATTATGTATGTTAGTATTGTATTGAATTATAATTTGTTTTTATTTTTTTAACATCTTTATTGGAGTATAATTAATTTACAATGGTGTGTTAGTTTCTGCTTTATAACAAAGTGAATCAGCGATACATATACATATATCCCCATATCTCTTCCCTCTTATATCTCCCTCCCTCCCACCCTCCCTATCCCACCCCTCTAGGTGGTGACAAAGCACCAAGCTAATCTCCCTATGCTATGCGGCTCCTTCCCACTAGTTCGCTATTTTATGTTTGGTAGTGTATGTAGTATATGTCCATGCCACTCTCTCACTTTGTCCCAGATTACCCTTCCCCCTCCCTGTATCCTCAAGTCCATTTTTTTTTCCTATTTTAGATTCCATATATATGTGTTAGCATATGGTATTTGTTTTTCTCTTACTGACTTACTTCACTCTGTATGACAGTCTCTAGGTCCATCCACCTCACTACAAATAACTCAGTTTCGTTCCTTTTTATGGCTGAGTAAATATTTTATGGGTGAGTAAATACAATATTCCATTGTATATATGTGCCACATCTTCTTTATCCATTCATCTGTTGATGGACACTTAGGTTACTTCCATGTTCTGGCTATTGTAAATAGAGCTGTGGTGACCATTTTGTTACATGACTCTTTTTGAATTATGGTTTTCTCAGGGTATATGCCCAGTAGTGGGATTGCTGGGTTGTATGGTAGTTCTATTTTTAGTTTCTTTTCTTTTTTTTTTTTTTTTTTTTTTTGTGGTACGCAGGCCTCTCACCACTGTGGCCTCTCCCGCTGTGGAGCATAGGCTCCGGACGCGCAGGCTCAGCGGCGATGGCTCAAAGGACCAGCCGCTCCGTGGCATGTGGGATCCTCCCGGACCGGGGCACGAACCCGCGTCCCCTGCATCGGCAGGCAGACCCTCAACCACTGCACCGCCAGGGAAGCCCTATTTTTAGTTTTTTAAGGAACGTCCACACTGTTCTCCATAGTGGCTGTATCAATTTACATTCCCACCAACAGTGCAAGAGGGTTCCCTTTTCTCCACACCCTCTCTGCATTTATTGTTTGTATATTTTTTGATGATGGCCATTCTCACCGGTGTAAGATGATATCTCACTGTGGTTTTCATTTGCATTTCTCTAATGATTAATGGTGTTGAGCATGCTTTCATGTGTCTGTTGGCAATCTGTATATCTTCTTTGCAGAAATGTCTATTTAGGTCTTCTGCCCATTTTTGGATTGGGTTGCTTGTTTTTTTGATATTGTGCTGCATGAGCTGCTTGTAAATTTTGGAGATTAATCCTTTGTCAGTTGCTTCATTTGCAGATATTTACTCCATTCTGAGGGTGGTCTTTTCATCTTGTTTATGGTTTCTTTTGCTGTGCAAAAGCTTTTAAGTTTCACTAGGTTGCATTTTAAAATTTTTGTTTTATTTTCCATTTCCCTGCGAGGTGGGTCAAAAAGGATCTTGCAGTGATTTATGTCATAGAGTGTTCTGCCTATGTTTTCCTCTAAGAGTTTGATGGTGTCTGGCCTTACATTTAGGTCTTTAATCCATTTTTAGTTTATTATTGTGTATGGTGTTAGGGAGTGTTCTAATTTCATTCTTTTACATGTAGCTGTCCAGCTTCCCAGCACCACTTATTGAAGAGGCTGTCTTTCTGCATTGTATATTCTTGCCTCCTTTATCAAAGATAAGGTGACCATATGTGTGTGGGTTTATCTCTGGACTTTCTATCCTGTTCCAGTGATCTATATTTCTGTTTCTGTGCCAGTACCATACTGTCTTGATTACTGTAGCTTTGTAGTATAGTTTGAAGC
>NC_041223.1:28239350-28239938 GCF_002837175.3 Physeter macrocephalus | reverse complement strand
CTTTGGATTCCTTTTATTTCTTTTTCTTCTCTGATTGCTGTGGCTAAAACTTCCAAAACTATGTTGAATAATAGTGGTGACAGTGGGCAACCTTGTGTTGTTCCTGATCTTAGTGGAAATGGTTTCAGTTTTTCACCATTGAGGAGGATGTTGGCTGTGGGTTTGTCATATATGGCCTTTATTATGTGGAGGAAAATTCCCTCTATGCCTACTTTCTGGAGGGTTTTTATCATAAATGGGTGTTGAATTTTGTCGAAAGCTCTCTCTGCATCTATTGAGATGATCATTTGGTTTTTTCTCCTTCAATTTGTTAATAAGGTGTATCACGTTGATTGATTTGTGTATATTGACGAATCCTTGCATTCCTGGGCTAAACCCCACTTGGTCATAGTGTATGATCCTTTTATTATTATTTTTTATTATTTTTATTTTTTTTTTGGTATGCGGGCCTCCCTCTGTTGTGGCCTCTCCCGTTGCGGAGCATGGGCTCCGGACGCGCAGGCTCATTGGCCATGGCTCATGGGCCCAGCCACTCCGCGGCACATGGGATCCTCCCAGACCGGGGCGCGAACCCGGTTCCCCTGCATC
>NC_041223.1:28238569-28239268 GCF_002837175.3 Physeter macrocephalus | reverse complement strand
CCCCCTGCATCGGCAGTTGGACGCGCAACCACTGCGCCACCACGGAAGCCCGTATGATCCTTTTAATGTGTTGTTGGATTCTGTTTGCTAGTATTTTGTGGAGGATTTTTGCATCTATGTTCATCAGTGATATTGGCCTAGTAGTTTTCTTCTTTGTGACATCATTGTCTGGTTTTGGTATCAGAGTGATTGTGGCCTCGTAGAATGAGTTTGGGAGTGGTCCTCCCTCTGCTATATTTTGGAAGAGTTTGAGAAGGATAGGTGTTAGTTCTTCTCTAAATGTTTGATAGAATTCGCCTGTGAAGCCATCTGGTACTAGGCTTTTGTTTGTTGGAAGATTTTTAATCACAGTTTCAATATCAGTGCTTGGGATTGGTCCGTTCATATTTCCTATTTCTTCCTGATTTGGTCTCAGAAGGTTGTGCTTTTCTAAGAATTTGTCCATTTCTTCCAGGTTGTCCATTTTATTGGCATACTGTTGCTTGTAGTAATCTCTCATGATCCTTTGTCTTTCTGCAGTGTCAGTTGTTACTTCTCCTTTTTCATTTCCAGTTCTATTGATCTGAGTCTTCTCCCTTTTTTTCTTGATAAGTCTGGCTAATGGTTTATCAATTTTATCTTCTCAAAGAACCAGCTTGGGCTTCCCTGGTGGCGCAGTGGTTGCGTGCCCGCCTGCCGATGCAGGGGAACCGGGTTCGC
>NC_041223.1:28237295-28238034 GCF_002837175.3 Physeter macrocephalus | reverse complement strand
CTTTCTTTAGTTGCTTTAGGTGTAAGGTTAGGTTGTTTATTTGAGATGTTTCTTGTGTCTTAAGGTAGGATTGTATTGCTGTATACGTCCCTCTTAGAACTGCTTTTGCTGCATCTCAGAGGTTTTGGGTCGTCATGTTTTCATTGTCATTTGTTTCTAGGTATTTTTTGATTTCTTCTTTGATTTCTTCAGTGATCTCTTGGTTATTAAGTAGTGTATTGTTTAGCCTCCATGTGTTTGTATTTCTTACAGATATTTTCCTGTAATTGATATCTAGTCTCATAGCGTTGTGGTCGGAAAAGATACTTGACACGAGTTTTCCTAAATTTACCAAGGCTTGATTTGTGACCCAAGATAAGATCTGTCTTGGAGAATGTTCCATGAGCACTTCAGAAGAATGTGTATTCTGTTCTTTTTGGACGGAATGTCCTGTAAATATCAATTAAGTCCATCTTGTTTAATGTATCATTTGAAGCTTGTGTTTCCTTATTTATTTTCATTATGGATGATCTGTCCATTGGAGAAAGTGGCGTGTTAAAGTCCCCTACTATGATTGTGTTACTGTCGATTTCCCCTTTTATGGCTGTTAGTATTTGCCTTACGTATTGAGGTGCTCCTATGTTGGGTTTATAAATATTTACAATTCTTATATCTTCTTCTTAGATTGATCCCTTGATCATTATATAGTGTCCTTCTTTGTCTCTTATAATAGTCTTTGTTTTAAAGTCTATTTTGTCTG
>NC_041223.1:28230500-28231609 GCF_002837175.3 Physeter macrocephalus | reverse complement strand
CTAACTTTGGGGTTGTTTTGTTCTTCTTTCTCTAATTGCTTTAGGTGTAAGGTTAGGTTGTTTATTTGAGATGTTTCTTGTGTCTTAAGGTAGGATTGTATTGCTGTATACGTCCCTCTTAGAACTGCTTTTGCTGCATCTCAGAGGTTTTGGGTCGTCATGTTTTCATTGTCATTTGTTTCTAGGTATTTTTTGATTTCTTCTTTGATTTCTTCAGTGATCTCTTGGTTATTAAGTAGTGTATTGTTTAGCCTCCATGTGTTTGTATTTCTTACAGATATTTTCCTGTAATTGATATCTAGTCTCATAGCGTTGTGGTCGGAAAAGATACTTGACACGAGTTTTCCTAAATTTACCAAGGCTTGATTTGTGACCCAAGATAAGATCTGTCTTGGAGAATGTTCCATGAGCACTTCAGAAGAATGTGTATTCTGTTCTTTTTGGACGGAATGTCCTGTAAATATCAATTAAGTCCATCTTGTTTAATGTATCATTTGAAGCTTGTGTTTCCTTATTTATTTTCATTATGGATGATCTGTCCATTGGAGAAAGTGGCGTGTTAAAGTCCCCTACTATGATTGTGTTACTGTCGATTTCCCCTTTTATGGCTGTTAGTATTTGCCTTACGTATTGAGGTGCTCCTATGTTGGGTTTATAAATATTTACAATTCTTATATCTTCTTCTTAGATTGATCCCTTGATCATTATATAGTGTCCTTCTTTGTCTCTTATAATAGTCTTTGTTTTAAAGCATTTTTGTATCCATTCAGCCAGTCTGTGTCTTTTGGTTGGAGCATTTAATCCATTTACATTTAAGGTAATTATTGATATGTATGTTCCCATTACCATTTTCTTAATTGTTTTGGGGTTATTATTGTAGGTCTTTTCCTTCTGTTGTATTTTCTGCCTAGAGAAGTTCCTTTAGCATTTGTTGTAAAGCTGGTTTGGTGGTGCTGAATTATCTTAGCTTTTGCTTGTCTGTAAAGGTTTTAATTTCTCCATCAAATCTGAATGAGATCCTTGCTGGGTAGAGTAATCTTGGTTTTAGGTTTTTCTCCTTCATCACTTTAAATATGTCCTGCCACTCCCTTCTGGCTTGCAGAGTTTCT
>NC_041223.1:28180943-28230327 GCF_002837175.3 Physeter macrocephalus | reverse complement strand
TTCTTTTCATTCTTTTTTCTTTATTCTGCTCTGCAGTAGTTATTTCCACTATTTTATCTTCCAGGTCACTTATCCGTTCTTCTGCCTCAGTTATTCTGCTATTGAGCCCTTCTAGAGAATTTTTAATTTCGTTTATTGTGTTGTTCATCCTGTTTCTTTGCTGTTTCGTTCTTCTAGGTCCTTGTTAAACGTTTCTTTCATTTTCTCCATTCTATTTCCAAGATTTTGGATCATCTTTACTATCATTATCCTGAATTCTTTTTCAGGCAGACTGCCCATTTCCTCTTCATTTGTTAGGTCTGGTGGTTTTTGCCTTGCTCCTTCATCTGCTGTGTGTTTCTCTGTCTTCTCATTTTGTTTAACTTACTGTGTTTGGGGTCTCCTTTTTGCAGGCTGCCCGTTCGTAGTTTCTGTTGTTCTTGGTGTCTGTCTCCAGTGGCTAAGGTTGGTTCAGTGGGGTGTGCAGGCTTCCAGGTGGAGGGGATTAGTGCCTGTGTTCTGGTGGATGAAGCTGGATCTTGTCTTTATGGTGGGCAGGTCCACGTCTGGTGGTGTGTTTTCGGGTGTCTGTGGCCTTATTATAGTTTTAGGCAGCCTCTGTGCTAATGGATGGGGTTGTGTTCCTGTCTTGCTAGTTGTTTGGCATAGGGTGTCCAGCCCTGTAGCTTGCTGGTCATTGAGTAGAGCTGAGTCTTGGCGTTGAGATGAAGGTCTCTGGGAGATTTTCGCTGTTTGATATTACATGGAGCTGGGAGGTCTCTTGTGGACCAGTGTCGTGAAGTGTCTCTGGGAGATTTTCGCTGTTTGATATTACATGGAGCTGGGAGGTCTCTTGTGGACCAGTGTCCTGAAGTTGGCTCTCCCACCTCAGTGGCACAGCCCTGATGCCTGGCTGGAGCACCAAGAGACTGTCCTCCACACGGCTCAGCATAAAAGGGAGGAAAAAAAAGAAAGAAAGAAAGAAGATAAAGTAAAATAAAATAAAGTGATTAAAATAAAAAAGTATTAAGAAAAAAATTTTAAGTAGTAAAAAAAAAAAGTAAAAAACGGAGAGACAGAACCTTAGGACAAATGGTAAAAGCAAAGCTATACAGACAAAATAACACACTGAAGCATACACATACACACTCACAAAAAGAGAAAAAGGGGAAAAAATATATATATATATATCGTTGCTCCCAAAGTCCACCTCCTCAATTTGGGATGGTTCGTTGTCTATTCAGGTTTTCCACAGATGCAGGGTACATCAAGTTGATTGTGGAGATTTAATCCGCTGCTCTTGAGGCTGCTGGGAGAGATTTCCTTTCCCTTCTTTGTTCGCACAGCTCCCGGGGTTCAGCTTTGGGTTTGGCCCCGCCTCTGCGTGTAGGTCACCTGAGCGTGTCAGTTCTTCGCTTAGACAGGCCGAGGTTAAAGGAGCAGCTGATTCGCGGCCTCTGGCTCACTCAGGCCCGGGGGAGGGAGGGGTACGTATGCGGGGTGAGCCTGCGGCGGCAGAGGCCGGCGTGACGTTACACCAGCCTGAGGCGTGCCGTGTGCTCTCCCGGGGAAGTTTTCCCTGGATCCCGGGACCCTGGCAGTGGCGGGCTGCACAGCCTCCCGGGAGGGGAGGTGTGGAGAGTGACCTGTGCTTGCACACAGGCTTCTTGGTGGCAGCAGCAGTAGCCTTAGCGTCCCATGCCCGTCTCTGGGGTCCGCGCTGATAGCCGCGGCTCGCACCCATCTCTGGAGCTTCTTTAAGCGGCGCTCTTAATCCCCTCTCCTCGTGCACCAGGAAGCAAAGAGGCAAGAAAAAGTCTCTTGTCTCTCGGCAGTTCCAGACTTTTCCCGGACTCCCTCCCGGCTAGTCATGGCTCAGTAGCCCCCTTCAGGCTGTGTTCCCGCCACCAACCCCAGTCCTCTCCCTGCGACCGAAGCCCGAGCCTCAGTTCCCAGCCCCTGCCCGCCCCGGCGGGTGAGCTGACAAGCCTCTCGGGCTGGTGAGTGCTGGTCGGCGCTGATCCTCTGTGCGGGAATCTCTCCGCTTTGCCCTCCGCACCCTGTTGCTGCCCTCTCCTCCGCGGCTCCGAAGCTTCCCCCCTCCGCCCCCCATCTTCTAGTGTGTGGAAACCTTTCCTCCTTCACAGCTCCCTCCCACTGGTGCAGGTCCCGTCCCTATTCTTTTGTCTCTGTGTTTTCTTTTTTCTTTTGCCCTACCCAGGTACGTGGGGGAGTTTCTTGCCTTTTGGGAGGTCTGGGGTCTTCTGCCAGCGTTCAGTAGGTGTTCTGTAGTTGTTCCACGTGTAGATGTATTTCTGATGTATTTGTGGGGAGGAAGATCACCTTCCTCCCCACAAATACATCAGAAATACATCTACACGTGGAACACGTCTTACTCTTCTGCCATCTTCAAGCTCCCCCTCTATCATATGTTTTTAGATTTTGTTCAATGAAAAATCAAGTAATCCCAAAAAAAGTGAAACCAAACCCCATGAGAATGTAGCATGAGAATATGTATATATGTGAATATATATGTGCACATATCCATATATATATAAATACATATACACACACATATATATATTTTTTAAAGTTTGGGGAAAAGTAATATAGGTCAACTTGGTTTTTCAGGCATAAAATAGTTAATATTTTTGTGTCAGCTTACAAAAGAATTCAGACAAACCAATGGAAAAAATATATGTCGCCCAAAGTACATCTTAATATATATAGTGATATGATGCGATAAAAATCACAAATCATTATGGAAAGTCTATAGATAAATATTTAGCTTATCTCTGGGTAGGAAGGAGTTTCTTAGCTTAGAAATCATTAGAGAAATTGCAAAACATCAATATATTGATTACATTAAAATTACCAATGTTAAAATAACTAATTGAGAAAGAATATCCACACAAATATAACATACAATGGTTAGTGTATGTAAAACACAATGAGTTTGTATAAATTGATAAGAGCAATGTAAAACCCCAGTAGAAAACATGGCAAAGGTATCATACTGGTCTCTCAGCTTCCTTTCATTCCACAAGGATGAAAGAAGTACAGGTTATTTATTATACCGGAAATTTCTGTAGGATTCACAAGAATGTGAAGTTAAAGAAAATATTACAGTCAGCTTGGATCTCACAGTCACCTGAACTAGAATAGAGGGTTGGTTTTACAGACAATTATGAAAATTGTTCAGTTGGAGAAGAAAATCTTTTTGTTTACCTGCATTTGTACTTTATAAAAATCAAACTTGATTAGATGGTTCGGTAACACTGGATGGATGAAAGAAGTTGATTTATGGGAATGCATTTTGGAGAAGATTTGTAACATCAATAGATAAAAAAGTGGATGTTCTCCTAGCCTTTCTATTGTTCTAACTCAAATGAAATAACTGGTTTAATTTAATTTAATTCTCCCTCCCCCTGCTTTTGGTGCTATCTTATAGTCTCATCAGCTATGGTTCTTTTCCGGACAGTGACCCCATGACCGATGAGGACTCACTGTCTATGCCTTGCCTCTGTCAAGTGCAACACACACCCCTATGTCTCAGCACCACATATAAGAACAGTTGTCTTGAAGGACTAATTGATACTTTTCCAGAGGCGTTTGAAGAGAAAGCCAAATTCCTGTTGCTCCCTTCCCCTTCCATTTCCAGAATTGGCATTGCACAGGTTGACTCTCACCTCCAGTTGCCCCAGACCAGTATAAAAGGTCTGGCTTGACTCATGGAGATTGGCTTTGGCTGCTGGGCAAGGGAGCCAAGCCCTAATCCTGATGATTGCATAAGAGACTTCTGTGTGGTCTCGTGGAAGGAATACTCAGCCAGGATTCGGGAAATCGGAGATCTGTTCCTGGTCCAGTTTTGAGGGCGAATGGCAGGGCCAACTTTGCTGGACTCTAGTGGGGCTTGTGGGCCTCGAGCCTTCGGATTTCAGTGCTCCTTGAAAAAGCAAGGCCTTTGAATTCACACATCTTTTGGTTTGAATCTCTGTCACTCATGAGCTTCAGCTTTCAGGTTTACCTCTCTGAATCTCAGTTTTCTCATTTATAAAATGGAGAAACTACCTACATCATGCCACTTAAGTGAAAACTAAGTGAAATAATATACATAGCCTTGTACCATATTGATACAGCATTATGCTTGGTGTATAACGATCTCAATAACTGAACTTCTCCGCTTTTCCTCTTAGAGCTGATCTCACCGTCTTGTTTCCTAACAAATCCACTTTTGATTAATTTTCAGAGAAAAGATCATATAAATTCAGCTTGTGTATTATTGGCTAATAAGGCATAATAACGGTTTCTTCCCAAGTATATTGGCATTTTAATAAGGAAAAATGAGAAATTATAGCTATAATGATCATATTGAGGCAGCAGGGAGAAACCAATAAGGACTGTGTCTGGAGATACAGGAGAAATTATCTAGGAATTCTTTACATTATAGCATTTTTGATTCAGTCTTTTGATTTAAGCCTTCTAAAACTTAAATGGCCAATGTTTTGAAACAGGTAGGATATCAAGATCATTATCAGTTACACCTTAGTATGGTTTAGCTTTTAAGATCCCTTTTCAGAAGGGAAATTTTAATCTGTGTGTGTTGAGGGGAGTAGGATGCAGTTCATATAACCTGAATCTTTGAGGAGTTAGCGAGAACAGGAAGATGGGAAATGTGAAAGATAACTTACACATAATTACACTTGAACCCAGAATTGTTAGAACAAAATAAAATTACTGGTATAAATAATTTTGTATGAAATGGTTTAAAATGTTAATGCATAGTATTTTTATTTATTATTCTTTATTTTGAAATTTTCTACTCAAAATCACATTTCAAATACCCATAATCATCATGATGCTTCCCCACTTACCGTAAATGCCCACAGAAAGTCACACATTTCCTTCCTGTTGAACTATTGCTCTACAAATCATAGTATTTTACTAGGATTTTACCATTTAAAGTTTCATTGCAGTATTTGTGGTAAACTCTATTGTGTATGGTATTACATGACAACAACGATGCATAGTGCCTGGATGCTATAATGACCAGCTATTCTGTGGTCAGTAAAAGGAAATTATATAACATTAGTTGCCAATGTGCTCTTAAGGGAAAAGTCTTCACATTGCTCCAGCCCACCCCCTGCCCCGTCACTTGCCACTAATAGTAGGTTTTACAAATAGGTTGAGGGTAAGTGGACCCTGGAGTACCATTCTCTGTACCCCAAAACCATGCCCAACCCTTCCGCCTGGTTATTTCAAATCAGTGGTGGGCAAGTTTTGGTGTATTTAACTCCCACACAACTTGACTCTGTCTGTTCCGTCACTGTGTGTGTCTAGTACTCTCAATGTAGGCATTTTCATTATTACTCTATTTACATAAGACATTTTTTAAAAGAATAGTTTGACCCAAGATACAGGTCTTCTCGAACTTTCCCATCATGTTCGTTCTGGTGGTGGTAGTTTTTGTTTGTTTGTTTTTCAGTTTTTGGAGCATTTACTATTTAAGAGGAATGAGAGCAATGGTTACTGTTTCCGCATCCCTTTGAGATTTACCCTTTACATCCGCTTCTCTTTCACAAGTAATTACTTTCAAATAAAATCTCTACCACTCTCCCCTGTAGAAGGAGCCACTCCTCCAGGAAGACAAGGCCCAGCCCTCCATCAGCCAGTGCTGGCCACATGCTAGCCCTGACCCTGTGTCTGGCTTGTGTTGCCCATGATTATGGCTCTGGCTGGCAGCTCAGTGGCACACGGCTCAGAAAGCAGAAAAAGAATTTTGAATTACAGGGGGAAATGATGCTTAAAAAGGCAACAGTTTACTGATGTCTATTTTTTTTCACTGTAAGATATTTTCATACAGTTTGTCCTTCAGTTCAATCAAGTATGGTTGGTCACCTTTCTTAAGGAAATTTATTTCATTATATAGTGAGTCTTGGTGAAATAAGAAGACTCTACTGAAAAAAAAAATTATATCTCCACAGCTTTCTTCATAGAACATGTGACAGAATAGATACTGAGGATGTTAATATTAAAAACTTTTTTAAACATAGGGAATAATATATTTTGCTTAGTTAAAATGTATTGATCACATTATGCTATACTTTTTGTTCATATTAATCAGTCTTTTTTTTTTTTTTTTTTTTTTTTTTTTTGGTGGGCGGGCGTCTCACTGTTGTGGCCTCTCCCGTTGCGGAGCACAGGCTCTGGAGGCGCAGACTCAGTAGTTGTGGCGCATGGGCCCAGCTGCTCCGCGGCATGTGGGATCTTCCCAGACCGGGGCACGAACTCGTGTCCCCTGAATCGGCAGGCGGACTCTCAACCACTGCGCCACCAGGGAAGCCCTAATCAGTCATTTACATCCATTTTTATGTGCTCCTCCATGCAGTGAATCTCTTTACACATTTGATTCGGTGCTTGAAAGGATATGGATGCCTTAAAAAGAAAGTTAATAGAGATTAAATAGTTATGCCCATTAGTTTTATCACAGCTTGATTTTGTGAAAACTGCTAATAATTTCTTTGTTTATAGAATACTAAATGTAATTATTGGTCCAATACTTCCAGTGATAAAAACTTTAAAACAGAAAGTCTCTCATTTACATTCCTCAAAGTTAATTATTTATTACCTTCCTTCTCCTCAGATATCAAGTATTATCAGTAGTGATGCATTTCCTTGTGTGTTTCTTATCCTTCCGGGCATGAATCAATTAGATTCACACACCTGAGATGAACCCCAGGCCCCTGGCAGGTAGGAAATCGTTCAGGAATGCAGACTTATAAGTAAGCAATTAAAGCAGGCTCTGGAGCTCTGTAAGGCATGTGGCATTCATACTAGGCAACAGGTGATATATTTTCCATCACTCCTTCCTCTTGTCCCAGATATCTTCTCTCAAAATAGATGTTCTGTTCTTTTATTCTCCCAAGTGTGTGTGTGTGTGTGTGTGTGTGTGTGTGTGTGTGTGTGTGTGTGTGTGTGTATAAAACCTTTTCCTTCCTAGACATTTTAATGGAAATAGGTAGAGAGTAAACAATAACTAAGAAGTCATGATTGCTCCTTATAATTCATCACTGGTTGTGTGATTTTGTAATATAATTCCTGTTCGGGCTCCTGATGACTTTGGATCTTGTGTTTTTCCTGTCCTTCTTCCCTTTAGATTTTGTGTGGACTGTTTTTTCTACTGTTTTTTTCCTGAGACTTTCAAGGTATTTCTGAAACGTGCATCAAAGCCACTTGCGTACTTGTCCAAAATGTTTCTAGTCCCCACTACTTACCCACTGCCGACAGAATCATAGTCTCTGGAAGAGGGACCTGGAAATACGCATTTCCAACATGTACCCATCTCCTCCCCAGGTAGTTATCCTTCCGCAGTTATCCTTCCAGTTTAGTCTTTTTTCTGCACTTTCTCCTTATTTGTATATCGATTCCTCCATCTTCAAGGGGATTTGTGAGCCAGTGCAAAACAGTATTGCTTGGTCTTGCCCACTAAGTCTATATCCAGCCTTAGACTTTATCAGTATTAGCAATCATCTAACCAAAAGATCCAGCCCTGATCTTAGTCATTTAACACAATCTTAGAGAGGGCCTCAGGGATACCATGGCTAGAATCACACCATTGAGTAGATCACCGCTTAGCATCACAAAAGTCAAATTGTGTTGTGAGACTGAGTTGCACATGCCTGAAATAACAAAAACAAACAAACAACAACAAAATTTCATACTTGCTGAGTTTCTTCTTTTCATACCTATTTTCAAAATTCCACGTCCCCCCAAATTCCAGGTCCTGTCCTATGCCTCCTTCCCACTGAAGCTGTCTCACACCACCCTCATTCTCATATTATTTATACATGGGAAACTCTTAGAACAGGGTCTCTCACAAGTGACTGTCATCTATAAATTTTAGTTGTTACTGTTATTAATATTTTTCAAAACTACAATGAAGTAACATCTCGGCTCGTAGAGCAATCACAGATGAACTGTGAAAGCCCCAGGCCTGTTTGATTGATTTCTCAATAGGCTGGTCCCACTTTCTGAAGCATTCTGGGGACTTTCCTCAGTCTTCACAGTTTTAGGAGGATTCCCCCGACCTTGTTCTGACCTCTTTACCCAAACCCTAAGGGCCCCTTAAGAGAAGACCAAACATCATATGTCCTTGTGAATGTTTTCTGTCTATCGTTCTAACCTTCTTGAGGTCATGAAAACACATTTTTTTCTCTGATTTATTTTATCTCAGTGTCTTGGACAGTTCCGTAAATGGGTTTGTTGATAATAACTATGAACGTGTTTTCTTTTAAACTATCTCTCTGATGAGAGATGGTGGCTTTAGAAAGAGAAGTTTTTGCATATTAGCATAGGGTATTAAAACCTGAAGGTTAAATGTATGAGGCTGACTTTGAATGACCTCGCTGAAGCAACACTGTGCAGAAAAAAAAAGTCTTAAAGTTTAAATGTCCTAATAAAATAAAATTCAAAACAAAAAAAGCTTAAATGTCTTGTATTTGATAGGGCCACAGAAAGGCTTTTCCACCCAGTGCTGGCTTTTGGAAGGACACAAGCTTATGGTTCCATATTGTCAATCCCAAGTCCATAAACTTTCCAGATTTTCCAAAGGGATAGGATAGATCTGTCGTTGAGGCTTGTCGGGTAGGTGGGGCAGAAAGGTCAGGTTTATCATTTGACTCGGTGATAAATCTGTTTTGTATCTGGCCTGACCAAGAATATTTTTTGAAAGGGACTTCTCTTTATCATGTTTTTTTCTCAGTTTTCTCTCAAACTGTCTTTAAAGATCGCACTTTGTTGGCATCAAGGTGGGCTGCCAGTGAGACCACCGACTTTAAGCAAACTTCTGGGCAGAAGACCCCAGAAGAAGGTCACTATGAGCCCTTAATCTGAAAGAATTGGTGAAAGAATCCAGAGTGACAAGAAGAGCTACTTCCACCCAGGAGGGCTGGCCCGAGTGTAGTGAGTAAGCCCTCCTGGAACTCATCTGTGAGCAGAGTGCCAAGTACTTGGTATGCATTCAGTTCTTTTTTGTTTTTTTAATAACTTAATGACTGAATGAGCAAGTTCATTTATGTTAATCTCTGATCAGGATATAGGGCTGTATTCCTGAGCCAGACCTGGAGATGAGTTTCTGGATCTGGCAGTCAGCACTCCCACACTGTTCAGTCTTCAAATATCTCCTTGAGTTAGACCAATAACTCCAGGAAGGGACAACAAATGTCCCTCTGCCTAGCACATTAACCACGCCAAGGCCAGTTTTGTGAAGCAGTCTATTTATTACAACCCCCAACTGAAGGCGGGCAGTGAAGAAGCCTGCAGCTGAAGCCCTGGGTGCAGCTGAATGTGAGCTAAGATACTGGGCAGGGCCTTGTCTGTCTGGCCCTTGAAAATATACCCAAGAGATAACTTGGTGAGGAGTGCTGCCATATGGGGGGCCTGGTCCCAGGCTGCACTTGAGCCTTTCGTTCGTGAGTCGAAGGGCCCACGTCTTAAAGATGAGTGTCTTCTTTTCTGACTGATGGGCGGCAATTTCAAAGCAATGTCCTTATTGCACAATTGCTATAGATTTGTCGGGGCTGTTTGTGCTATTGAGGAAAGACCTGTCTCGGCTGTGGGTAAATTAAGCGGACTTGCATGATCTCAAAGTCTCTAAGAGGCAATTTCTCTGAGGACAAGACAAAGGAAATTGGAGAGCAAGACGTACAGCTCCTGACTCCTTTCTTTTTTCTTTTTTTCTTTTTTTTGGCCACGCCATTGAGCATGTGGGATCTTAGTTCTCCCACCAGGGATCAAACCCATACCCCCTGCATTGGAAGCACAGAGTCTTAACTACTGGACCGCCAGGGAAGTCCCTGACTCCATTCTTAAAGTGGACTTGCTCCCCTTAGGCCAAGGACTAAAACGTTAACACTGTGTAGTCCAAAGACTAAGAGTCAACTTTCTTAGGAGTCTGGGGCATTCATCAGGCTTACAAGTTAATGTTCTTCCCCTTCTAGTCTATTATTTCAGGCTTACATATCAATGAATGGCTTTACTGTTAAAGATTTTAGTTGAAGGGAGGAAGGTAGGAATGTAAACTGGTGGGGGTGAGGGAAGAGCAATCGGCATCTATAAGGTACCCTGGGGGTTGGCAGGAGCTTGGGCCACAGAGTGGAATGAGAAGTGCTGAATGAAGCTCTGTACATATCAGTTACTCTGAGGAGGGAGCCAAGAAGTGGGTAGCTGGCATGTGGGCTGTCACTGTATCTAGGCTGCTGGGAGACATGTTTAAAGAAGAGCTATTGCTTTACTAGAAGCATTGACCAGAAATGGCTGATGAAGTAGAATGAACGCAGGGTAGCATTTGTATGTATGTGGAATCATTGAAGAACTTATGGAGAGGTCAGAACGAAAGAGGAGATGTTGAGAAGTTCATTTGAGAGCTAGGAGTGGGAAAGGTCGATTGCTATGATGATTCAAAAAAAGGGAGATCTTTAAAAACAGCTACAACCCCTTTTAAGTGTGACTAATAACTATCGTACAGAGGTGATATTTGTGAACCAGGCCATAGCAAGAGCTGAAGAAATTGCCTGCCCAAAAGTCAAACGTCTGAAGTAAATATAATTTTATAAAGAAAGCGCATATATGTGTATTTTATAAAGTATAAAGAATGTGGTGTGTGTTTCTTTGAAAACTTTTATTTATGCAACTAGCATTCATAGACTTTTTTCCTCAAACTGTCTGACTCATCATATTTGGACTACTTAAAATTCAAAAATAAATAGGTATATTGGTGTGTGTACAGCTTCCTAAAGTTGCATCTCTAAGTATTTCCCTATCTCCCCTTCATCCATACACACACTCAACTGATAGCAGAATTGCTGTCTTGTGAAACTAGTGATTTTCACTTCTTGGAAGCTGGGTGTTACCAGTTGCTCATTGCCCTTCTGGGAAATGTGGTCTACCTGTCATAAATGAAAATACTGTCCAAGTGGCTCCTACATTGCCAAAAAGCCAAAGGGGAGGAAATGTATTTTATAATTGACAAAAGAATAGAACCAGTTCTTACATCCTTGCTGGGGGGTTCAAATCCAGACTTACAACATACCCACTGACCATGCTGTTCTAATTAAAATACATTGTTAACATTAATGCCAACTGTGACCGTGGATATCCATACAAGTGAGGTTCATCAAAACAAAGAGTGTGTGGATTCCACATAAATGTTTGTCACTATTTTTTTCTGTCACTATTTTGATTTTAAATGAGATATGCAGTATACACATAAAAAATGCTATTTCTACTTTCAGTATTAATATCAATCCTTATCAATATCAGTACTTTTTCTTGAGACACTTTAAAGGACTCTTGTGTTTGTCTCTCCATCTCTGTTCCCACTAGTCCCATCCCACTCCTCCAGGGCACCCTTTTCTTTTGAAAGCTGACCATTCATTCCTCCATGGTCACCTTGTGGTAACTGCAGGAGCTGCCATGTTACAGGATCCTGCCCCTCGTTTGGCCCCAACATGGGCCACCCAGGCTCTTCTTTGGTGTAACTTGGAATCAAACAGGGTATGAGGAAGACCCTCTCCCATGGCAGAAGCTGTGGAATGTAAAATTTAGAAGGTATAGGTAACCATTGTTCCTGCCATGTATGGAAAACTGCTCCGAAGTGAGAAAGATTGACACTCCAAGAAGAACAAATGCAGGACATGGAGGATAGTCCTGTTCGTATTCAAGCCCCTGGTTCCACTTATTTCTCTGGATCACTGCCTATCCTGGTATTTGGTTAGTTCAACACGTCCTTGGGTTACCTGAGCCAATAAATGCCCACTTGTCCCAAGTGGGTATTGCTTGGGTTATTAGTCATTTAAATAAAGATTCCCATTCAGAGGATTTGGCAAAGTCCTAGGTGTGAAAATGGAAAGAAATTCTGGGACAGATTATTTCAAGGAACAGTAATGAGAAATGTTAATCCATAGCCAGACCTACCCATGGCATGAAGTATAGATAGGATATGCATCATTGGCCCCAACCCACATAGGGTAATTTTAAAATATGTTGCAAATTCTTTGACATTCCACACCCCTTCATAAGGTGGGATATAATTTCCCCTCCATTTGACTATGGACCCAACTTAGTAACTCGCTTCTAACAAAAAAAAGTATGGCAGAAATGATTATGCATCTTCTGACACTAGGTCTTAAAATAGATAGTTTCCACCTAGCTTTCTCTCTCACGAGCCACTTTATCTGGGAGCATCTAGCCTCCATGTCTTGCAAACACTCAAGTAGCCCTGGGAGAGGCCCCATGGAGAGCAACTGAGTTCTCCTGCCAACTGCCAGCACCAACTTGCCAGCCCTGTAAGTGAGCCATCTTGAAAGTAGATCCTCCAGTTCCGGATAACTGAGCTCTGGTCAGTATCTTGACTGCAACCTCATGAGACACCCTGAGCGAGAACCACCTAGCCAAGCCATTCCTGAATTCCTGACAAACAGAAATAATCAAATGTTTGTCACTAGTTTAAGTCACTACATTTATGGAATATTTATTAGACAGTAATAGATAATTAATCCTATATCCAAGACTAAAAGGGATTGTTTTGAAGAGGTTAGTAAATCATGTTCAGTAGTCAGTGATGGCAGGAGATCCCCAAATAAGCCACCCAATCATAGAAATAACTGGAGCTCGTGATTTAGAAATTTGGGCCCCTCTACCTTGTACCTAAGGTTAAAGGTACAAAACACAGTTACCGAAGAACAAGTAGGAATAGAATCATCTAGTATAATGAAAGGGAAATAGAATAATACAGTGGTCAAAATGCAGAGTTTTGTGGTCAAATATATTTAGGTTTGAATCTTGGCTCTGCTAGTTTCTGTTTGAACTTATTACTTGTCCATATTTTTTAGGGTTTTGTTTCAGGGTAATTTTAGGTTTATAAAAATGTTGTAAAAATTACTGAAAGAGTTCTGAAGCATCCTTAGCATAGCTTCCTCAAATGTTAACATTTTAGCAGTAGAAAATATAGCATAAGAACATAAGAAAAAAACCAAAAAATGAGTTCTAATACCATATCTCTGAATAATTTTTCTCATCAATGACTGGAATCTCAGTTTGTATTCATAAAAAGTATATTATGTTAACTTATCCTGTTCCCTCTTTCTCTTTTTCTTGGTCCTGCTTTTTACAAGGCACTTGGGTTGTTCTTTTCTCCCTGCTATGTCAAATTGTTCTCTTCCAATGACAATTAATGGGTCCAAGCTTATTTCTTTCTTCAAAAGATATAGCCGTGAGCTAAGAAGTCAGCCTAAAATTTCTCAATCTTAGTTTCTCAATATTTTAGCAAACACAATTTCCATAATGAATGATCCTTCTCCACCATGCCTCACACCAAAAAAATTTGAGTGATTGACCATAAACTTCTCAGAAAAATGATAATTCAAGAAATGTGCAAAATATAATAAATTTTCAATATGTGTATCTCTTAAAGAGAACATTCTTTTTTGTCTCGTGATATAAAGGAATTTGTTTTCAAAACTTGAACTTAAGAACTATTCAAGCAGAAAAATGAACATATCAGAGTTAAGTCATAGATAACACCAGCCATATATATGTGTCAGCTGTTCACCTATCTTCCCCACCCTGAATGTCAGCTCCTTGAGGGCAGGAAACATACACATTATTCAGTTCTGGGTCCTCTGTATCTAACATGGTACCTGGTACGTAAAGGATGTGCTGATTGACCTCAATGTGATAGAGAAATTTTCTCTTAAACATTCCATTTCTCAACAATTGATTCAAAAGTTTAATATACATTCTCTAAGATATCTAGCTCAAAAAGGGAAAAATTCTTTTTAAAGGATCATTTCAGATACTCATAAGTGAAGCTCAACTGTCAGCTGCATGAACAGACCAGTCCACCAGTGTGCCTGCAGGATCAGTTCATGGTCCAGGTCAGCCCCTCAGAAGCTCCATCCTTCAGTGCTCTTCTCAGAGTTTCCTCCACAGAGTTCATCCCTTGCTAGCTTTGTCTTCACATCTGGCTGTAGAGTAGAACTCAGTCCAGAAGGCAAGTCAATGGCTCTCTTTTTACTTTATTTTAACGTTTTTTAAAAATATTACTGAGGAGAAATAAAAAGCAAACAACAGAAATACAAACATGGTGAAATGACAGTTATGGTCCACATGCAGTTTTCCTAACTTGTGGCTGAGAAAGAGCTCCCTGTGGTTGGCCGGGCCTCCCTTCCTGCATGCACCGTGCTCTGCCCGGTTCCTTTCTTCTTAGGTTTGCAAGGTATCAAAGCCCCTTCATGCAGGACAGGGTCTTATCCTTAGTGGACGTAGCACTAGGCAGTATCCACAAGTAGTAATGACACAATAAATAGTGGTTAAATGAGCAAGAGAATGAACCATGTGGCTAATTTTTCATCGATCTGACTGGGTTAAGGTGGGGGGGGGGGCGCTGGGAGAATAAACGTAGTTGGTAGGAGAGACACAAGGCCAATCACTGACATTATAAATGCAAAACATTTGCAGCAGGAGTTTGACTTCCTCACATAGTAATTCTGTGTTATATTGTGTACATACTCTATAGCTTACTTCTCAAAACATATTTGTGGGTACATTTTTGCCCATGCTACTTTCGTAAGACATGTCCACACAAATAACCCAGAGCAGTCAGAAGCAAAACCCACCACGTCCTGTTTTGTTTTTTTCTCTCTCTGTTAATACAGGTACGACTCAAGATAACTGAGCTAATACTTTTCCTACCTCAAATAGAATCCTCGTATAAATCCCTCAGCTAGGCTACAAGAAATTTGCCTTCATGTCTATGGAGCAGAAAGCCAGTAGGACGGTCCTATTTTGTATGTGTGTGGTTACCGCTTTCTTGGCACCCAGTTAAGGATATTTTTGACTCTCTGCTGACGTGCGCTATAGAGCCCAGTTGAGAAAACCCTCCAAGTGAAAACAAACAAAAACTCACCAGAACAAATTAGGGACAGGGGAACTTGGAAGCAGTGTAAGAGTTGTGAAACCATCAGGACATGAGGATTTAGGATGCTCCTTTAAAGTTCTTTAGAATTTCTGAGAACATTCCTTGGGAAGTGTTTTGTTTTCATGGAAAAGTTGTTCTGTGCCTGACAGCATGGAGAAGCGCATGAAGACCGGAGGCTGTGAAAACATTTTCAGCAAAAGCCGATCTAGTAGCAAATGTCTAAAAATTGCACTTTCACAGCTCTGTCATAATGTGCAAACATTTCTTGTCCTTATCTATTTTATGAAATTAAAAATGATATAAGGCAACTGACACCTCTGTTTCCTCCAAGGCAAAACTAGATTTTGCAGAGTTCTGGCATATATCAGTGCATGATTTCTTCAGATCATCATTTCAGCTGGAATAGACTGTTGTAGCAAAGCTTACCTGATAGGCTTTTGTGCATTCATTCAGCAAATCTTCATTAAAGTCTCATCAGAGAGGATAGCCATGGCCAATAAAGAGGTAGCTTTAAAATTTTTTAAATTGAGATATAATTGGCAGGTAACATTGTGCTGGTTTTAGGTGTACAACATAATCATTTGATGTATGCCTATATTGGGGAATGATTACCACAAGTTTAGTGAACGTCCATCAGCACACATAGTTACAGGTTTTCTGTATGTGATGAAAACTTTTAAGATCTACTTTCTTAGCAACTTGCACATACACAATACAGTATTGTTATAGTCTATAGACTATAGTCACCTTACTGTACATTACATGCCCAGATTTTAAATTTTTAGCACGTCTCCATAGTGTAGAAGCATAGTAAAGCCTATCCAGTTCTGATTCCACCATTAACCTGTATCTGAAAGAACAGGCAGGATACATATATCAGTTAGGTAACCTGGATATTAGCCATTTAGGATATGAAATAGGACAAAGAAGATCACAAAGATTTTGAAACTATAGACGGAAACAATCAGCTATGGGAAAGAACACAGATCTCATCTTTCTGGATTAGCTGCATTTTGATGCATGTGAAGTGAAACTAATTTAGAGGAAAGGAAAAAGGAGAATTTCAGCAATCAGGTTACATGAGGAGCAGGTTGCGGCAGATCTGAGTAGTGCCAGGCTGGGCCAGGCTGGGCCAGATGTCCTTAGATAATCAAGTGCGGCTTTACCGGTACAGTTATTATCCCAGAGGGGACCTGTTCGAACAAGCCCATTTCTGCTGTTGTACAGTGTGACCTTTGGTGCTTTCATTTTCCCTTCCTTCCTTGAGAAGGCAAGAGCTACAGCATAATGGGAAAGGGCACATGCTTTGTGGCCAGCCCTCCCTGGATTTGAGTCCTGCTCTGACACTTACCAGCCGCCATGTGATCTGTGTGAGTTTTGTAGCCTTTATGCCTCCAATTTCTGCTTCATGAAATGGGCCTGGTGATGCTCTCTTCACAGACTAGAATGTGTTTGATTCCTGCTAGCTAATATCTCTTGCAGGGACATCAAGGACACCAACTGGCATCATAGGTCAAAAATCCCTCAGCAACTGGTTAGCACTAATTAGAAGAAATCTTAAAATTAGTACTATCAACACAACATTGTAAATCAACTGTACTTCAATAAAAAATAAATTTAAAAAAATTAGTACTATCAGCATATATTTAGGCAGTTACCAGCCACTAATTCTTCCACGCTTAAACATTTCATAGTGGTGGTCTGTCTACAGCAGAGTTTGGAAAAACAAAAAGAACTTCATATTTTATAAAGAAGCTGTAGATTGCTTTATTTATTTCAGAAAAGACCACTATCTGAGTAGTGTTCTAAGAAGAATACAGGCATCTTTTGAAAGTACCTTACATGCACTGAATAGTGAAAGGGGAAAAAAGTACGTTATTATTATTTTAAAATGCAGTAAAATCGTATTAAAAGCCACACGGTAAGTTTTGTGATGATTTTGCCACTGGGTGACTGCCAGGGTTTGTCTTCTTTTTTGGCCCACAGAGACCCCGGCACCCGCAATTTAGGTAGTGAGGTGCATGGAGGATTTATTCTCTCACTTAAAAGAGATTTCCGTTTCTTAAAATAAACAAACATAAATAACAGATCAGATATTTTGCAATCTGAAGTAACTCACTGGAAATTTGGGGTGAACATAAAACTAGAGGTCCCCATCTTCCCTGGCTGTTTCCCTCAGGTTATAAACAGACTAAGCTCATCCGAAGCTAAAGTAACTTGATTATGACCTGGCAGCCTCCTCAAGCTGCGGCTGCCCTCACCCTCTCCTCTGCAGCCAAGAGAATTTAGTCCTCTTTGAGTGTATCCATCTCGTCCACTCCCATTCACTGCTCAACCTTTTGAGTTTCCCGCCACCCTCTTAAAATTGCTCCCCACAGCCCCTGTAGGGCTCCACGTTCTCCTGAGCTGATATTCTAGGAACAGCCCTCTGTGAGCCCAGCCAGTGGTCACCCCATCACCGACTCCTGCCCTCTGAGGTAGGAAGAGGGTGAGTTGGGCTTAACTATGGGATGGGAGCGGGCATCCATGGAAAGACAAAGGACACATGACCGGGAGTCACACAGTTATGCCCCAAAGGAAACATGGGTCATTTGTCATCAAAGCCTGTGTTCATTCTCTAAGAATTCATTTGTATTTTGAATGATCTGAATCTCAAATTATGTGAGTTCCTTAAAGTTACCACAATCATATTCGTTTAATTTCAATAAATAGATTAATCTCTTTGCTTTATAATGGTGCTTGGGTTTTCGTTTGAAAAATGTACAGGAAGAGCCTCTCTGTCTTTAGTCGACTTCCTAATTACACTAATTTTATGTGATTGATATATTAGGCTCTGGGGGAAAGGGAAAACAGGGGCAGGGAGGCCACAATACAATCCCTTATTCTCAGCTCCAGACAGCACAGGAAATCCTCAATTAAATTGTACCACTTCCCTCAGCACTCAATAACATACACGCCTTATATTTAATATCTTTAAACCCATTCGTAATAGTGATTTCTGTGAAGTGGGTGAAGTGAATTCATTCCTTCTAGACCGTCTTTTTATTATTATTACAAAGTAATGCATGCTTCCTGTGAAAAATCAAAATTTGAGAAGAATAAATCATGAAAAATTAAAGTTTCCTTCTGTCTCCCTGAGGTTGTCATTAGAAAACTTCCTGAAACATTTTCTCTCAGTTCAGGAAGGTAGATGAGAGGACCTCTACTCACTCACAGCCAGAAAACTATGCATTTCTTATTGTGCTGGGACTTCTTCTTGACAGGTTTGAGAGGGATATAAGATTCCCCAGACCCAGGGAGGACACAAATGAAGAAGTATAGCATCTCAGACAAGGGACAGAATCTGGCCATGCTTACGCTGTAGAGTTTTCTCTTGTGATGTGAGGTCTGACTGAGAACAGTGTTTGCCTGGTGCGTGCCCTGTCGGGAAGGGTTGGCTGGACCCTGACACTTAGTAGCTTGGCACGTAGCCTTCTGAGTCGGTGGCCCATTAAGGGCCTGGAATGGATTTTCCTCCCACTTATGCTCCCCAGTTTGGCCTGGGCCACCGCCCAGGTGAATGTTAGCTGAGGAAGAGCTGTTTGCTTTGGGAAGCGTTGCCTTCACCCACCATCCATGGCGGAACAGCACAGGACCTAGAGGGCTTGATGGATCACAGTTGTGTGGAGCACATTTACTTCGGGGTGAGCATCTGAGAAATGCCAACCCCACCTCCAGGACTGGCTCAGTCTACCGAGAAGGGAGGGACCAACCCTGTCTAGTTCCACCGTTCTCTACCCTGACTTGTATCTGGGTGTTGCTTCCCCCAGAACTGTGTCTGTGACCCTCTGTGTGCTCCTGGGTACTCCACTGAGGTGAGAATTAAGGCTTCTTGGTCCTGACATCAACTGGTTTGCAGGCATAGCTGCCAAACAGCATTAAGCCTGTACCCATCCTGGTAGAGAAAGGAGAACTTGAGGTTAGACTAAAGACAAAAAGGAGGCAAGGAGGCAGAGATTCAGGGAAAAGTTCTTTCCAGGAGTGCTATTTATTTAGATAAGTATTTTATCTCTCAGAGTGGCACTGAGTTTTGGAAGGGTAGAACCCCTGGCAAACATAACCCCTTCACACATTGTCAAAACATTCTCAGAGACTGTTCTAAGAAACCACCCTGATTCTGTGATATTCCAAGTTTCCATAGCTTCTCTGCGGTAGAACTGGAACAAATGGCAAACAGGACACCATTTCTCAAAATTCTGTAATCCTGATTGTCTCTGATTGGATTCTGAGGAAGCAGAAAGGAAGCTGGCAAACATCAGGCTCCGGGTACCTCTAGTGGTCCAGCAAGAATTTTAGATGTCCAGAAAACTCTTTAAAAATCTTCTCCAAAAAGTTCATCCATTTTAATGACATTTTTAGCCTCAGAAGTTTATTTGGTTACAAAATTAGCCTAATGTTTATTATGCGTATGAAGGTAATATTTTAGCACTAAATCTAATTTATACTAATGAGAGGAAATTGCTGTTAGTCTCAGGATAGATTATTTTGACTGCTTTAAAAGATGTTTGAAGTTCTTTAATCATCTTGATAGCATCTCATTCACTCAGAATGTTGTGTTATCCAGATCATGGACATTGGGACTCAGCTGCCCCTCGGAAAAGGGAGTAGACATTTACCTTCTTGTGCCCCATTGCATTGCAAATGCACTTTGTACACAGTGAGTGCTGAATAAATAAATTAATTGGTAGGGGCCACGTAAAGTGCCAAGAGTTTTAACAGTCTCACAACCTGAGTTCTTAGTGATTTAATCTTTATACTTTGCTCTTCTGTTTAGAGAGGAAACAGAGGGAGAGGTGTGCTGCTTGAAGAAGCACTCGAGTTTGAATCCTAGTTCCTAGCCATGTGCATTTGGACAGGTTAGCATTCTCTCTGGGACCCTATCTGCTTATCTGTAAAAGGCAGATAATGATACTTTCTCACAGAGCCACCATGGTGATTGACTATGGTCACACGTGAAAACACCAGCACAGGACATGTTCTGGGTGTGTAGCAAATGCCATTCCCTTCCTTCTACCTCTGCATGGTCCATCGACCCATCCTCTATGGTGTTAACAAAAGAGTTGTAATAAACAGTCAGGCAACATGTTTTTTTTTCCCCTAAGTTACAGTAGAAGGATAAAATACATATATTTATTCATTCACGCATTCCTCAGCTCATCCACTGAACCTTTTAAACAAGGCTCTCTGGGTCCCTAAATCTGCCAAGCATGGTATGAAGCAATGGAAAGAAATATAAGACAAAGAAATATAAGACATGATTCCTCCTTTGAGGAACTTATCAATTCTCTTCACTGTGGTCCATCTGCTTTCCAGCTTTGGAGAGAAAGGAGAAGTAGACCAAAGAGTTGGAAAAAAAAAAGTAAAATCAAAAAGAAAAATTTGGGGCTTCTCTGGTGGCACAGTGGTTGAGAGTCCGCCTGGCGATGCAGGGGACACGGGTTTGTGCCCCGGTCCGGGAGGATCCCATGTGCCGCGGAGCGGCTGGGCCCGTGAGCCATGGCCGCCGGGCCTGCGCGTCCGGAGCCTGTGCTCCGCAACGGGAGAGGCCACAACAGTGAGAGGCCCGCGTACCGCAAAAACAAAAACAAAAACAAAAGAAAAAAAAGAAAGAAAAATTTGCTTTTGTTATATTCTTAAAAGTTGATTGATATAAAAAATGAAGAATTTGTAAAAAATAGTTGTAATAGAGCTAGTTATGCTGTATATAATGAAACAGAGAAAATTGTGGCATTCACTTCTGTTTGGGAGTCAAGGCAAAGTTAAACTCACCTTTGATTTGTGGAATGTACTCTGCAGTTTTCACTGAAGTGAATAATATATTGCTGTTTAGCCCACTCTGTTTTCCTAGCATTTGTTTGAATTGTTCTTGTCTGAGTTGACAGACATTTTCCAGGATATAATTAGTTGATATCATCCAATTCATAAACTCTTCCTTTTCAAGAAATGTTCCTATCATTGTGGTGAGTAGCATTATGTTCCTTTATACTCCCTGGGTGTGTTGATATTGAAGTCAGGATGTGCCCAGAGTGATGGCTTCTGAAGTTCCCTTTACACATTTTTGCTCTCTTCTGAGACTATCTTTTTCCCAGCTTTAAATTTTATACAGATCAGGGACGAAGCCCATGTCTCTCTCAGGCGTATCTGATAGTGACCTGCTACTGAATAAGAACCATGTGGACTTATGTATTTGCCTGACTTGGGAGAAAAGGAGAAGAGATACTCCTTAGATTTGCTTCAAAATGTTGAAACGATGGCAGGGGCAAGAATGTTTCCCAGAACCCCTTTCTGCTCTCTCTACCATCCCTACAGTGTGGGAGGGAGCTTGACTCTGACAGATGTATGCAGGGAGGAATTTTTAGCCATTCTCACCTGTAGTTATCTGTCACTGTTGGTAGCATGATTTTTTTTTTAACATCGTTATTGGAGTATAATTGCTTTACGTTGGTGTGTTAGTTTCTGCTGTATAACAAGAGTGAATCAGCTATACATATACATATATCCCCATATCTCCTCCCTCTTGCATCTCCCTCCCACCCTCCCTATCCCACCCCTCTAGGTGGTCACAAAGCACCCAGCTGATCTTCCTGTGGGTAGCATGATTTTTGAATATGGAGATGGGTTCTTTTTCATTGGGAAAGCCTCTTTTTATATCCCAAGCTTAGCATATATTTTTGTGAGAAAAAAAGAAGACAGTCTGATAATTAAAACTATTTTTGGTGTTGAACCCTATTCTTGACCCCAGCATAATCCAAACTGATCCCTAAAGAACATTCATTCCCTAACAGGTTGCCCTTCCTTCCTTCCTTCCATTAGAATCCTTCCAGGAAGTCCCAACTGGCTGTACCCTGAGAGCCATGGGAGCTGAGGAATAGACTTGGCACCATGCCCACGCTCAAGGTCACAACTGCCTGCAGTCCCAGTGGCATCTGTGGGGCACTCATCTCCTTGCCTTCTTCAGCTTTAGCCTCTTAGGCACCCATGCTCAGGCCCCTCAGTGTCTTGCCATGGGGTCTTTGAGCAAGGGCCGTCATATCTGATTCCTCACCTAACAGTCAGAGATCTACTTTCCCTTCTTCAGTTCAAAAGAAACAAACAGCCAAGATGACAACATGTCAGAAATTACCTTTAGTGTCTCTGCTGATCTTATGTAAGTATAGGCATTAAAATAGAACATACCAACCAACAAAGCATTGGGTAAAAACAGTTATTCTCACAAGAAAATTTTTGATCATCAAGGACCCTTTTCTGTTTTTTAATGGATACTACAGTTTTGAAAGATTTCATCTGTAAAGAGAACTGCATACTACCTTAATTAAGTTTGACATCCTCCTTAGGTTTCTCTTCATATCACGTAAATATATCCCCTTTTACTATAGTAATAGACATGTTTTCTGTTTTTATTATTTAAGGATGAAAGTAACAATCTATCACAGCTTTAAGCAGCACAAGATGGTAAACAGGGATTTGCTAACTAAGTTAATAATGTTCCAGCCAAATATGAAGAACTTTGACAATTTGGGGGGACTGTGATGGCTTATTATTGCAATTTAGCTTTTTAAAGATATAAAAACTGCTCTAGGATTCCTTTCCTCCTCTGCAATTACTGTTCTTACTAAACCCCAGGTTTCTGAGCTCCTCAAGTTGGGGATCCCTGGTTAGAGTTTGTCAAAAATAGACTTAGACTTTTACTGTCCCATTTCCGGCAGCAGCTTCAGTTTCCAAGGGTTGATGCTCACAGCACGGTCAAAAAGATACAAACATGATTCCCTGTGATCCTAATACAAGGGTTATCTATTGCATGAAGTGTGCCAGGATCCTTGCCCTACATAGACTGGGATGGAAAATGTAGGAGGAAAAAAAGGGTCAGGCAGAGAAGGACCTGAATTGGAAAAATGAGCAAAATTCAGCCTCCCCCCTATAGATTTTTTTCACTCGAAGAGCCATTCACAGAAATCTGGTATCCATGGAGATGAGTGCTGTACATGCTAAGGTTATGCATTCTCTGCAGATACAACAGGCTGGCTATCCAATCTGATGCTACATTTAGGAGTAGCAGAGGGAAAGTGTTTGAGAAAAGTGTTGAATAATTAACTGAGTACCTATTACGTGCAGGGAACCAGGATTTGCACAATGAAGGATACAAACTATACAACAAACGATGATAAATATGGAGCATTTGTTTCTGTGTAGGAGTCTTGGCTATCTTTAGCATTCTAGCTTTTCTTAAAGCCATAGTACTACCTATGAAAATATGCGAAAATGTTCCTATCATAAATTTGCATTTTATCTCCTGCTTTGGGAGAAAACAAAATGTTGTCATACGTAAGATGGAATGTCCCTGAGATTTATTTTATAATTGAGTGATAAACATGAAAGCAAGGATTCCCAGAAATTGAATAAGAAGATCATAACAGCCTTGCAGGCTGGTGACCAGAAATGGGGCAAAAGCGGGGGCCAAGGGAAATAACTGAGAGAAGCAAGTGTTCTACAGCCTGACACTTTAATCAGGGTGAGAGAGCTGTCACGGCAAGAAGAAAAGAGTGTGTTCAGAGGAAGAGACGGTAAGGAATAGTTTGGAAACAAGAACCCATTCAAGGAAGTCAATGTAGGTTATGACCAGGAATGGGAAGTTCATGGAGATTTCAGTGGGAGTGGGGGGAGAAGGACCCCTTGGGATGATAGGAATTCCCTGGGCTGCACTTCGGCCCGAACTCAATAGTAAATCAGCTAGAAAGTTTCCATTAACTCTCAGTGGAACTGGGTGAGAGAGTTCTGGCATAGCCTCGGGGAATAAGCCTGGGAAAGAATGAAAAGCTTACCATTGTTCAAATTAGACTCAGGGAATGATATATTTGGATCAATTTTATAGCTTCTTAAGAAACGAGAAAGTTACAGGTCCCTCCTGCTTATTCATTGGTCAGCCACGCGTATGATAGGGAGAAGGTGCGAAAATCAGTATTGATTTAAGATTGTGCGGCATAGAAAATGTGGGGATGGCTTGTGTCGTGGCAGCCAGCAGACATGGGAGATAACAGGGGAAAAAAATTGACCACTCTAGAGAACAATTCACCCATATTTTCAATCTCTTGCTGAAACATGTCCCTAGCTATTTTTCAACCTGAGAATCAAGAATATCTTCCTGTTGACAGATGTCTACCTCAATAAGTAAGGTGAAAGAGCCATTCTAGGCATTTCAAATGTTGTATGCATGTGTCTATATGTTCACATAGTAAACACTGGAAATAGCTTTCATGTCACAAAATTAATTTTAATGTGATTTACTTGACGTAAACATTTTAAAACAAATTTTACATAACACATGAGTTATAGCCAACATGGCAGGATCTACACTGTACCCGGGCATCTCTACTTGCCGCTCTCTTCAGATAAGTGTTCAAAATCACCACAGTGTGGTTGTAAATCTAAAGAGGGAAGTCATCACACATCCCTGGGGTTTTTAACGAGGGATTCTGTAGTATATGTGGTAGGGACTTAGCCATATCTAGTTGGATCTGATAATATTAAAAGTTAGTCATCTCGGTCATGAAGCTGCAAGATGTACACACTTGGTCTATTTCTTAAGTGATTGGTTAAAGCCAGTTCGTGACACTGAGTTAAGAGACCCGAGGTGAATAAATTGGCCCCTCTAATACAAGGATCTGTTTCTCAGGAAATATCTGGTTTGCTATCATTAGAATTATCTACTTCTCATTTTACTGTCTACACCCACATCATGCCAGTTCTGCATGTATTTCCATTGTTCTTCTGAGGTCCCCAAAATAAATGTAAAGGTGGAGTTTCCGGCTGCTAGCAACCCTCCCTGAGACGTAATTTCTTATAGCTTTACTTTAATGCTCAGTGGAATATTTGTTCCACTGCCCCTCCCCATCAAAATCTTTGTCCTCCTGTAAAATAAGAGCCCCATGCCTTGGCCACTCAATAAAGTATCCAGTTTCTTTTCCCTGGGTTCACATAATCTGGACTCCCAGCACAGTTTAACTGCTCCTGGGTTACTGGATATGCTGTTGTAAGGACCTCCTTTTAGTCACTTTGAATTACATCCTTTGACACACATTAATTCTCCACCCACTCTCGCTTGTTTATCAATTCAGTCATCAAAGAGAGCTACTTATTGATGGCATCAGGTTCTGTACTAGGTGCTGGAAACATATAACATATCTAGTTAGACTTGGTTCAATGACCTCATAAAGCTTACTACCTAATGGCGGTATATTACTGAATACTTAAGAAAGATGTGTATGTGCTTTCCTAAAATACAGATAAAGTGTTTTCCTGCTCACTAGAAGACTACTAAAAAACAATATGTGAGTTGAACTTTTCTTAAACGGAATTCAGATTTTAAATGCCCTTATGCAGCTTGCTATTTTAGAGACTCCTGTAAGGTTAATAATCAAACTTTAGTGTTAAAATTTTTATTATGAATCTGAACTTTTGCAGTAATAATTATTCTTAATGTTGGTCACTTTTATAAATAGCTCAAAAAATTCCAGCATTTAAAAAAATGCATAAAAGTAAACCTTTATAAATGGAATCTCTATTTTAAATGTTCCTAGGGTAATTGCGATTTAAAGGAATCCTGATATGACAATGCAAAGAAAGTAATTAACTATTAACTTATTTTTAATAAGTTAGGACTTTAAAATTATAATTTCTATATTACAGAAAGCAAAAATTTTAGCAATAAAAATTTAATCAATAGGAAAAACAAAATGTAAATTATACATTTGCAAAAATATACATTGATACAATGAAAAGAAACACACAAGCAGCCCAGTACGCAAGACCTTTACCTCTTGTGTTTGAGGAAACAACTTTCCCCAAAGTCTTTGCCATAGGACCTATGTTCTGCCATGTATCAGTTTGCTAGGGCTGCCATAACAAAATACCACGGACTGGGTGGCTTATACAACATCAATGTGTTCCCTCACAGTTCTGGAGACTAGAAGTTCAACATCAAGATGTCAGCAGGGTTGGTTTTATGCTGAGGCGTCTTTTTTTTGGCTGGTAGATGGATGTCTTTTCACGTTGTCCCCTTTATACCTGTAAGTATCCTAATCTCCTCTGCTAATAAAGACACCTGGTTTTAGATTGGGGCCCCATTTTTATGACCTCGCTTTAACTTAATTACCTCTTTAAAGGCTCTAGCTCCAAATGCAGTCACATTCTGAGGTTCTGGGGTTAGGGCTTCAACATATGGATTTGGGGCCACAGTTCAGCCCATAACATGTCTCTAGATTAGACAATTCCATTTCAAAAATAAATAGCCATAGAAGTCATGACGCAACCTTTCTTTTCTCCTATAAAAACTTCAGTGTTGAGTAGGTTATCAGATAACTGCTACATTCACAATAGACACTTTCTGAAAATTGGTTGATGATGTGGTAACAGCTCCCACTTTGGACAGCAGAGATAAGAGGAATGGAAAATGGACCCAAAATGGGTGGAAGATGAGTGGAAGAATTGGGCTCGAAATGCTGCCAAGGAGCTGCCTTCAGGAAGGTGTGCTCACGGGCAGCTGGATGAAGGCGAGGAGGGCAGAGCTGCAGAAAATGTCTCCTGATGCCTGCAGGCTGAGAAACAGACCAGTTACACAGGAGGAAGTGTGTAACTGAAGCTAAATTGTAATTTACGAATTTGCCCTGGTGGGGAATGGTTAATGTTAAACATTAAATGGTAGAGTTTAGAAGTTCTTTACTTCTTGTTTTCCAGTCTTTCTATTTGATGTTTTTGCCATGGTTCTGAGCTGAATTAGCACTTTGGAGGCACGATCTCCAAAAACTGATTTAGGAAACAGTTTTGGTGAAAGAAGAGTAGTGGTAGAAGGAAAAGAGAAGATGATTTTAAATGCATAGGAGGAAATCTGGTAGTGGGGCAATATTTCTCTCTCGTCAAAATTTAAGTAATTCATTCTTAATGTATTTGGTTGTTGATGATATAAGCCCTGGCTCATAGTAGGCGCCTAACTCAATAAATATTTGTAAATATTATTTACTTTATGCTTACCAATAGCTTTCCTGTAAAGAAGTAAAAATTCCATTTTCAAAGGCATTAAGATGTGCTCTTACTGCCCCACTGTTCTATCACCAACAAGGAGAAGGATTCAGATTGGCAGATAGGATTATAATGAAACAGAAAGGAGAGGTTGGTATGGAATATAGGTTCAGTTGGCCGAAATGGCGAGTTGATAGATTTGGAAGGGTGGCGTGTGCCAGAAGGGTCAGGTCCAGGATGAGGATGAGGACTAGAGCCCTGAGGGCTTTGTACCAGGAGAGATGGGCTGAGAGGCTCATGGGCTGCCCTGGATGCCCTGAGGGTGTTAGGGGTTATACCCATCTTACCTTTCTAAAGTCTTTTTTTTTTTTTTTTTTTTTTTTTTTTTTTTTGCGGTATGCGGGCCTCCCTCTGTTGTGGCCTCTCCCGTCGGGGAGCACAGGCTCCGGACGCGCAGGCTCAGCGGCCATGGCTCACGGGCCCAGCCGCTCCGCGGCACGTGGGATCCTCCCGGACCGGGGCGCGAACCCGGTTCCCCTGCATCGGCAGGCGGACGCGCAACCACTGCGCCACCAGGGAAGCCCCTCTAAAATCTTAAAACATCTGAATTTTGAAACCCTGGCTGTTTTACCTTTCTCAAAACACACATTTGGGGGGTTCTACGATACAACTTTCTTTCTTCCCATCTTAAATTGCTACTTTTTGTAGGCTTCTGTTCCTTTGCCTACCACTTGACTATTGGTGCTCCTTTTGTTTTTTTTTCCCAGACCTTCTTTTCTGGTTTATAAATCTGAGAGCGATACGTTAATCTATAATATTATATATTATATGTTTATTATAATGCATATTATATACATTTTATGTAGGTTGAAAATACCTTTAAACCTATCCCTTGTCTTTTAACTTTACTTTAATGTCTTGGATCATGCAGAAGGCTTTAACTTTGCTGTAAGATACTTTATTAACTTTCTTTGTGGTCTTTGCTTTTTTGTGTTTTGAAGAGGATTTTCTCTACTTTGAGATCACATATATCCAGTCATATATTTTCCAACAACTTTATCATTTTGGTTTTTCAAGTCTTTACTAACTGTAGCTTATATATGTAAATGGATTTTAGAATGAATCTAAGTTTAACTTGTTTGGATGTTGTATTTTGCAAATGGCTGGCCTTGTCCCAACTTCATTTACTAAGTAAATTCTTTCTCCACTCATTTAAAACACCATCTTTGTCATGTACTAAGTTTTGGTGTATACGATGATTCTCTTTCAGACTTTATTCTGTTCCATTGGTTTATTTTTCTACTTCTTTATGTCTACACCAGTGCCATAATGTTATAATTTTTATAGCCACTTAGTAGATATAAAAGGTGTTCTTCTGTTTCTCTCTTAGCAGATTCACATTTTATACCTTGAAACACATTTTTCCTTAGATTCTGTAACATCGCATTCTCTTCCTTTTTTTCTCATGTTGCCACTTTGTCCATATTTTTATAGGCTTCTCTTCCTTTGTCTACCCTTTAAATATTGGGGTTCCTTTTCATTTTTTCCCCAGACTCACGCTAGGCACACGTGCTGAATGATCCCATTGACTCATGGCTTCTTTCACCAATATCATGGTATCAAAGCTTGTAGCCTAGTTTTTCTGCTGAGTTTTATAACAACATATCCATCTTCACTTTCATGTTAAGTTTGAAACTGAACTTATTATCTTCCCTGCCAGACCTAACTCATCAAGTGGCACCCATTTGTCACTCCTGAAACTTGAGTGCCATCCTTGACAGTCTCATTCCTTATTCTCATCTCACAGTAAATCTTTCAACTTTTTGCCTTCAATCCATCACCAAATCTTACTGATGACATTTCCTAACCAACTGTTAAGTCTGCTCATATCTCTCCTTCCACATCACCACCACTCTATTCCAAGCCACCATACTTTCTCTTCTGGTCTTCCTGTCTCCAGACTTCCTTCTTCTGGTCTCCACACAACTGTCAAACTAATATTTCAATAAACTAATATTTCAATACAGATTTGGTCATGTTCTTTATTGTTTAAAACCCTTCCCTATATCCCCATTTCTCTTGGAACAAAGTCCAAATTTCTTAACACGATTAAAAGTCCCCATAGTGTCTTCACTACACTACAGCCAAACTGAGCTCGCTTTGGTCCCTAGAATGAACCATGCTCATCTTCACCTGTCTGTCTTTGTGTTATCGTCTCAGCGTGCAATATTTTTGCATCCCTGGTACCCCCTCTTTTTATTGGCATTTCTCCTACTCCTCTCAAGTATCCCTCCTTTTTACCAGAGTACCTTTTACTTATCCTTTAGACCTCATCTCAGATGTCACTTTCTTCAGGGAGAAGTCTTTTTGAGTTAAAAATCTGGTGTTGATTTCTCTCCTATATACTCTCAAATCACCCCGAACTTCCCCTCTCGCATTACATATTCCACCATATTGTAATCACCATGTCGGTATCCAGCATGAGGCCATTTTGCTAATAGTATTGATAATACACTAGTGCTATTTTAATTCCCTATTCACAAACCTTTAGTAATCCCTCATTCCTTAATCAGTAAAAGTCAGATTCCAGATTTAACTTTCTGTAATTCTTCACTAATGTACCATGTTGGGGTTACAATGTATTATTCTTTTCATATTCCCATTATACTTAACCTACAGGTCAATCCCTCAACATAATGTGTGTCCTCTTATCCAGGACACACATTATGTTGAGGGATGAAATCTCCAACATTATGCGAAGTCTTCCCAGATTCCCGCACATGAAAGTAATCGCCCTTTTCTCTGAATTTCCATTGTATCTTTTCTGCTTTAAGAGCCCTTGTTGCATCTTTCCTCTTATCACTATGACATCACTATGAAAAAACATGTGTCTTCTTTTTGAAGCCAAGTATATAACTTTTAAAGTTAGAGATCACATCCTGTTGATCCCTGTCGACCCCAATAGTATGTTGAACATACAGCACTGGATTTTGCCAGTAATATATACTCCGTATTTCTAGAACAAATTTAACGTCTATAAGGTCACTGAGAAATTTATCTCCCTAGAGATGCAGCAAGAGAAGGATCATATTTTCTATTCTATTAATAGAGAAAATAGAGAGTTGAATTGTAAAGCAGAGAAAATGACTAAGAGTGGTCATTTCTATGAGTCATAGGCTATTTAAGAAGGGGATCTGGGAAGAAAATGAAGAGGCTGAAATTAGGTGGGTCCTTTAAGATTATTTTTTAAACTAATAAATTGTAGAAAATGTGGTCACTTCAAATCGTGTTTCAAAGAACATTCCAAAGTATGCATTAAATAATGATGCCTGAGAAAACCAGTTAGCATTTTAAACACAGTAGTCTCAGATGGATATTACTGTGTTTGGTAAAATGGTTAGATAGACATAGATATATCCTTAAAGTTTTCTTGAGCTGCAAGTGCTGTAGTATCTATATCAGGGAGAGAAGAGTCACCTGCAGGAAACATTGACACCGTATATTGAATTTGTTAGGACTCTTCCTGTTATAAGTAACAGAAAGCCAACTGAAATGGCTGCAGGCAAAAAAGAGAATTCATTGACTCACATAATTGACTGGATTAGTCCACGCGGGTTGTATAACAAAATATCATAGTCTAGGTATTTAACCATTGAAATTTTTTCTCTCACACTTCTGGAGGCTGGAAGTCCAAGATCAAAGTGCCAGCAGAGTTGATGTCTGGTGAAAGCTCTCTTCCTGGCTTGTAGATAGCTGCCTTTTGGCTATATCCTCACATGGTAGAGAGAGATAGAGTGCCGGTATCTCTTCCCTTTCGTAAAAGGCACCAGACCTATTGGATTTAGGGTCCACCCTTATGACCTCATTTAACCTTAATTACCTCCGGATAGACCCTAACTCCAAATACTGTCACATTGGCGGTTAGGGCATAACTATATGTTTTGCGGGGAGTGGGGACAGGGAAGACACAATTCAGTCCATAGCACTGACTGTTGGAACTTAAATTCTGAGAGACCACTATCTTTGTTGTGCATCTACCTCTGTGGATACTCCTTTGTGGTTTCTGATCATCCTCACTTTCGCAATATCTAAACATTGGGAGATCCGAGAGTTTAGACCTTGAATCTCTTCTCATTCCCTAAGTGATTTCATGCTCACCCATGGCATTCAATACATTTTTTCTGCCCTTGGTTCTCCAGAATTATATCTAAATTGCCCACATGGCATTTCCATCGGGATGTCTCATGCATATTGTGAAGGTCACATGCTGTGTGGTATCATTTTAAGTCATGACAACTAAACTCACATATGCCCTTAGTGCTCTTGATCATTATATTACACTTCTTTGATAATTCCTGTACTTTACTCTCTGGATGACTACTTCAGATATTGTCTCCCCAAACCTCCACCACTTCTATCCTTTCTCTTAGTCAATGCTCCTAACTCTCATTCCATTGAGAAATTAGAAGTTACAGAGAACTTTCGTTCACAATCTTGTGATACCACCACAATGCACCCAGCACTAGCTTTATCATTTACTCTGCCTTCTCTTCTGTTTCTACGGATGAATCATCCATGCTGCTTTCTAAAGCCAGTCACTCTTAATTAGTGTTTCATCACGGCTGTAATAAATTAACACAAACTTAGTTCATGGATCTGTAGGTGGACCTGGCTAGGTACTCTGCTTAGAGTCTCACAAGGCTGAAAACAAGGTGTCAGCTGGGCTGTGTTCCTTTCTCAAGGCTCTGGGGGAAAATCCATTTCCAAGTTCATTCAGGTTGTTAGAAGAATCCGATTCCTTGCAGCTGTAGGACTAAGGTAACTGTTTCCTTGCTGGCTATCAGTGGGATGGCCTTTAGCTTCTAGAGGCCTCTCTCTGGTCCTTGCACATGGGCCCTACATCTCAGAGCCAGTTGTGGTGTGCTGAATATTTCTGATACTTGGAATTTCTCTAACTTACTCTGCTACATCAATCTTCTGCTTCCAGCCAGAGAGAGTTCTCTGCTTTTAATGGTTCATGTGAAAGCAACTATACTCCAATAAAAATGATTCATGTGATGAGATTGAGCACACCCAGATAATCCAGAACAGTCTCCTTCTCTCAAGATCCATAACCTCAATTGTATCTTCAAATTCCCTTTTGCCGTGTAATATAATATATTCAACTGATTCCAGGGACTAGAGTGTGGACATCTTTGGAGGGCCATTCTGCCTATCCCACACTCCATTTGTGCTCCAACAATTTCCCCCTCTCTTCTCTTCAACACTGTTTCTCTCAACTGGATTTTTTCTAACAGCATACCAAATGCTGATATTTCTCCCATATTAACAATGCTTCCTTAACTTCACGTTCCCTTCCAATTACTGCCCCATTTCTCTGTTCTCTTTGGAGAAAACCACCTTGAAAGAATTGTTGTCTATCTCCAATTGTCCTTCCATTCTCTCTTGATCTCTCACCCTTTCTACCATACTGAACCTGATTTTGTCAAGAGCACAAATGATTTTACACATTTTAAATTCAAGGGTCAATTTTCACTCTTCATCTAACTTTCATTTTGCAAAACTCATCTTTGAAAATTTCATTTGGCTTCCAAGACATTACCTTTTTAGGTTTTTTCTTACCTCTTGCAGACTCCTTCTCAGTCTCCTTTACTGGGTCTTCCTCATTTTCCTGACTACTTAGACTACCTGAGGCTTTTCTATCTGTACTCATTTCCTTGGTAATCATATCCAATCTCATGGCTTCAAATGCCGTGAATATACAGTGACTTCCAAATTTATATCTATAGTCTAAAACTGTCCTCTGAACTCTAAGCTTGTATATTCAACTACCTTTTCAATATATTCATGTAGCTATCTTATAGGCAAAGGTAACATGTTCACTGTCAGACTCCTCATCTTCCCTACAAAGGCTGTTCTTCCCACTGTCTCTTGGTCAATGCCAGCTCCATTCTTCCATTTAATGGAACCCAACATTTTGGAAATGTTACTGGCTCCTCTCACTAGTCTACCTCCCTTAATACCTAGTGTCTGATCCATTTTAAAAACCCTACTGTTTCTAACACCAAGATATAATCAGAAGCCAACCCCTTCTAGCCACCTCCACCAAAGCCATCCTGGTCGACACCACCATGATGTCTGGCTTGTTTTATTGCAATATACCCTCCATCAGTTCCCCTTCCTCCAGTATGACCTCCACACAGCTGCCACAGTGAGCCTGTTAAAATGCGAGTCAGATCACCTCCGTCCTCTGCTTAAAACCCTACTTCTTTCAGAGTAAAAGCCAGAGTCCTTTTTTTCTTTTTTTTTTTTTTTTGCACTACGCGGGCCTCTCACTGTCGTGGCCTCTCCCGTTGCGGAGCACAGGCTCCGGACGCGCGGGCTCAGCGGCCATGGCTCACGGGCCCAGCCGCTCCGCGGCATGTGGGATCCTCCCGGACCGGGGCACGAACCCGTGTCCCCTGCATCGGCAGGCGGACTCTCAACCACTGCGCCACCAGGGAAGCGATGACCAAGAAAGCCCTACATGATCTGCGCCCTCTAGGCCTATTGCCATCTCCTGCTGCTCACCTGCGACACCCCCCGCCCCACTCAGAACACTTTCCCTACATCTTTCCTCATCAACTTCAAGTCTTGTTCAAATATCACCTTTGCAGTGAGACCTTCCCTAGATATTCAATTTAAAATTGCAAGCCCCCATCTGACCAGTAACCCTTCCTTATCATAATTTTTTTTCTCCACAATATTATCACTATTCAATATCCTATTATAGTCTGTCTCCCCTCAGAAGAATCTAGGGAATCTAGTTTCATGAGGGCAAGAGCTTTTCGGTTAATTTGTATGTATTTTTCACTGCTTTATCTCCAGCACTTAGAACAGTGCCTGATACGGAGTAGGCAATCAGTAAATATTTGTCACTGTTGAACGAAGGTCCAAAACCACTCTTTAGTTCACCTCAAAACCAGGTTCTTCTCCTAGTCTTCTCCGTGTCAGTAAGTGGCAACTCTATTCCAGTTTGCTCAAGCCAGGATCCTGGGAATTATCCTTGATGCCTCTCTTTCTCTCACACCCCCACATCTTGAAATCCTGCCAGTTCTGTGTGCACATACAGGCAACACACACACACACACACACACACACACACACACACACACACACACACATCCTCCAGAATCTGGCCCTCTTACCGTCTTCACTGCTTTCACCCAAATTCAAGCCATCATTGCAAATGGCCTCATTACCGGTCTCCCTGCCTCTACCCTGGCTCCCCTAGAGCCATTTTCCACTCAGAAGAGAGAGGAAATCCCACAGAATTTATGTCAGATCCTAGGCTTTCCATAGCTCAAAGCACTCTGATAGGTTTTCCATCTTGGAACACATTCTAGTCCTTTACATGGCCTGTAAGATACTTCCTGATCTTGTCCCAGACATATCTCCCTGAACTCATTTCTTCCCTTTGCTCTTTGTCTTCCAGCCACTCTAGTTCCCCTTTTGTTTCTTGAATATGCCAGGCGTTCACCTGTCTCAGGCCTTTACACGGCTTCCCTACCTGGCATGCAGCGCCCCAGGTGACCTGCTTCTTCACTGCATTCAGGCCTCTGCTCCCAGTTGCTTTAAAGGTGTGCTTCCTTGATCGTCATTCCTGAAACAGCACACGCACACCTCCGTGCCCTTACTTTCCTTTATTTCAAAGCCCTTATGATCAACTGACATTATATATTTACTTATTTTTATTGCCTGTCTTCCCTTTTCCCCAAAATGTAAACTACATGACAGCAGATACCCCCTGTTTCCTTCACTGCTGTATCTTCAACATCAAAGAGGAACCCCAAGCACTACAGCTTGCTTAACCCTAGCATGTAGGATCTCAGGGAGGTATAAATACCTTCTTTCTCAAAGAATCAGCATTCATATTTGGAAAAGGACTCACCTTTCTTGAATGTTGGGCTTACCCCTAAAACATTTTCCGTGTCTAAAGCAACAGAAAAATTGGATTCATCAGTCTGGTTCATGCGCCCCTTACGGTTCTTTTGGAGGGGAGGGTCTTAGGGGGAAGGCTATGCAATCTCTAGATAGAGGAGGGAAAGGTTCCGGAAGAAAAAAAGAGGTTCTGTTAGCAGAATGGGGCCGGGGGAGAAGGGAGAGGATATGGAGAAGGCAGAAACAACAGATGGCCCGCCGCCGAGATTTTCCAGAGTGGGAAGAGAAATACAGGGGTGAGCTGCGGGCCCTGGGAGGGGAAATAGCCCTGAACAACTAACTGTACCTTCGCACACCTTGGGAGAGAACGTGCTGAAGCCCCAGGCATGCTTGTGTGGCATCCCTGCTTCTTGAATGACTCTCTGTGGGGAGTTGCAGGCGGGATCTCCCTGGCATGAATAATCCTGACGCTTCACCACAGAAGCTGGAGGAAAGAGAGGAAAGCAGAGATCAGCAGCATCACCGTGATTTCTGTCTTTCGCTGCACGTAATATTGTTCACCAGCTCGTTTGCGCACGTCTCCCTCCACAGCTCTGGAGATTAACAACTCATTTTTAGGTAAGGGTAAAAACGAATTAGTTCGAACACAGGCAACAGCTGGGAAGTGGGCAGAAGTACATACACTCACATTTGAGAAAAATATAAATCTTGCTGCTATCTTTTAGCTCGGTGTTTCTTGTCTATTTTGTTTTTTGATCCACCTCACCACAAGGTAGTTTCAATTGTTAAAATTTTTTCCTGAAAATAGAAAATGGCTCTTGGGTTCTCCCGAGAGCGGGGTGCCCAGGCGCACACACATTCTTCCCATAGCACAGCACTTTAAAATTAATAGCACATGCAGGGGAAAACTAAACCCTTTGACGTCACTCTTGAAATGAGGAAACAGAAACAGAAAAGGCTCCACTCCAGTAAGCTGCCAGAGTTGAAGCCGATTGGTCTCCGCTTTTCCTTGCCTGTGGCAACTGACAGCACCTCCCAGCCTAGCAGGCCGGCTGCCTGCTCCCCGCCAGTCGGTGGGTCTGGGCACTGCAGCAGGCTCGGCTCCATCCCAGCACTTGCCTGGGAGAAAGAAACGTGGTATACTCACCCAGAGAGAATCTCTTTCTACCTTCCTTCCTCCCCGATCTCTCTCTGTGTGTTTTTGTGTTACTTTTTTTTTTTTTTTTTTTTTTTTTTTTTTTTACTTAATTATATTCCTAATCCTGGATGAAGTTGCTGGATTCCGCAGCACAAGTCTTCATGAACAAGCAGCACCGCTCAGAGATTTCACGGCATTCAAAGGTCACAGAACTGCCACTATGGTTAAATGTCTTGTTTAATGGTTGAGGTAGGTACAACAGATTTCAGCGGCAACTCATTTTTCTTGAGAGAACAGAGTCACAGAGCGATGGCAGGAGTTTTATTTTAAAGGAACCTGTATGTATATATTTTTTGGTCTGTGATTGTTACTACAGCAACCAGCTTTTGAATTTCCTTCCTTTTTCTAGGCGAACTGACTAAACATTATCACTTACCCTGAATTAACCGTTTCATTCCAAGCAGCCTAATGAGATACTCCGGCCTTTTCGCTGCACTTTGAGCCCCTCCGGAGGAGGGTTGCTTTTTTTCCTTTGGCTTCTTTTTTAATGAATGCAATATTTCTTCTCCGATGTAAATCTTAGAGTTGAGTCATTTTTTCTTTTTGGTGGAACAGGACAGGAAAATATTGGTAAAGAGATTAGTGAGGGTTGCGGAACAGGGAAAAAGAAAATCCTTTTTTCTCTTTGAGTTTGTCATGTTGGTTGATAGAAGATGAAGAAATTAGTAGGAAGAGAGGAGGAAGCTAATGAGATTGAAGGTAGAAAAACCTATAAGAGGTGTGTCAGAAAAGTGAACTCTTGAGGAAAATGCACTTTATCATTTTGTTGCATTTTTTAAAAATGTTCTGGATTTAGAAGTCAGCAGGGGAGATGCAGGCACTGAGTTACATGACCAATGATTTAGATCTCATTATTTATAAAGGAGAATAAAACTTCCTTATTAGCACTGCAAATTTGCTAATTATCTTTTCCTACAATAGTTGAAAGCAGAGTGAGATATTTAATTAGGCACTTGAGTGACTGAGCCTGGGAACTAATTAGTCTTCTATAGATTCTGTTCTTCATGTGTTCAGCCAGCGTGACTCTTAAAATGTTACAGTAAACCTCTTTGCCCCTGAAGGCAGGCATATGCATTTATATACAGTAAACCACTAGACGTTGCCAGGGTGGGAAGCAGGGCAATTAAACCCAGGGCTAATATTGTTTTCAGTGGCGTATTACTATTATGGGTTGAGGGGGGACCCTTGCTAAAAATCATTCCTATCTAGAGTCAGTTATTGTAAGAGCAATTCAAGTAATATATGGTTCACATGGATTTCCTTATTACCCTTCTCAAAGTTCTAAAATAGCAAGTAAGACAGGATTGTTTGCAACCATTACTGTTTCCAGAATTTCTTGATTTTTTTTTCCCCAAAGGTTTCTGTTCTCAACGTTAAGATAAATTTTTAAAACGGGGTCATGTTAGCAGTAAGATTAAGCCAGGTGTAAAACACATAGTGAATTTCAAAGAATTAATGAAATTAACTGCATAAGAGTGTAATGTACCAAGTTAAGAACTGCAAAAATATTAGGTCTGAAATGCAGAGGATGTGCTGTGAATGGACAATTGCTTTTCTGCAGCGCCTAGTGGGAAAACAAGGACTTTGTGTGTTGCAAATGCCTAACTGCAGCTCCTCCATTTCCTCTGCTTTATCTTTTATTACTGGCTGGTGAAACAAAGACGGGTGTCAGTAGTAACGTCTTGATTGACATTTTCTCTAATAAAATGAAGTCGCTTTTTGTCTGAAGTGGAAGCCCAGAGTTGACGAGTTGCAACTCCAAAGTCTGTATCCTCTTTATAAGGATTTTTACCTGACGCTGTAAGCTGTCTGATTTCAGAGTGTACTCAGTTGACCATGAGACAAAATCAGTGGTGACTATATGTCAGCCAATTAGCTGGGAGAAACTCTGTTTTGAATCAAGTTACTTAGGGCAAGGGTGGAAAAACCCAAGATGTGTCAGGAGCAGACACCAACTTCGGGAAATCAGTTGCACCAGTACATCTTGTAATGCCTTTCACGATGTTCGGCACAAAGTTACTCATTGTCAGTTCTCAATAAACACCTAGTTAAAATGTTTGCTGAGAATTTACTACCCTTCATATATTGTAAATTATTTAAATAAATTTCAAATATGGCATTTTCACCTGTCTTTGAAAAAAGCTTTTGTGTTAGTCCAACCTAAAGTATAATCTATTTAGGAGGGCATTGCAAACATTGACTGGTGTTCTTTTCAGCCAGAGAACCTTGTTACCCCAAACAGATGCAAAAGTAAAATGACCAAGTTTCCTCAAAGTGAGCATGTACCACATGGAAATGCCTCTGCCTAGTAATTAATCTTCCAAAGTTGAATTTGTCGCTAAGCAGGCTCAAATCACAGGGGAAGCTGCTTGTTGACTGACAGAACAAAGTGCTTGAAGGAACTTACTAAGCGGTAAACTGATCCCAAGCAAGACTAAAAGGGCCTCATTATATTAAAATGAAGTGTCAAAATTAAGAATCAGAATAGATTTTAGAACATCTAAATGTAAAAGCTAACAGGTATTCTAAGTGGTTCAACTCACCTGGACTTTTGGGGGGTAACTTTTTGAAGGACCCTCAATGTTCAGAACGTTTTACCCAAAGACTCCACCATCCCATGCATTCAGCTTATATATCCCAGAGAATCCACAGACAAGTAGGAATCTCTCGTCTAGGAGGCAAGTCTAGCTAAAGAAGAAGAGATTTGGCATTTGGAAATGAGCTGAGACCCTCTCTATCAGCGCCTCCCCGTGGTGGCATCCCCGTTCCTCCTCAGAGCTTCCCCTTGGGCATCCTCACTTCTCCTAAGAATGTGTCTTGGGGAGCACGCCCATCCCTCACGTGGGAGGCAGCCTTGGGGTGCTCTACAGGCATCAGGACCATTGGCTTTACAAGCAGCCTAGGTGGCTTTTGTCAACATGCTAACTTTGATTCCTGAGGTGATGCCTACTTGGTATGTTAGCAGTCTTTAAAGTGGTCGATATGGAAATTTGGGGGATAGAAGGGAAAAAGGGATGTAGAAACCCAAACTGACAATATCTACTACGTTCCAGGCATTGTTAGAGATTTGAACAAAGAGTACAATGAAATGCGTCAAAGTTCTAGTGTATAATCAAGGAAGATATACTTTCCCAAGAATCGCTTAGGTATCTAGATGATTTAATTTGTATGTAGAAAGTGATTGCACGGAGCACACTAAAAAGAGCAGCAGGTAGAGGCAGGGGACCAGTGGGCACCCTTTTTCAGGATCTAACTAGTTGGACGACTCTGAGCTACTTGCTCACTATTGATCTCAGTTTCATCACCTGTAAATGACACTGGTTGTGTTGGGTTATTTCTAACAATCCTTTTTTATATGAAAATTTACAGTATTCTTCTTTGGAGTTTTTTAAAAAATTCCATTTGTATTTAAAAATGTGGGTGTTAAACCTTTATTAAAAAAACATTACTGTGTGCTTTCAACAGGTCAAGGGCTATGCCTACCGAGGCAAAGTGAATAAAAAGATAGATAAGCAATGAGTCCCACCTTCAGGAAACTTACATTCTGGTTGAACTTGAACAAATAGTGGAGCCTGGGCAGAGAAATGGAGGAACAGAGAGAATTTGGAAGGGAGGTGGTGATGAAGAAAAACAAAAGAGGTGGCTTTATGCAACTGAATTCAAGAAAAAAATCTAAATTTTCCATCTATATAGATATTTACGCCTATTATTGTCGTCTTTAACATGACCAATGGAAGGCATTGTCATTCTTTTGAAATGATATATTTGTAATGGTGTCCTTAAAAAATATAATGTGAAAGGAAGCCATAGTTTTCCCTTTAGTTGATTAAGCGACTGTATAGGTTTGAGATAGTGAATTAAATCAGTGCATTGATATCTTCTCCATCATCACTTGGACTTGGAACCCCTAGGACTTCCAGAAGGCAGGAGTCCTTCGAGAACTTTGACAGCAGCCCCAGGTTCCAGTAGCCATTTGGTGCAAGCAAGGAGGGTTCCCAAGCTGTGATGGGCTTGACCACTGATGCCTTGTAGTGTCGCAGGAATGTCCTTGGTGGCAGGAAACCTCCCAAAGTGGCTCAGAACTTTCAGTGATGACCTGTGTGAGTTAAGGCAAATTTCTTAAACTTTGGAGGCCCCAACTGCCTCCTCTTTAAAATGAGGCTTTTGGAATACTTCTGGGATGCCCTTTTCCCTTCCAGATTCTGAACTTCACCCTGACAAGATTAATGTTGACTAGTTAGCATTAATTTCTTTTTATTCTCCCACCTCTCCCATCCTTTATTTCTACCACTTCCCTTAAAAGTTTGCCTTTACTCAGTTATCCAAATTTATGCAATTTCACCTCCAAAATACCCTCATTGCCAAGGAAAAACAAAAACAAGTCCCTGGGTTTTGGAGAATTTCTCCGCAGGAGGACTATTTCTCCCCAGGGAAGACCACCTCTCGTCGCCCCCTTTCTCTCCTCTGAGGTTGATGTGCTGCTCTATGGCTGTAGCTCCCCTTCAGACAGTAAAGGGATGTGCTTTGTGTTCACTGTAGCTGGAGACTTTAATGTGACAAGTGTCTTTTTCCTAAGTGCCAATCATTGTCCTAGATTTTCTGTGTTATCTCACTTTAATATCTCTTCCGCTCCAATTCGGGTTTCTTTAGGGAATAACTGAAAACTTGTTAATAACTAACTTGGAGGAATCCTCAGAAGAATGATGGTTTTGGTGAATTGGTTGTCCATTGAGTATCTGCTCTGAGACCTGGGGCCTGTGGTACAGGGTGGCTGCCTCATCCTGCTGGTGGAATTTGATGCAATTGAGTTACTCTAATCCAGACACTGGTTGGATCCTACTTGGGTCAGAGCATTCCTCTGGCATCTCCTCTGGGTATGGCTTACAGACAACGTCTCAAGCTTGAAGAAATAGGGGACAGGGTGTAGTTTTGGATAAATCGAAAAATAACATGACACAAAACACACATAAGTCTATTAAGCAATATATAATTCTTAATATATTAGTGTATAAATACCCCAGTATTGAAAATCAAAACCCTTTCATGAATGCTTTATAAATTTATTTGCATACCGTATAGAAGTATGAAAATAATAGCCTTGGTCAGTATACCAGTAAAGAACGTTTTTATGACATACATACCCCCTCCATCCTTCCTTTCTTCCTTCCTTCCTGCCTCCCTTTCTTCCCTTTCTTGCATTTGTAAGGAGAAGATGGAAAAAATTAAGATTGGTAATGAGATTTTGATGGAGTTTCCTTTTGTAAAATTTGAAGTAATGTTTGTTTTAGTTTTCCCTTTTTAATTGTTGGTGAATATGTGCAAAATTTTTCATTAAAATTCCTGCTCAGATTCTTGTCTTATTAATACCTTTTGTGTTTTAATTCATATTTAACATGTAAATAAATATATAAGATATCCTTTCTACATGATGAAAATCATCATTACCTGCTCACTGCTTCAGACACACAAAAAAGGATTCGGTTCAAAACAGGAGTTTATACATAATTTAAATATACTGAAGGATATTTAAGAGTTTTGAGTTTTTAAAAATATTCTTCTTTTCCCCTGGGATGGGAGGTAGGGTCCAGGGTTAGTCTGGGGTGAGGGGTATTTCCATGGGTTCAGGTGTAGACATAAGGAGGTTAACATATACCTGAATTGGTCAAAATTTGGTATCTAAAATAAAGATACTAAATTTTCAATGTTTTACATATTCTTTGACCCTAGTAAATCTTAGTCTAAGAACATAGCAAATTATGTTTACTTTTGCCTTGTTTGTAATATAAAAACTCAGAAACTACCTAAACTAATAATAGGCGAGTTGTTGAGTACATTATTTTGAATCCATACGATAGAATGCTATATAGTTACTTAAAAGAATAAGCTAGAGCTACGTGCACAGTCTGGAATGATTTTCAAGATGTGTTAAGTGAGAAAGAGCTGCATTAACATTTGTATAACGACATATACACATTCACACACGCACTGATGGAAAATTTCTAGAAATTCAAATGAAAAACTTAGCAGTGGAAGCCTCTGGCAGGAGAACTTTGAGCATGGGATGGGAACAAGACTATCTGTTCATGTATATACTTTAGAATTGTTCAGCTTTTCTCCTCGTAAGTTTATTACATACACAGTGGAAAAATTATGTATATTTATTTATTCTGCGTGATATTTAAATTAAAGTTGAGAGGAAAATTAGAAAGTAAAAGAAGAAAGAGTTCTGTTTTTTAATTGCTTCATTAGCTTCTTCCTTCAATCATATTGAATTTCTCCCGTGTGCCTTTAACACAGGTGGGGAGGCCATCATGCCCCGGAAGAAAGAGTCCAGGAAGTGAGGAGATAGATAGCCCAGCTCTCCTGCTTGAGTAACTGTGGGCCAGTCATCTCTCAGGGCACCAGTTTCCTCATGTACAAAACGAGAGGCTTAGTCAAGCTCAAAGTTCCTTCCAGCTTTCATATACGTTTCAGAGTTTTCATAAGAAAACTTTTTGGCCTGTTGCCTGCCCAACTATTAAAGACCTTTCTCCATAAACTAAATGTACATATCTGACTGTGTGTATTTTATTGCTTTGAACACTTTAACTAAATTTTCTCTTTTAGAATTGGTCAATTTGGTTTAATTTCTCAAATTAATTAAATATGCACAATTTATATTTATTCAAATAGTGTTTAAGGAAACCACACATCATGGACTTTGAAAATTAAAGTATGCTATAATACCATTTATTCATAAAACAGTAGAAAACACTGTTTGTATTCAGATGTGTAGTTTGTGCAGTAATACAAGCAACTAATGCTTCACTTTCAATATGATTTATACCTTTCTTGGTTTTTTAGGAGAAAAAAAAAAAGTCTTTCATTTCCCTTTCCCATTATGCCACTTGCCAACTGTGTCCAGCCAGATGAAAGAACTCAGTCATTCACAAAAGTGTAGATGTATTCTCGTAAAAGGAGATGCTGCAGTAATACAGAGGTCTAAAGAATGCCTTGATTTAGAAAAGGTCATTAAATTTAAGGAAAAAGTTGTTTTCCATGTGATGGAAATATAGTATATTTCCATGTCTTTCAGACTAGTCTTCTTGCTTTTTCAGTGAAGTGAAAACAATTATAAATTTGGTTTTTCGCTTGATTTGGAAAATATAAGTATTAGTTATTTTAATTATTCAGTAATTTTTATTTTCTATTTTTCTAGACTTTTATTGTGTTTGGAGTAAAGAACAATCTTTAAGTCAAAACAAAAGGAATAAACACAAAACAGATAGGGATTTGTATGATCGGAGTTTTTTTTTTTTTAAACAATCTTATTGAGGCATAATTGACACACAATTGACTGCACATATTTGAAGTGTACAGTTTGGTAAGTTTGATACTCTTGTGAAACCGTCACCACATTCAAGATAATGAACATATCCATCATCCCCCAATTTTTTCCTGTGCCTTTGTAGTCCCTCCCTCCACCCCTCTCTCCATTCTGAAACAACCGCTTATCTGCTTTTATTGTATGGTAGGAGTTTTGAATGACATTCTAAATTTTTCTCTACAAATCCCTTTTAATTTTTTAAAAAAAGTATTCATCATTTAAAAATAATCCAATGGCTAATAATAAAGTAATTGAAAAACACTATCTTCTTTTTCATTACTCTGTTGCCCCTGAGTGTCTCTGTGAGTGCATGAGAGAGACAGAGGGCAAACCCTTCTCAAACTTGAAGACAAATGTGTATGAAAACTTTTAATGGTATTTGTGTCAAAAACAGTCAGTTGGAGAATATAGCCTAGTGAAAGTATGTCTCCTTTAACGTAAATCTTTTAAAAAATAGGTCAGATACATTTATTGAATTAATTGGCAGCAATATGTAATTTCTAAAAATTTAGTTTGTGTATTTTATGTGGAGAGAGAAGGGAAAGCAGGAAGAAAAAAAATGAGAATCAAACTTTTTTCAAGGAACACTGACCTTGTAACCTAAATCCCTGCGTTCAAGTTCCAGATGCTAGCCTTGCTAAGTGTAATAGTTTGGGCAAGTTATTTAGCATTTTTGACTTTTTAAGTCTCCTAAATGTGAACTTAAATTGAGGTGCCTTTATGTTCTAAGATTTCTAAGTTTTACTCACTACACACGCAGATGGATTAGCTTTCATGTGTAATTAGTCGCTTAGTTCAGGGCACAAATGTCAAGTCACTTCTTTCTCAGAACATTCCTGTTAGGAGAGGATTCATTATGTCCACTTTAATGGCAAGGAAATTGAGGTTTATAGAAGTTAAAACGAATAGAGTTGAAATTCAACCCTAGCTTTTTTAATGACAGTTTTTTATTGTTTTTATATGTTTCAAACGCACTGTGTTTAAATCCATCTTTGATCATTCTAAGCATGAGTTAGAAAAAGACTTTTTAAATTATTATACAGAACATAAAAATATGTATTTCCAAATGTTAAACCAATCTACGCAATATATTTATTTATATGAGGTTCCAGTGTGTAGAGGAAACATTATTTCATTTTAAGTTCATTCGCAGTGGGTGAATCTGGCACTTTAAACTTCAGACGTTTTGTTCTGAAAGGCAGTGTAACCGTAATGTTGAACAGTACAGAATCTGGCACCATTCATTGTGGTTCACTTATTAGGTCGGGGATCCTAAGCCAGTTAATCTCTCTGGCCCGCACTGTACTTATTTATAAGATGAAGGTGTTTAAAATATCTGCCTCATAAGGTTGTTGAGAAGATCAAATGAGTTTTGTTTGTAAAATGCTTAGAACGGTGCATGAAAGGTAGTAAGCATCATGTGTGTATCCACTGCTATTATTTGCTTACAGTTACAAAAATTATTTCATGGAGTTGTAACTATTTGGGGCATAGTCCTGTTGGATGTTTTAAACATTTAAAAGAAATATAGTTTTTTATTTTATTTTTAAACTATAGCACACATACAGAGAAATACCCAACATATAAACGTACAGAATGGTTCACTAACATTACGTGAACCAATGTATAACAATTACCCAAGCCAAGAAATAGAACATTATTACATTATTGCCACCTCAGAAATCCCATCAAGTCTCCTCCATTCTTTCATTCACCATTATACAGTGAGACTTACTAGGTTGTTGCATATGGCTCTAATTTAATTTCATTATTGCATAGTGTCTAATTATTTGAATATGCAACAATTTATTCACCCATTCTGTGGAAAAACATTTCAGTTGTATCTAGTTGTTAATATTATGAATAATACTGGCCTGAGCATTCTTTTGATACACCTGTACATGTATTTCTGCTGAGCATACACCTAGGAATTAGATGCTGGGCCACAGAGAATGGTTATGTTCTACCTCAGTAGAAAATTCAAAACTGCTCAAGGTGGTTAAAATAATTTGCACTCCCACCAACAGTGTATATATGATAGTTCCCTTCCTCACTAACCTTACATATGAGCATGTAGGAGGTGTGTAGTGATAGCTTATGGTGGTTTTAATTTACATTTTCCTGATTATTGACGAGTTGGAGCACTTTTGCACATATATATTGGCCATGTAAATATACTCTTTGTGAAGTGTCTAAACAAGTCATTTATATATTAATTTATAGGAATTTTTGATATATTTTGATCTCTTTGATTGCTATATATGTTACAAATATTTTCTCCCATTTGTAAAATCTCCTGTTCTCTTCTTCAGGATTATTTTGTTCATTCTTCATTCTCTACATTGCCATATAAATTTTAGAATTAACTTAAGATTCTTACCTAAAAATGAAATTTTGGTTATTGATCAATCTGGGAAGATTTGACATCTTTCCTGAGTCTTTCAATTCATGAACATAGTATATCCCTCCATTTATTTAGGTCTTTGTTAATTTCTCTCAATAATATCTTCTAGCTTGCTTTGTGGTCATTTTACACATTCCTTGCTAGATATATTACTAAATGGTATTTTGATGCTATTCTAAATATTATCTCTTCAATTTCAATTTTTACTTTTTGTTACTAATATATAGAAAACCAATTAACTGTTGGTATGTCGATTTGTTATCAGCAGCCTTACTAAACTCACTTGGGAATTCTCATATTGTATCTGTAGATTCTTTTGATACTCTATGTAGGCAATCATGCTATCCAAGAATAATGGTAGGCATATATATTCTTTTTTAATACTGATAGTTTTGTCTTCTTGTACTGGCTAGGATTTTCAGTAAATTGTTGAAGAGGTAACAGTGGGTAATGTATTATTTTCAATCTTAGAAGGAAAGCTTTCAACATTCTATCATTCAGTTTTATATTCTCTCTAATACTGAGAAGTTTTCTTCTATTTCTAGTTTGCTAAGAGTTATCATGAATAAATACTTGATTTATCAAATGTTCTTTCTGATATCTACCATGTGATTTTTCTCTATTTTTCTGTTGTGGTGGTGACTGACTTTACAATGTCAAATCAAACTTGAAGTCCTGGAGTAATCCCAATATGGTCATGATGTGTTATGCTTTTTTTTTAATCCATTATTACCTTATTTCTGGATTGCTTATAATTTTTAGGATTTTGCAACTATGTTCATAAAAAAGATTAGCCTGAAATTATTCTTTCTGGTAACAACCAGGTTCCACTGACCTCATAAAAATAGTTAGAAAATATTACCCTTTAAAAATTTGGAGGAGGGAGATTTCTATAGATTCATGTTATTTCTTCCTTAAATATTTGTTAGAAATTGTAAACAAATCCATCTGGTCCTGGAATATTTTGTGGGCAAGAGTTTAATTATGGTTTTAATTTCACTAATTTTTATGGGTTATTCAGGTTTTCTACTTTTATTTTCAGTTTTGGTAAGTTGTGTATTTCTAGGTCAACTATTTTATCAAAATTTTGTAATTAGCATGAAGTTGTTCATAATTCCCTGCTTTAATATTAGTCTAACTTTTTATTTTTACTATTAGTTTACTGTGCCATTTCTGTTTTTATTGTTTTTCTCCAATAGTTTTGACAGGATTATCAACTTTTTTAGATATTTCAAGTAAACAACTTTTGACTTTTTTTTTTTTTTTTTTTTTTTTTTTGGTACGCTGTCCTCTCACTGTTGTGGCCTCTCCCGTTGTGGAGCACAGTCTCCGGACGCACAGGCTCAGCGGCCATGGCTCACGGGCCTAGCCGCTCCGCGGCATGTGGGATCCTCCCGGACCGGGGCACGAACCCGTGTCCCCTGCTTCGGCAGGCGGACTCTCAACCACTGCGCCACCAGGGAAGCCCAACTTTTGACTTTTTAAATCCTCTTTATTTATGTGTATTTATTGTCTATATTAATTTTAGTCTTATTATTTCCTTTTTTCTTTTTTTCTGAGCTTTTTTTTTTCTATTTTCTCAGGTTTTTTTTTTTTTTTTTTTGCCTCATAACATTTCAGTTTTTCTTCTTTTTGAATAAATACATTTTAACCAATAAAGTTTTCTCTAACAGAGTTGCATCCCCAAATTTAGAGTTTCCATCATCAGGTAGTTCAAAACAATTTCAATTGTAATTTCTTTCTGGACTTAGATTATTTAGAAGTGCATTTATTAATTTTCAAACATATTGGGGTTTTCTAGTTATCTTTTTGCCATTGTTTCCTAGTATAATTCTACCGTGGTCATAGATCATAATTGATTATACATGATTTAGATCTTTGAAATTTGTTGTATCTTATTTGTATGACTCAACATATGGCCAACTTCTATAAATGTTTCACACACATTTGAAATGAGTTTGGATTCTGTGGTTGTTGGGTACAGCGCTCTAAACAAGTCAATTAGAAAATTATTAATTGAATAATTCAAATCTAATAGTTGGTTCTCAGGAAGCAAAAAAATCAATACATATCACAATGGTCTATGGCCTTCCAAAGAGGGCCATATGTATATAATCTGTATATGAACAGATATACAGTGTATATGGTATTAAACTCTTTTGGAAGGAAGTGATTAGGAGAAACAAATCTAAAAAGTCTGCTTAAGGAAATGGGATGATAATGGAAAAAAGGTTGACAAATACTTAGTTAGATACAAATTTAGAACTGTTATAGCATCCTGTTGAATTGAAACTTTTCTCATAATAAAATATCCCTTTTTTTCTCTATTAATGATTTTGCCTTCAAGTCTACTTTGACTAATACTGAAATCTGTACCACTAGCTTTCTGTTAATTAGTGTCTGTGTGACTTATCGCTCATTCTCTTAGTCTTTAATTTTCTATGTGTTTATGGTTTAGATGTCTCTCTTTACAAGCATCAGATAAGTAAATATTGTTTTATTCAGTCTGATATTTGTCTTGTCAGTGGAGTATTTAGTCTTTTTACATTTAATGTCATAATGTTATATTTGAGTTTAAATATGCTGATTTACTATGCTACTGGATTGGCCAAAACGTTCGTTCGGGATTTTCTGTAATATCTTACAAAAAACCTGGGTGAAATTTTTGGTCAACCCAATATTTGCCCTTCCTGTTCTATATTTCTTTTTATCTCTTTGCTTGCTGTCTTTGGATTGAGTATATTTATAATTACATTGCCCCTTTCCTATTAGCTTGTTATTTTTACATTCTTTTACATTGTTTTACTGGTTACTACTGAGGTTACAGGATTCATCTTTGACCTAATGAAAGTACAATGCAAACTAGTACTTTTATCACTATGTGGGAAATTTGAAAAACTTACAATGAATACCTTAACTACTTGTGTGCCTCTTCTGAATTATATTCTATTTTTAGGTATTTAATTTTATGTAATTTAAGCTCCACAATGATTATTGTTATTATGGTCTCATACAGTCATGTATACTCTTCTTCCTTCCTGCATCTCTGAGATTACATATAGGATTTCCTTTAGTATAGTGATAATTTGGTTCAGTTTTTTTTCTATCTGAAATGTATTTACCTTTTTTTTTAATTACATGCATTTTTCCTGGGAAGAAAATTCTAGATTGGTAATTTTCTTTCCCCACTTTATAACATTATTACATTGTCTTATAACTCACTGTTTTTGTTAATGTCAGATAATACTCTTTTAAAAGCAGTCTGTCCTTTTTTTTGACTGTTTGTAATTCTTTCTTTATGTCTTTGATTTCCAGTATTTTTACCATGATTGCTTAGGTGTGGCTTTCATTGTATTTATTATTATATATATACATATATCTATATTTTTTAGGTATTATTTTATTTAATTTTATTTTTTAACATCTTTATTGGAGTATAATTGCTTTACATTGTTGTGTTAGTTTCTGCTGTATAACAAAGTGAATCAG
>NC_041223.1:28127948-28180747 GCF_002837175.3 Physeter macrocephalus | reverse complement strand
TTTTTTTTTTTTAGATTCCATATATATGTGTTAGCAAACGGTATTTGTTTTTCTCTCTCTGACTTACTTCACTCTGTATGACAGACTCTAGGTCCATCCACCTCACTACAAATAACTCAAATTCGTTTCTTTTTATGGCTGAGTAATATTCCATTGTATATATGTGCCACATCTTCTTTATCCATTCATCTATTGATGAACACTTAGGGTGCTTCCATGTCCTCGCTGTTGTAAAGAGAGCTGCAGTGTACATTTTGGTACCTGACTCTTTTTGAATTATGGTTTTCTCAGGGTATATGCCCAGTAGTGGGATTGCTGGGTCGTATGGTAGTTCTATTTCAGTTTTTTAAGGAACCTCCATACTGTTCTCCATAGTGGCTGTGTCAGTTTACATTCCCACCAACAGTGCAAGAGGGGTTCCTTTTCTCCACACCCTCTCCAGCATTTATTGTTTGTAGATTTTTTGATCATGGCCAGTCTGACCGGTGTGAGGTGATACCTCATTGTAGTTTTGATTTGCATTTCTCTAATGATTAGTGATGCTGAGCATCCTTTCATGTGTTTGTTGGCAGTCTGTGTATCTTCTTTGGAGAAATGTCTATTTAGGTCTTCTGTATTATTATATTTTTTATTATATTATATATTCTTATTATATGATGATGATGATGATGGTAATTTTCAGTCCTAGAATCTGGGTTCTTTTTTGGTGGTTTCTAGATCTCTGGCAAAATTCTCAATCTTGTCTATCATATCCTTGTATATATTATATGTATTATTTTAAAGTCTGTTTTATTTATATCTTTTAAGTGTCTGTTTCTACTGTCTGCTAGTGCTCCTGGTTGGTTCAAATTTCTTGCCTTTCTTCTGCTTGGTTATTTTTGATGGGGCACTGGACATTATAAATAAAAAATATGGAGATAAATTGAGGCCTAGTGTTATATTATCTTTCTCCAGATAGGATTTACATTTGTTTCTGCCAAGTAACTGGTGGCACTACTAGTCCTGATTTTGTGTTGAATGAATGTATATGACATGCTTAAAACAGTGGTTGGCACATACTAAGTACTGTGCAACTATCTCTTTTTTCCTTTCATTGCTTCCTTTAAAGGATGTGGAAAGAGAGAAAGGGAAGAAAGAATTAAGGATAACATACATGGCATTAAAAAACTCCAGTATGCACCAGAAGTAAATTCTCATTTTTTTCATTTTATTGTCTTTTTCTTACATCTTAAATAAATTTAAAAATGAGAAGTTGTATTCATCAAAATCATGAACTAAGTAGATACAGATAAGTATGTGTCTACCTCCCATATTTCACTATGGGCATTATATCCATTACGTAAAATTTTAAAACAAAAAGAATTACGATTGCATCAGTATAATTACCTTAATTTATAATTATTATTAGCCAGTAGTACTTTGAGAAACGTTATCATTTTGGAGATTGCTCATATCCTAAAGAGATCTTGGGTCAAATAACTATTTGTTAATAGACAGTTTTTCATCTGCACCTCACATTTCCAATCAAGGATACCTACCAAAATGTATCATTTAAGTCTTGATTTATGGCTTTTTTGCATGGAAGCTAATGTTATCTTATATAGTAGCTGATATAAATTAGGTGCGATGAGCTATTAGCAACTTTCTTCATTATCCAAATTGTTTCACAGTTTATAGTTCCATGCAAGCAAAATCTGATGTCCTTGAATGAGACATTATGTGTTAGTCCACGTGTTGTAAACACTCAAAAAATTTTATTTTCAGTACACTAGCTATGTCCTGTGGAATGAGCAAATTATTATTTAAATAGTTGCAAGAAAAATACTCTACCCAGGATTAAACTTAGCTATGCTAGAGTCAAATTCTCATCTAGTTATGTAAAACCAGGTTTTTGGTGTTCTGTATTTATCTATTGCCTCTGGCAGTTTGCTGGCTTTTCTTGGGCATTTGTGTTTTCCTAGTACTACTTTATGCAGGTTTTCCAGTGCTGGGTTATCTTTGGAGCACAGGTGAACTTGCAGTTATAGCTAATAAATGCAAAATATGCTACGTCCTTAACCTAGGGCCCAATCATTAATTATTTACAAGCAATTTAAAAATAGTTAGGGCTTCCCTGGTGGCGCAGTGGTTGAGAGTCCGCCTGCCGATGCAGGGGACACGGGTTCGTGCCCCGGTCCGGGAAGATCCCACATGCCGCGGAGCGGCTGGGCCCGTGAGCCATGGCCGCTGAGCCTGCGCGTCCGGAGCCTGTGCTCTGCAACGGGAGAGGCCACAACAGTGAGAGGCCCGTGTACCACCAAAAAAATAAAAAAAATAAAAAAATAAAAATAGTTAGAAAATATATATTTTTAGAGAAAAAAACAGTAAACAGTTAAGAAAAATATGCTTGAAATATCCTGCTTTAGTGATTTTCTTTTTAAATAGGTGTGTTTCTAGTTTTCATGTCATTTCTTTCTTTCTAAAATAGAAATTTAAAAAAATGGAATTTAAAAAGAATCAATGTTTAGCCTACTATATGTATGCTAAAGCATATTAAATTTAAAACATATTAATAAGTGGTATGTTTTTATAAAATATGCTGTTTTGAATTGATAATATCATACATTACAGGTAACAGAAAAGAAGAATTGACTTTATATTTAAGCCAAAAGACTAAGTTTTATGTGTTACTCCATGAATTTTTAAACTGAGAAGACATTTACGTTATAGAGTAACAACAAGGAGTTATTACAAACTGTTGAGTAACTAAGTAGCAGTTTTGCACAGTTTTTAATTGCAAATTCTTATGAAAAGGTACGTGAGTAATTTATTCTGTTTCTAACACAGATATTTAGTTTCTTCCTTAAAGAAATCAAAAAGGAATTCATAAATAATTTTTAAGCTAATTTAATGTGTTGAATTTAAATTTTAAAAAAATTTATAAACCTGGTAATTTTGACCTGCATTTAAGTTATTCCTGCAATCTTGAGTACGCAAGATGACTTCAATTATTTTCTAGCTGTGAAACGGTCCTGAAATTATGTCACTATTTCCAAACCAGAATCTGATATCATAGCTTTTTTTTTTTTAATTAGAGTTTCAGGCTAGGAGAAGTTTTCCTGTGTGGCTGAGATGAGTTTCACGTCCCACATAGTGAGGGTTCTCTGCATCCTTGCCCTTGTCCTGAGCCAGTGTTCTACTGCTTGATGCCAGGGTGGTCATACCCATCTTTTGCCTCTGGTCAAACTACTGGTTAAATATTTTGACTATCATTCTTTTTAGTGCCTATATTTTTTCAAGAAGCAGGCTTGACAAATCAGTATGTGGAAACGATTTAAGAAGAATATTGGTTGAGGGGCTTGCATGAACACCCAGAGCTGTAATATGGTGGGTCTCTTCTGACTTTCCCATCATGCACAGGCAGCATCAGAACTGTGCCCAGTATTCAATCCAAGTGAATTCTTACACATGCTTAACTGAAATTGAATTTTAGGCCAAATATTTTACATTTTCTCCTGTTTAGTTTGGCCTAGATGCCTTAAGTATGCTGGCTCAATTATTTTTTTTTTCTGTGAGAGCCTGAGATAATCATACGATACAAGTTTATGTACATATGTGTGTGTCCATGTGAATATATATAGGTAGACAGGTACAGATATATAAATATAGATACAGATGTAGCTAGAAACATCTGTACATGTGTGTATATACATGTACACATATGAAAGTATATAGCCTGATGATTGGCACATAATATTAGTACTTTAATTAAGATAATCTAGAATTACAAGTAATTGTGTTAGGTCTTAGAAGTGGGATAGGTATAGACTTCTTTTAATTGATGTGAAACATAGGATGTGCACATATGACAAACTATTAATCAGCCCAAAACTTTAGTATATTATATTCATGAGCACTAAGGTCTTGAGAAAAATTCTAATTTCTGCTTAAATCTCTAAATATCCTCATAAAATCCTCAATACATAGGTGTAATTGTCCCCTTTTAATGTGCAAACTGTGACTCCCATTGATTAAATAATTAGCCTAAGGTCACTGCTTTTAAATGACAGAGCCAGGATTCATTTATTCAACCAACAAGTATTTGGGGACCTAATGTGGTGTAGGGACTGGGGATATAAAAGTAGAAAAGACAAAGTCCCTGTCTCCATGGAACTTGCATTCTAGTGAGAGAAGCCTGACAGTTAACACGTAAACAAGTAGGTAAGACAGATCATTTCAGATATTGCTAAATGCTGTGAAGAAAATAAAGCAGGGCAGTGTGATGGCTAGTTGCTGGCAGTAGAGATGTGGGCGTGTAACTGGGAGGTAAATGGAGTCTTGTCTGTGTCTGAAATAATTAAATGGATGCAGCCATGCAAAGACCTGGAAGAAGAGTGATCCAGGTGGAGGAAAGAGCAAGAGCAAAGCCCTAAAAAGAAAACAAATTTCATTGTTTGAAAGACAGAAAGGCCAGGGCTGCTGGAGCAGAATGAGATGCTAGGGTGGAAGTAGATGTGTGAGCCTAAGAAGGCCGGGCCCAGACCGTGTGCACCTTCACCAGGCATGGTCTGAAATCTACTCTTCTCACAGGGAATGGGAAGCCACTGAAACCAAGGCGACAGGGCAGAGATTCAACTGATTTGTGCTTTAACGTGATGACTCTGGCTCCCGTGCAGAGAATGGATTGTGCAGGCTGGGGTATAGAAGCTGTCGTGGGCAGCTGTCGGTTATTGCAGGAGAGGAGAGGTGAAGGCAGCCTGGATTGAGGCGGAGACAGTGGAGTGATGGTTAGTGTTCAGATGTGCGTATCTGACAGTATAATGGATAGGAATGGATGGTGGATTGGCTGTAAAGGAAGGACAGCATTACACAGTGCTTATGATCCCAGATTCTGGAGCCAAACTCCCTGGGTTTATATTCTGGCTCAGCCTCCTACCAGCTTTGTAACCTTGGACAAGTAACCTTGTTTAAATAACCTATTCTCCAACTTGTAAAATTGGAGGAAGAAGCTAACCATGCCTACCTTGTAGGATTGCTATGCAGATTGAGTGTGTGTCTGCGTGTGCATCTGTGTGTGTGTGTGTGCACTTAGGACTCGGTTCAGTAGTCAGTGCTATTTATATTGTGTACATGTCAATTAAATAAAGAACAATTGATGAATTCTAGATTTTTGGCTTGCATCACTGCAGGTACCATTGACGAGATGGGGAAGACTGAGGGACGATGCGGTTGGAGAAGGGAGATGCAGGAAGAAAGTAGGAGTCCTGTTTGGGACGCATTAAGTTTGAGGTGCAGTGTTCATGGGAGAGATCAGAACTGTACTTAGATCTATCAGTACATTTGCTATTTAAAGCCTTGGCACCGAATGAGATCACCTAGGAAGACAATGTAAATAAATAGGAAGAGGATGGAGGACGGAGCCTTCCATCAGCATCAAAAGGTGGGGAGAGGGGGAGGAGCCAGGAAATGATTCAAATGCATACGCATCTGGGTTTTACATGGTGCTGCCTATATTATTGGAGCCTTGCCAGAGCTCGTGCTTCAGAAGACTCTGTAGACATGAAAGCCTCTTTATAAATTCCTAGTATGAAGGGGCTGAGGCTTCCAGTTGGACCCTGACGACAGGAATTTTCCATACATACTTGAGAGTAGCACAAAGAAACTGGTATAAATATGCCGCTCCATGTTTGCTCTTAGATGTTTTAAAGTACAATCATAGTTATACGTGGCCCCTAATGAGAGCTCAGCTGCTTTAAATTGTGCCATTATTATATATTTTCCTTCACATGAAAGTATGGCACCTCCAATTTACAAAGACTTTTGTTTTGATACAAAAGTCTAGAACTGGCAAAGAATCATTCCCTAGACACTATATTATATTATTGATTTCCAGTCAGCCCACCAAAGCCTACGTAACCCACAAGGATGTGAAATTCAAGTGCAAAGAATACGTAGACGCTAAACAACACAAGGAACAACATTTATGGAAATATTTGCTTTGGTTTCTTAAGATACCAGGCACACGTTGTTCTTCTCCTCCAAGTAAGGATAGAGAGTTGCCTATTGGGTGGAGATGTCAGGGGGCAGAGAACGGCGCTCCCATGACCACGGTCACTTACATAAAAGATAGTCAGTGATTGTAAAAAACACAGGTATATGAATTGAGGAGAAGAATCCAGGGGAAAGATAGGAAACTCAAAATCTAGTCTTGGCTTTGACATTCACCAAAGCTGTGACCCCAAGGAAGTCACTAAGTGTTCTGTGGCTCAGTTTCCATTTATTTTATATTAGCTATAATAATCCCTCAAAGTGTTTAAATAAATCTAAAAATAGATTTATTATATGTATATGTGTTGATTATTTGTATGTATATATATGTATATATAAACATGTTGAGATACATATATATGTAAAATATGTATTTGTGTGTGACTGTGAATGGTAGAAAAATCTAAGCAACTATTAATTACTGTTTATCATTATCATTATCTCATAGCCTCATACCCTCTCTTTGGTTTTTATTTTAATTCATGACCTTTAGGAAAATATGAATGGCTGGATTTTAATAATGTGGAACAATAATAACAGAAATGAAATTTGAAACAACTAATTCCAACAATACAGAACAAGTTCTATTCATAATAACATCTTTTTAACATCTTTATTGGAGTGTAATTGCTTTACAATGGTGTGTTAGTTTCTGCTGTATAACAAAGTGAATCAGCTATACATATACATACATCCCCATATCTCCTAGGTCACCTCATTAGCTCTTCCAGTTTTTCCTAACAGATGGCTCAGTGAGTTGTCAAAAATGATCTAATTCCAGCTTTCTTAAGGGCTTGAGTGCTTGCAGAGAAGAGTTCAGTTGCCTTAGCAAGTTTTGTCTTATGTAAATATAATCAGTAGCATCCTTATAATTTACCTCAGGAAAGCAATCTAGAATTTCATTACAAATCATTATTTAGCATTTTAGTGCTGCTTTGTGTGCTCAGCCAGGCAGAGTTACTGTTTAAGATTTCATAATTTTATCAATGACTTTCCAACCATGACACTACTTGAACTTTTCTCATACAGTATCGTCCACCTCACACTAACTCTGCTGTTGTCTTTTTAAGGATACTTTCGATTTCATTTAAGATACTGTCAGACATCAAGGACAGGTGTTCATAGAATATTTTAAAATGGTTAGAAATCAGATGTTTCCTTTTTATTCTGTCTAATTAATGCCCTTTGCTTCAAGACAACACAAGGAAGGAAACGCAACTTCGCGGATTCTCCTTACTTAAGGAAGTCTCACAGAGCAAATTGATTCTATGTTTGAAGTGGGTCTGTTAGATAAAGACTACCAAGAACTGTGTGAACCTGTTAATTGAAGTCTACCACAGTAGTTTCACCTGGAATCTCACTTTTCTGCCCACTTACTCGACTTTTCGCTTAGTTCATACATAATAAATTGTACTCAGCGTGCATGTGAACTTTGGAAAACATAACCTGAGTTAACACCACCATTTACATATCACTATAGAGTGAACGTGCAATATTTCTCATTTCTTCATATCCAGATCTTTCACCTAAATTGTTTTTGAAAACCTCCCAATCAGCAGATTACGGTTATCTTGGACTAATGAGGATTTTTCTCAGTTTATATTTTATTCTATGAATAAAAAGGGTTCTATGTAACAGAACCATTTTTGTGTCTTGGTGTATTGTCTAACGCATCAGTATTTTGATCATCTGATTTTAATTAATTTTCTGTCATTCTTCCTGTATTAATGAATAAATTTTACAAGCATGAAAAATTCACTCTGATAACAGTTCATGTACACAATCACTCTCTACAATAAAGGTATGACATTATTGTACTTACACTGAAGATGGAAGGACAGAGCAGAGAGCAAAACTGATCCAGTGATCTAGCAATAAGTGGCAACTATTGTTTCATTTCCTTCCCCCTTCTCTACCACAAGCTTCTAAATTTCCCTGTCAGAAAACATATCTGAATTCCTGAACCATCAGCAAACACAAAATGACATGATAGATGAAAATATCTAAGAATGGGGGTAAAGATATTTTCCCTATACTTTCAAGTGACCCTGAGTTTCTAGGTTTTTTGGAGTCAACATTTGAGTCCACAAATATTCTCAAAAAATTTTTCACTGAAGTAATACAGTATCCTGTGAATATTTTGATTATGGGGTTTTTTGCCTAAAGTGTTTTTAAAGGATTCTTAAATGTTATTTTATTGCAATCTTTAATATAGTATGATATAGTTCCGGGAATTTCACTAATTCTGGAGAAGAACAGGTGCTTTAAAACAATAACAAAATTTATTGAATATATGAACTAGGCATATATGATTTATTTTGGTGGGCATTACTTTCATTTTGTTGTGATTGTAGAAGCAATATAAACATGTAATTGGAAAAATATGAAAATGTAAATATTGGTAATCATTGTTAATACTTCACAGACCTAGATATTTTTCTTTTATTAAAAAAGCTTACATTTTTAATTACAAACATTACAAATGTACAGAAAAGTATAGAAAATGATGTGACAGACATCTGTATATGCCCCACCTAGATAGCTGTAAAATCATTTATTTAACAAACATTTATTGAAAACTGCTAAGCTAGACTGTTCTAGGCACCTGTAGACTCAGCAGTGAGCAAAATAGATAATGGGGGAACACAGACAATAAGTAAAATGCATGTGTAAAAGATGATAGCTAGTGAAAATTGCTGTACAAAAAAGGAGAGCAGGGAAGATGGTTAGGGGATATTGGGGAGCTGGGCATGAAATTTTAAACAGGGTGCTTGAGAAATCCCACTAAGTGACTTTAGAAAAGACATGGGAAAGTGTTGGGAGAGTGAACCATGCAGATACCTGGGGAAAGAAAGTTCTAGACAGAGGGCACAGCAAGGCCAATGCCCAGAGATGGGTGTGTGCCTGATGTGTGGAACTTCTCCTTTATCTCTTTTATTCTGCCTCATTAATTTCTGTCTCTAATCCAGTGGTTTTCTTTCTTCTACTGACTTTTGGTTTACTCTATTGCTCAGTTTTAATCTTTCTTCCTTTCTAATTCATACATTTCAAACTATACATTTCCCTCCAAGTATATTTTTAGCTGGACATCGTAATCTTTGAAATATGATATATTCATTGTGGTTTCTTTCTAAATATTTTGTAAATTCCATGATTTTTATTCTATTCAGTAATGATTTAGAAGTGGTTATTTTAAATTTCTAAGTGTGGGGAGTGAAAAGGAGATTGCTGTCCTTTATTGTTGATTTCTAAAATTGATGCACTGTGTTCAGGGAATGCTGCTTATGTAAAATGATTCTTAGATTTTTTTTATTTTTAGAGAGTTTTGAGACTTCCTTTGTAGCTTAAGTTGCTAATTTTTGTGGAAAAAAATCAATATGAGAAAGAGAAGAATATATTTCCTATAATTGTTGGAACAGTGTTTATATAAAGTCGTCAGCTCGAGCCTGTTAACTGTGTTGTCAAAATGGTCTATTCCCTTAACTAGTTTTCTGACTCTGAATCAATGATGGCAGTAAGCATGCTAATATCTCCTGATGTAATTGTGGATTTGTGAATTTCTCCTTGTATTTCTGTCAGTTTTTGCCTTGTGCACTTCGAGCTTTGCCTGGTAAGTGAATGAATGTTCAGAATGATTATCTTCCTGGTAAGCGTTATTCTTATTTCTGCTATGAAGTCTATCCCATCTAGTATTAAAATAGTAATAATATTTTGAAAATATTCTAATATTAAAAGCTGCTATTCCAGTTCTTTTGGGTTACTATTTCCCTGACGTATCTTTTTTTCATCCTCTTACTTTCAGCATTTCTGTGCGTGCATATTTTTGGTGTGTCTTTTTAGATAACATATAGCTGAATTTTATTTTTGTATTTAAAAATAAAAAATAATTTAATTTTTTAAATTTTAGTTATTTTTAAACTAATTAAATTTTATTTAATTTTTAATGTATACTTTTTTTTTTTTTTTTTTGTGGTCCGCGGGCCTCTCACTGCTGCGGCCTCTCCCGCTGCGGAGCACAGGCTCCGGACGCGCAGGCTCAGCGGCCATGGCCCACGGGCCCAGCCGCTCTGCGGCATGCGGGATCCTCCCGGACCGGGGCACGAACCCGCGCCCCCTGCACCGGCGGGCGGACTCCCCAACCACTGCGCCACCAGGGAAGCCCTAATGTATACTTTTAATATACATTAAAATTTATTATTCAATTTTAATTTTGGTTTTCTATTCATCACATTTTTCTGTTACTTCTTATTTACTCTTTTTCTGCTTTCTACTGGATGGATTTGAGGGTTTTTTAAAAATTGTGGTATAGTTGATTTACAATGTTGTGTTAGCTTCAGGTGTACAACAAAATGATTGTTATATATATATTTTTCAGAATATTTTTCATTATAGGTTATTACAAGATATTGAATATAACACAGGGAGCTATACAGTAAATCCTTGTTGCTTACCTATTTTATGTATAGTAGTTTGTATCTGTTAATCCCATACTCCTAATTTATCCTACCCCGCCCCCTGGATTTGAGTTTGTTAATTCATTTTCTCTCCACTAATTTGGAGATTAGACATTTCATTTTTTTATGGTTTCAGTTATTACCCTTCAATTTTTAACATTCACAGTAGAGTTAAAATATAAGTAAATTTATATATATTCACTATTTACATCACACCCCAGAATAATATAAGGAACTTACTTAAATCATCTTAGATTATGTCCCCACACACCCCGACTATGTTATTTTATCTGTATTTGGGTTCTACCTCATTTTTAAGCCCTGAGCTATCATCTTTTAAAATTTTTATAGTAAATGCTTATTTAAATTTACCTATGGTTTCCAACATTGCTCAGTATTGTTTCCTACATCTCATTCTTTCTTTTTAGGTTCACATTCTTTCTTTGAGGATCCGAAAGTGGTGAATACTTTCAATGTTTAGACTGCCAATATTCTTTTTAATCCTCACTCTTGAATGATGATTTAACCGGATATAGAATTCTCCAAGTATGAGTCATTTTCTCTCAACACTTTGAGGGTAATATTCCCTTGCATTCTAGTCTCTATTGTTGCTGATAAACTTTTTCTGTGAATCTAATTGTTGTTTCTTTGTAGTGCACTGTCTTTTCGGGTTGCTTTTAAGGTTTTTCCCTCTGTGTCTGTTCAGGCCCTCTGCAAAGCACATTCCAAGACAGAAATACAAAGGATTTCTTGGGGAAAATGGATAAAGGGCCAAGGGAGCAGGAGTAGACGGTGAGAGCCTTCAAACCACAATACAGATCTGACTCTGCGAAAGGCGTCTGATGTAGGAAGAGACTTAGCCTGCAGGGCAGCTCTGAGATCCTTGGCCAGGCTCGTGGGGATCTCCTAAGTTGGAAGAGTTTGGCATGGACCAGAAGGGTTCGGCTATGGTACCCCCATCATGCCCCGCATTGGCTGGGAGCCATCTGGAGAGAGTGGCCTCCGTGAGACTACTGTTGTAGAGCCTGAAGGTGCAGCCACTGGAGGCTGTCAGCTGATTGCCCTGCTGGTGGCAGGTCCTCTCTTGGGATGAGAGCTGCGGGTTGCCGCCCTCTGTCTTTCACATTCTGCAGGCTCACTAAAACATCTAGATTTATTTATCTTGCTTTATACTCTCTTATTTCTCCGATCCTACGTTTCACATATGTCATCAAATATGGTACAATTTTAGCCACATTTTCTTTGAAAATTGTATCTACTACCCTTTCTCAGTTTCCTGAATGTCTGTTACAGACATATGTGCCGCATTCCCATTCCATTATCCATTTTTCTCAAACACTCCTTCATATTTACCATATCTTTATTTCACTAGACTTTATTGTGAAAATTTTCCTTAAATTTCTCTTCCAGTTCCATAATCTTTTGAGCTAGGTCTAAAAGGCTTCTGATCCATATTTGAGTTTTCTCTTCAATTATCTTATTTCTATGTCTTATTTTGAAAATTTACCCATTCTTATGTCAGTGTTCCTGTTCCTTCCCTATAATTTTGATCCTTTCATTAATCTGCAATAATGTTTAGCCTACTTGTTTTATGGATTCCTTCAAAACGTTCCAGTTCTCCTGTCTGCTGACTCTTTCTTGATGAATTTTCTTTCCTTTTTATGGTATTTTTCATTGCTTAGCTTATATTCAGCAGAGAGTTACTTTTGTCATGTCTTACGTGTTTTGTGTTTTCTTCCAAACAGTGTCCTAGGAATTTTGCCATTCTAGAACCAGTCCACATATTCATTTTTTACACTTTACGATCCTATACCATTCAAATGCCAGGCTCAGGTCCTGGTTTTCCGTTTCTCGTGTGAGTTTTTCTATATTCCCTTTATAACAGAAAGAGAAACTGGCTTGTCACTTCCCTCGAATGATGAGCCAAGACCTTTATTTCTCCTTTCCCCGAGGGACAGCCCAGGGTCATGCTACTATAAGCCTCTCGGTTCCAGTTTTCTTCTGAATAGATACTAAAACCACAGTCCTATACCCTAGATCTTATAAGTCATTAACATCTTTCTTAGTTTTGGTTCCCTCAGAAGCAGGTCCCTGAGACAAGGACTCAAGGGCATATAGACCCTTTGGGGGGTACACAGAACCCCAGTAAGACAGAGGGAAAGTGAGTGGGAGAAAGGTGAAGGAAACCAATAGGCTGTGTCCACCAGCTATGTCAGCGGACAATTAAAGTGTTAAACTCTGGGAAATGGTTCAAAACACATGCCCACAATTAACCCACCACAAAGGGTGAGGGAGCTGCTATATTTATATGTCATATCTGAGGAATCACTGGGTGAGGGTTACTGGGGCTGGGGGAGAAGGAGATATCTTTGACATTTCCAAAATGCCATGTGCATTTAATCAGCAGCTTCCAGAGTTCTGGGGAAAGAAAGCCCGAAGTCAGAGATGTGGATCCTGGCCATTGAAAAACAGCAGGAGCACCCTAAGAGGCCCAAGGGGTGTGGCCTGGGAGCTCACAGCATCTGCTACAGCATCCTGCTGGTTGCTACAGTTCTCTCATGACCCGAACACCTGGATTCAGGTTCCCTCTTCACTCTGGTTCTCAGGGACTTTCTTTTATTTATTTATTTATTTATTTATTTATTTATGGCTGCATTGGGTCTCCGTTGCTGCGCACGGGCCTCCTCTCCCTGTGGCGAGCGGGGGGCTACTCTTCATTGCGGTGCGTGGGCTTCTCATTGCGGTGACTTCATTTGTTGTGGAGCACAGGCTCTAGGCACGTGGGCTCAGTAGTTGTGACTCGTGGGTTCTAGAGCTCAGGCTCAGTAGTTGTGGCGCACAGGCCTAGCTGTTCCACGGCATGTGGGATCTTCCTGGACCAGGACTCGAACCCGTGTCCCCTGCATTGGCAGGCGGATTCTTACCCACTGCACCACCAGGGAAGTCCTGGGACTTTCTTTTCTTTTATGTTTCACAAGATATTTACAACTTTTGTTACATATTTAATCAAACTTTTATTTTTATATGTGTTTATAGTTGGAAAGAGGTCTGTCTAGGTCACATTTCATGTTGTTGAAACAAATATTCTAAGATACTTAAATGTACCCTTTAATTTTATAAAATAAGGTCATACTAAATATGCCATCATAACTTGCTCTTATACTTAAAACAACTTTGACACTTTTTCCATAACCAGACATATAGGTAGGTCTACTCATTCTTTTAAATTTATTTCTCCAAATTCTTACAGTTAGATAATTTTTTACAGATGTCACTATTACAAAGTATGCAATAAACATTATTTCACCTATATTCTTACATATTTATTGATAGTATATCTCTGGAATAAATTCCTAGTACTGGAATTTATGAGTCAAACTTTTAGCACAGTTAAATTTTAAAAGATATTACCAAATCCACCTAAATTTTTTTTAACCATTTTTATTCTCACCCATAGCAAATGAAGGTTTTTCCCTTATCTTTACCAAAAATGTGTAATATCAATCATTTGACTGTTTGATGATCTTAAGAGTGAAAGTAATAGATTACTTAATTTGTTTTATTTTAATTATTAGTGAAGACAAATAATTTTATATGCTTCTGTTCATTGGTATTCACTTGTATGACTTTTGCTCATATTTTTATAGGTCTTCTCATTTTAAAATTTGATTCATAAGAGCTTTTTTATATTATGAACACTACCCCTTTGTTATATATCTCAAATATATTTTTTGAAGTTTATATTTCATTTTTGAATTTGTTTATTGTGTTTTATTACCCATGTAAAATTTTATGTAACCAATTTCAACCATTTTTGATTTTGTGGTTTCTCATTTTCATATCATGCTTTTAAAAAACCCTTCTATAATTATTAATTATAGAGAGAATGTAAGCAGTTATTGAATACTCACTATGAACTGTATATACCATGGCACGAAGGAAAAGGACAAAGATGAATGAGAAGCGTTTTATTGCTTCAAAAAGTATCATATTAAATATAAAATATTTTGTTCTGTAGAAGGAATGAAGTACATAGACCTTTCCCCCTCTACAAACAAACAAGGGAACAGATAACAATTCTCCAAGCTTGTGTATCTTTTTTTAAGGAAAATCGTAAACCAGTCAAAACATCAACACTTACAGTAAATAATAATATTTAGAAGTCATCAGCAAGAAAACCCAGGCCTAGAACTCAAGGTCTGTTTACATACTGATACTCTAAGACTGTCAAACAGTGCCACTTCTTTATGAGCTGAGGTAAATCCTGAAAGACCTACAAAAAGAGGGGTTTTTTCAAAATGCATTTTTTTGTATGTTTAACCAAGACTTATCTCAGTAGCATTTTTATACACCTACTGTAATGACCAGATTTCACTAAATGTTGATGAAAGGGAGTACTGTTTAAGACACAATCCCTTCCCTTAAGGAAATATATAACAGGGGAGGCAAAATATCCATAAATGAAACAAAGAATAATTTGAAAACAAATAGTGTGGGACAGACCCTGTGTATATACACCTCCCGACAGCTTAGGAAAACAGTACTCAGTGGCCCTGTAGCGATCGACAGTATTATACTAGTTCAATGCAGAGAGTCCTTTAGTTGTAATCTTGTAGACCATATTGACATTTGCTGACATAAAGAACTTTTGGACAGTGGGAAAAGTAGAAATATAAATAAGTTTTTATATGTATAAAATTATGTACAAGTATAAATATCTACCAAAAAATTAAAGAAATAAGGACAATCCCAAAATCTTGATTTTTTCATGTTAATGTAGTAGAGCAGAACAGTGAGTAAGCCGTGAAGGCAGATGCCCTAGAAAAATCACTTATCTTTGTTTTTGTATACGTAGTAAAACTCCATCCCACAAATCACATGCTGACGTTGCTGACACTCACACCTCCTACACTTGCCCAGCCTGACCCTCTTTGGCTTGAGTTGCCTGTCAACATAAGGGGATTCAGAGGGAAGATCAAAAGGAGAAAGCAGTGGACTACAGACAGTCCACCAAACAGAAAATCTAATTGGGGAAGTCTCTGCTCTGGGCCACATACTTTGCAAGCAGAAATGTTGGTGTTTGACTGGGGGACTCATGAGTTTATTCATCTAATAATCACTTACCAAATGCATACTGCAAGCACCATATGTTTAGATGGGTGGGATCAAGAGTCACTTTTTAACCAGTTAAGAAGTGATTTGTCAGGCAAGAGTAGGATAAATTGGAATGGTAAATTGGATGTGTGGATCTAAGGAAAACACCACAGACATAGTCTGATGGCGGGGAAGAGGTTTCAGATTGACAGTGGGAAAACTGAAAGTAAAACAGTGTTGAAAGCAATGCTTGGAAGCTCCATCATGAGTATGAAGAAGTGAATTTTTATTTTTCTGTCCTGGAGCTTAAGAAAAAGAGAATTTGGAGCTGATCTTCCACTGGCCCTGAAGTTGAGGAAGGCAGAGGAAGTTAACGCCAAGTTTCCGACATAAAAGAAACCGTTCAGCAAAGGGGATTTCAAAGAACTTAGCTGAATAATTTCCATTTGGGGCTGGTAAAGAGAGGGAGAGTTGCATTCAGGGGGTGAAACAAGCAGGAAGAAGGCAGTTGTCTGGATATTTTCTTTGCAATCTAGATAATACTAGAGCTCAGCAAATGAATAAACAAAATTATAAGTTTGCTAATAGTTCCAATCCCAGAGATGCTGAAGAGGATTTTTTTTTTTTTTCTTTTCCAAGCAAGAGTCATCTCAGGGTAAATCTCAGACCAGGTTTGGTGTTTGCACATTTTCCTCAATGTATTTAAGAGCCTGGGAGATACAGAGGCCCCACAGAGAGGTTGTGCGTCATTTGCTTTCATGACATTTCAGTTTTGAAACATGCAAGTGGCATGTGCTGTTTTATCATGTTACATGGGGGGCGGGGGCATATCTTTGAGAGAGTTTGTGTTAGAAACACAATATATAAAAGAAATAGTAAGTCCAGTGCTGGAGTCTGCTTGCTAATATCCAGGTCCTGCAGTATGTTTTTAATAACAAATACCTACTGGAGTGACCTGTCAATCTAGAGCGGCCATTGGGCTAAAGACCAAAGGGGCTATACGCTAATAAAGCCAAAGTTTAATGTAAATAAAGCAACGTGCTGACCCCAGGACCCAATCTGTTAGCAAGTCGCTAGCATCTCTGGACTTTTCCCTTCTCTTTCTCTATGCTATATGGGATTTTACTTTAGAGGGACTCAAAATATTCTAGAAGAATGCAGTTGAAATAATTTTATTGTGTAATTGAAGTAATTACACAATTATTTCATGACATTGTTTTAAAATGTTTGAAAATTTTTCTAAAACAAAATTGAGAAAAACTTGTTTACCTTAACCTCCTCTATCCTCCCACTTGCTTTAATTTGTGGAACAGGGTTAGAATAAGCGTACAGTTGACCCTCTATAACCGCGGGTTCCACATTGCCAGATTCAGCCAACTGTGGATCAGAAATATTCCAAAAAAAGAAAAATCAGAAAGTTCCAAAAAAGCAAAACCTTACTTTACCTCTAATAACTATCTACATAGCATTTTCATTGTATTAGGTGTTATAAGTAATCTAGAGATGATTTAAAGTTTAGGTGAGGATGTTCATAGGTTATATGCAAATACTATGCCATTGTATATAAGGGACTTGAGAATTCATGGATTTTGGTATCCGTGGAGGGTCCTGGAACCAATCCCCCACAGATAACGAGGGATGGCTGTACTCTTTATTATGTAGAGCTAAAATTCTTTTACTATATTTTTAATAATATGCTTTGGAACCATTCCTTAAGTCAGATTGAAATTTGCAAGTGATTAGATTTGGGATGGGAAGTAAGGCCAGCAGGAGCAGCTGGCCTGATTCGTCTAGAGGAATCTCTCAAAGCCTGTTAAGTGTAAGATTTGCAGTTAATTCTCCTATTGGATATCCGCAGCACACCAAGTTCTTGTTTGTTAGCATGCAGTGTGACCACCTCGGAACAAAGACTTTTGTCAAATTGTCTCCTGTTTCCCTGAGTTCCTCATAGTGCTGACTAAAATGTTCTATGTAATTCATGTTTAAAAAAAAGTCTTCAGCTGAGAAAAGGTTGTTTTCAACTTTCTTTCCCTCTGTGTTTCTCCTGCTTCCTGCCCATTTTTTTGTTTCCCTTCAATATCAAATCAGATGTCACTGTTTTTTTCAGTTTGAACATTCTCAATTTCTCCCTTGCCATTCATCAATTTTTCTGCCACTTTCCCTTAAGAATTTCCTCAATTTAAACCTTATTCAATAATAAATATACTTCACAGACTGAACAGATGGATTACAGGACTTTCTCCCTTAAGATTTCCATGTATAGCAATTTTCACTTCTCAAACAAAGTAATGGTGATGATGATAAAGTATTCAACCCTTGCAGAGTGTCTACGCAGGTTTTTTTAAGCAGTTTTTGCACTGTGTGTGCCATACAACTTCAGAAGGCAAGATTTTTACCATCCTTGATTTGTAATTTTTATTTTGTTACCTAGATCTATTTTATAGTGAGAATGAAGATGATCACTTTTCCCTATTAGAAACTTCCAGTGACCAGTGGGGACCCCGGTATTTCACTAGATGGCCAGTCGTTTGACATTTCCAGTTATAAAGTAACCGTTAGACTGAGCTGAAATCCATGTCTGTGTTTCTCTGTTACTACAACAGAGAACAAATATCCTCTCCCTTTCATAAGGGAGAGGTTGAAACTGGAAGACACATCTCCCACTCTTCAGACTAAGCATCCTCAATGACTCCAGGCCAAGGGATCTCAAATGCCAAAGGATCCAGGTCCTTCATGTTCATGGTTTCAATAGTTTCCTATTTCAAACTTGTCTTTGATCTGGGGGAATGGATTGGTCATACACAACTTATGACCACCATTAAAATATTAATGTGTATCCTAAAAGTGGGACATTCTTCCCAAAGACCTGTTAAACACATAGCCCAAGAATGTGGGTCACTGTCAGCTAAAGAAGCTGCTGGCATCAATTGGACATATACTAGGTGTCCCAACAGCTCTGTTGAAGGTGGTGACATTAAGCCCTCAATGGGAGACCCTGAAGGCTGCCCAGCCCACATAGGCTTATGTTTTCTATTGATCAAATAATTTGGCAAAGCTAAGTGAGACAGAGCATCTCTTGATGTCTAATCTTTATTAATAAGCTATATTAATTCTCCTGGGCCATCAAGTCATTGTAAAGTAAAATAAATTTCTCTGAAAAGTGCTTTCTAATTGTGTCTGCAAAATCTGATGATGTTTATTGCTTGAAATACGGGCCTGGAATAGACAATGCTTTAGTCAACGGGGCAATTATAGTGAAGAAGCTTTGTCAATGAGATTAAGGAGAAACCTGCTTTATTCAAAGAACTTTCATCAAGTGCTCACATGGGCCAGCCACTGAGCTAAGCTGTGTTCTCAGCCCTTAGTGCAGACTCTTGTAGGGATTTAAATAGGGGTCAAAGTAAACATGGAAAATTCACATAGTCCCAGGTCACAAAATGTCCTCCACTGAGACCTACAGCATTTGTTTCAGGGCCTCCCTGGCAGTGCTGAGCCCCTACCCTCTGGGGCCCTGCACTATGATATACTCAGATCACCAGTGAAGGGAGTTGGTTTCTCATGAGATTTCTGCCCAGCCTCACCAGGTTGAATGGACATGACTAAATCTGCATGATTGACTTCTATATCAGCAAAGTCTTTCAGGTTTCAGCTTTGCTTTGTATTTGTTAGGAAGAACTCATTTAATACACAGAATATGACTTTATTTTGTAAATGTTTTATGTAAAATAATCTCTGAATCTTAGTATATATAGATAAATTCTTGCCCATTCTGAATCTTAGCAGCTCACATCCCACACGTTCATAGAATTTGGGTGCCAATACTTCCCATCTGGAATAAATACAGAAAAACCTCTCTATATTTTATAGATTCACACTAGCCTCATATTTCCCTTAGACAGTAGAGGTGATTTACACTAGATAAATTGGATCCACCTCGTAACCGTTTAGTATGTACTGATTTTTCATAATTTTCATAAGTTTTCTGATTCTACAACACAGAAATGCTTCCCGAGATCCCTGGGCCTTCCACACTCCAACTGGACCCTTTTTGTACCCTTCCTTAATCAGGGCTCTTGGGTTTCATGCCAGAATATGTACGCTGGTCCCAATGCTTGCTTAAGGTCATTGGCATCCTACACACCAAATCCCAGAGCCCTTTTGGGGTTTTATTCTCTTTTAGTAACTGTAGCATTTCATATTGTTGGCAACTAGCAGTATTTCTGGAACCCTCTCTTCCCTTGTTCGTGGGGACATTCTTTATTTCTGATCTTTCTGATTAGTCAACAGGTATTTCCTGAACACTAAGGTCCTACTTGTGTATATCTTTCCTATTGTCTTCTCCGTAGTTCTTCATCATCTCTGAACTCGTATCCATTGTTTGTTTTTCATGCTCTTCCTCTGAGCTGTCTTCCTAAGAGTCAAATTAGTAAAACTATAGAAACTTTGAGTTAGAAGGAACAATAGTACCAGTTAACCCAAGTAGCATTCTACAGATGAGGAGATTACACCCAGTCAATTAGGTGTCTTCCCTAAGATCTTGCAGCTGGTCAGTGGCGTAGCCCACATCAACTTACGTAAAAGCCAGAGAGTTTACACGCTGTCTCCTCAACTTGTGCAGAACCTCATTCAGGATCTTCTAAAGCCCAGACCCAACTCTCCTCTTGATTTTCTTGTTCTGTCACCACATTTTTGTTCTTCTCGATTTCAGAGCCTAGATTTTAGTCACATTCAGCATCTCCCAATTTCTTGCTTCCCCCCAACCCTTGGAGCCAAATATTTACAATGTCCAGTAGAGCCTTTCTTCACGATGCCTTGAGAATCTGCTTTTTTTTTTTTTTTTTTTTTTTTTTTAAATTCACTGCCACCACCTTGGCCTAGAGCTGCATCTTGATGAACCTGTACATGTAACGGTAAACACCTTTTCAGTGATCTTCCAGGCTTTGGTCTCTCCATTATCAGCCCATTCTATGCTTCAATATTTGAAATATCACTTTTCCTATATCAGCCTGTCAGAAAACCAGTGTTTATCTCCATTTATAAACAGTTCTCTTTAAATGTTTGTAAATGTTCAGGAAAATAAAAGACAGCCCTTTGGAGAGGCAACATCTGTGACAAATAGACCTCTATGCGAGAGTAACAATATTTTAAGGGATATTTCCTTCCTTTTCTTTCTTTGCTTCCTTTCTGTCTTCTTTCCCTAGTCAAATATTTGCATGTATTTGCTGAGAATTTGTACAAGGCCGTGTGCTAGGGACTATATATATAAAACAATGTCTCGCTTTTGAGTATCTTATAATTTCTCTGCAGATTAATTGCATAGACCTAAGAGAAAAGAATTTTTCCCTAAACTCTAATCCTACCAGGAAAAGTAAGAGAACATGAAAGGATCTGTTTAGTATATATTAAATATACACTGAGGTGTTGGTATGTATTTAAATGTTTATACTATATTCTGCTTTCAAAATTGTTAAGCAAAAGCTTCTACTTAGTAATTAACCTGTATTTATGAAGAATATTTTAATTAAGGGCTTTCTTTTCTTGAAAACGTTTGATTGGTTATGTTAATCTATATCCTCTCAATTATCCACATTTGGGAAAAGTGTAGTTAGTTGCTCTAAATAAGCATAAGTTGTGGCAGTTTCTTGTTGTAGTCAAGTCTAAACCTATAAACTGAAAAATCTCACATAGTCCTCTCTCAATGGATTCTCATTGTTTTTAGCACCAAATTCAGTCTTTCAGCCTGTTTCAATTTCTCCATAATCTGGTCACAACCTGTCTTTTGACAATTTATCTCCCACCACTCTCTAATGCTTTATTCCACTTTGCTTATGATTTCCCTGGATATATCTTTTTGTTTACGTACATCATTTCTTCCTTTGGAATGTCATCTCTTAATTCTCTCCTCTGTAGTACTACTGACCTTATTTAATTCTTACTGTATGTCAACTACTGCACTGAGTGCTTTCACCTGTAGTATCTCATGTAATTGTTATGGTAGCCTATGATCCCAATGAACCTCATTATAAAGATTAAAAATATTAAGGCTTAGGGAGACTAAGTAATCTGCCCAAGGTCACACAATTAGAAAATGACAAAACAAAATGAATCAAATCTGTCTAACTGCAAAGTCTAGGTGTCTAACCATTATGTTCTGCTGCTTCCAAGGACTTAAAGCTCTGGGTAATTATCTTTGTACCTCAGAAAAATCATCCGACATCTCTGAGCCCCAGTAAACCCTTAAAATAGGTTCTTGATATTTCATTTATGGTCATTACAGGTATAAAACAAATGTCACTATCCTGGGTTATTTAGAAACATAGATCAAAGAAGTAAAACTAGTGTCAACGGTGAAGTATGGTAGCTTTGTTTTTGTTTTTCTGTGTTTGTAAATCTGTTTCCATCTATGTAATTCTGGGTACCCAGAAGATAAAAGTGATTGATATGATCTACCCCAAAGAATATACACTTAAGGAAAACAAACATAGATGTTATAAATATATCTAAAGTTTGTGATTTCTGAAAGTTAGAAGTGAACTCTTTAAAATGTCCAGCCAAGATGCTTTTTCCAATTATTTACCCCTCTTCTTGGTTGGAGAAAATATTTCTGAGAATAGTCTTGGTACTCTTGAAGAGAACTTAAAAGCATTAATTCACTTATAACTTCATTTAGGTGAAAAATATTCATTGTCACCTATTTTGAGCTAGCTTTTCTGCTAGGCTCAGGAGACATAGTGGTGAAAAGACAGAGTTCTTGTTTTCATGGAGTTGAGGATCTGAGGAATAAGCATTAGATCAATAATCACACAAATAGCTATTTGCTTACAACTGGGCTAAGTGTTTTAAAGAGACGTGTATGTTATAACTGGAGTGTTTAAGTGGGGGAATAAATAATGGGTAAATCAAGAAGTTTTTCTTGATGAGGAGACATTTATGCAAGGAGGGATGCAAGAGATGTGTAGGAGCTGATCAGCTGAAGCAAGTCGGGGAGAGACATGGCTGACAGAGGGAATAGTACATACCCAATTTCATAAGAGAAAGAGAAGGACTTCCGAAGAAAGAAGGGAGAGGGTTCTCAAGTGGCTGTAGACAAGACTTGAGTGCTAACCTTCTAGGTTATGTTATGTTTTCCAGATTTTAGTCTAAGAGAAATGGGAGGCAGTTAAAGGATTTTAAGAATGTGTGTAAAAGGAGGCAACATGATCATATTTTAAAATGTATATATCTTTCTCTGACTGGTGTGTAGAGAATGAATTTGTAGGGAGCTTCTTGCAGTCCACCTTGGAAAGGATGGCTGTACTAGGGTGGGGGGAAAGGAGATGGAAAGTAATTGACAGATTGATGCATACCTTGAAGATAGAATTAGCAGGAATTGGTGAATGGTGAATGTGGAATGTGACAAAGAAGTATCAAGTAGGACCCCCAGGTTTCTGGCTGGAGCAGCTGAGCGTATGGTATCATTTACTTTGATGGAAAGACTGGAGGAGGATGAGAAGAAGGCGGAAGCATAAAGAAAGGGAGGGGGGGTAGGGAGAGGGAAGGAAAGGCGAAAGGAAGGAAGGTAGGGGGAAGGAAGGGGGACAAGGAGATCTTACAGGGAAGATTATTGTTCTATTTGGAGCATGTTTTGGAATGTAAGATCTCTATGAGCTATCCAAGTGAAGTATTCACGGAGGCAGTCAGTATACTGACTCTAACTCTAAAGAGAAGACAACGTTACAGATATAAATTTGGAAATTAACATCATGACTATGGCATTTGAAGTAAAACAACATGAATGAGAAAACAATAAAGTTAGAAGTGAAGAGAATTTAAAAACTGAACCCTGAGAAACACAACTTTTTTTTAAACATATTTATTGGAGTATGATTGCTTTACAATGGTGTGTTAGTTTCTGCATTTCAAAAAAGTGAATCAGCCATACATGTACATTTATACCCATATCTCCTCCCTCTTGCGTCTCCCTCCCACCCTCCCTATCCCACCCTTCTAGGTGATCACAAAGCACCGAGCTGATCTCCCTGTGCTGTGCGGCTGCTTCCCACTGGCTATCTGTTTTACATTTGGTAGTGTATATATGTCCCTGCCACTCTCTCACTTCGTCACAGCTTACCCTTCCCACTCCCTGTGTCCTCAAGTCCATTCTCTCTGTCTGCGTCTTTATTCCTGTCCTGCCCCTAGGTTCTTCAGAACCATTTTTTTTAGAATCCATATATATGTGTTAACATACAGTATTTGTTTTTCTCTCTGACTTACTTCACTCTGTATGACAGACTCCAAGTCCATCCACCTCACTACAAATAACTCAATTTCATTTCCTTTTATGGCTGAGTAATATTCCATTGTGTATATGTGCCACATTTTCTTTATCCATTCATCTATCGATGGACACTTAGGTTGCTTCCATGTCCTGCCTATTGCAAATAGTGCTGCAATGAACATTGTGGTGCATGACTCTTTGTTTTTTTTTTGTTTTTTTTGTTTGTTTGTTTGTTTTTTATTTATTTTTAACATCCTTATTGGAGTATAACTGTTTTACAATAGTGTGTTAGTTTCTCCTTTACAACAAAGTGAATCAGTTATACATATACATATGTTCCCATATCTCTTCCCTCTTGTGTCTCCCTCCCTCCCACCCTCCCTATCCCACCCCTCTCGGTGGTCACAAAGCACAGAGGTGATCTCCCTGTGCTATGCGGCAGCTTCCCACTAGCTCTCTATTTTACATTTGGTAGTGTATATATGTCCCTGCCACTCTCTCACTTCGTCACAGCTTACCCTTCCCCCTCCCCATGTCCTCAAGTCCATGCTCTAGTAGGTCTGTGTTTTATTCCCGTCCTACCACTAATCTCTTCATGACATTTTTTTTTCTTAGATTCCATATATATGTGTTAGCATACGGTATTTGTTTTTCTCCTTCTGACTTACTTCACTCTGTATGACAGACTCCAGGTCTATCCACCTCATTACAAATAACTCAGTTTCATTTCTTTTTATGGCTGCGTAATATTCCATTGTATATATGTGCCACATCTTCTTTATCCATTCATCTGTTGATGGACAGTTAGGTTGCTTCCATGTCCTGGCTATTGTAAATAGAGCTGCAATGAACATTTTGGTACATGACTCTTTTTGAATTATGGTTTTCTCAGGGTATATGCCCAGGAGTGGGATTGCGGGGTCGTATGGTAGTTCTATTTGTAGTTTTTTAAGGAACCTCCATACTGTTCTCCATAGTGGCTGTATCAATTTACATTCCCACCAACAGTTCAGGGGGTTCCCTTTTCTCCACACCCTCTCCAGCACTTATTATTTCTAGATTTTTTGATCATGGCCATTCTGACTGGTGTGAGGTGATACCCCACTGTAGTTTTGATTTGCATTTCTCTAATGATTAGTGATGTTGAGCATCCTTTCATGTGTTTGTTGGCAATCTGTATATCTTCTTTGGAAAATGTCTATTTAGGTCTTCTGCCCATTATTGGATTAGGTTGTTTGTTTTTTTGATATTGAGCTGCATGAGCTGTTGTAAATTTTGGAGATTAATCCTTTATCAGTTTCTTTGTTTGCAAATATTGTCTCCCATTCTGAGGGTTGTCTTTTCGTCTTGTTTATGATTTCCTTCACTGTGCAAAAGTGTTTAAGTTTCATTAGGTCCCATTTGTTTATTTTTGTTCTTATTTCCATTTCTCTAGGAGGTGGGTCAAAAAGGATCTTGCTGTGATTTATGTCATAGAGTGTTCTGCCTGTGTTTTCCTCTAAGAGTTTTATAGTGTCTGGCCTTACATTTGGGTCTTTAATCAATTTTGAGTTTATTCTTGTGTATGGTGTTAGGTAGTGTTCTAATTTCATTCTTTTGCATGTAGCTGTCCAGTTTTCCTGGCACCACTTATTGAAGAGGTTGTCTTTTCTCCATTGTATATTCTTGCCTCCTTTATCAAAGATAAGGTGACCATATGTGTGTGGGTTTATCTCTGGGCTTTCTATCCTGTTCCATTGATCTATATTTCTGTTTTTGTGCCAGTACCATACTGTCTTGATTACTGTAGCTTTGTAGTATAGTCTGAAGTCCGGGAGCCTGATTCCTCCAGCTCCATTTTTCTTTCTCAAGATTGCTTTGGCTATTCGGGGTCTTTTGTGTTTCCATACAAATTGTGAAATTTTTTGTTCTGGTTCTGTAAAAAATGCCATTGGTAGTTTGATAGGGATTGCACTAAATCTCTAGATTGCTTTGGGTAGTAGAGTCATTTTCACAATGTGGAGTCTTCCAATCCAAGAACATGGTATATCTCTCCATCTGTTTGTATCATCTTTAATTTCTTTCAGCAGTGTCTTATAGTTTTCTGCATACAGGCCTTTTGTCTCTTTAGGTAGGTTTATTCCTAAGTATTTTATTCTTTTTGTTGCAATGGTAAATGGGAGTGTTTTCTTAATTTCTCTTTCAGAGTTTTCGGCATTAGTGTATAGGACTGCAAGAGATTTCTGTGCATTAATTTTGTATCCTGCTACTTTACCAGATTCATTGATTAGCACTAGTAGTGTTCTGATGGCATCTTTAGGATTCTCTATGTATAGTATCATGTCATCTGCAAACAATGACAGCTTTATTTCTTCTTTTCCTATTTGGATTCCTTTTATTTCTTTTTGTTCTCTGATTGCTGTGACTAAAACTTCCAAAACTATGTTGAGTAATAGTGATGAGAGTGGACCTTTTCTTCTTCCTGAACTTAGTGGAAATGGTTTCAGTTTTTCACCATTGACAATGATGTTGGCTGTGGGTTTGTCATATATGGCCTTTATTATGTTGAGGTAAGTTCCCTCTATGCCTACTTTCTGGAGGGTTTTTATTATAAATGGGTGTTGAATTTTGTCAAAAGCTTTTTCTGCATCTATTGATGTGATCATACGGTTCTTCTCCTTCAATTTGTTAATATGGTTTATCACGTTGATTGATTTGTGTATGTTGAAGAATCCTTGCATTCCTGGGATAAACCCCACTTGATCGTGGTCTATGATCCTTTTAATGTGCTGTTGGATTCTGTTTGCTAGTATTTTGTTGAGGATTTTTACGTCTATGATATTGGCCTGTAGTTTTCTGTTTTAGTGACATCTTTGTCTGGTTTTAGTATCAGGGTGATGGTGGCCTCGTAAAATGAGTTTGGAAGTGTTCCTCCCTCTGCTATCTTTTGGAAGAGTTTGAGAAGGATAGGTGTTAGCTCTTCTCTAAATGTTTGAAAGAATTCACCTGTGAAACCATCTGGTCCTTGGCTTTTGTTTGTTGGAAGATTTTTCATCACAGTCTCAATTTCAGTGCATGTTATTGGTCTGTTTATATTTTCTATTTTTTCCTGTCTCGGAAGGTTGTGCTTTTCTAAGAATTTGTCCATTTCTTCCAGGTTGTCCATTTTATTGGCATATAGTTGCTTATAGTAAACTCTCATGATCCTTTGTATTTGTACAGTGTCAGTTTTTACTTTTTCTGTTTTCATTTCAAATTCTGTTGATTTGAGTCTTCTCCCTTTTTTTTTTCTTGATGAGTCTGGCTAATGGTTTATCCGTTTTGCTTATCTTCTCAAAGAACCAGCTTTTAGTTTTATTGATCTCTGCTATTGCGAGAAACACAACTTTTAAAAGTCAAGTAGAGGAAGAGGTGCGAACAAAGAAGAATGATCGGTGGCCAGAGAGAGAGGATGAGAAACATCAGCATATGGTGCCCCAGAAGACAAAGAGAGGGAACATTTCAAGAAGCAGGAAATGAGTGGGACTTCTGGCTAAAGTGACATGAAGAGGTCGGTAAATCCTGTCTCCAAAATGCAAGATATTCAAATAGCCAACGGGCACATGAAAAGATGCTCAACATCATTAGTCATTAGAGAACTGAAAATTAAAATCACAGTGAGAGACCATTACATACCCACTGGAAATGGCTAATTCCAAAAAATGTGACAATACCAAATGTAGGTGAAGGTATAGAGAAACTGGAACTCTCATACCTTTCTGATTGGAATGTAAAATGGTACAAGCACTTTAGAAAACCAGTTTGACAGTTTCTTAAACAGATAAATCATGTTTGCTTACCATATGACCCAGCAATTCCACTCCTTGTTATCCACACATGAAAAATTCACACAGATGTCCACACAGAGACTTGTATGTAAATGTTCATATAAGTTGTTGGCTATCCACAATAGCCAATAACTAGAAACAATGCAAATGTTTATTAACTGATGAATGGATAAACAAAATGTGGAATATTGATACAACAGAATACTATTCATCAATTGGATAACCTCCAGAACATTATGCTAAGTGAAATAAACCAGACAGAAGACCACATATTGATTTTATTTATGGAAAATGTCTTTTAAAAGGCAAGCGTATAGAGACGGAGAGCAGATGAGTGATGAGTGACTGCGGAAGCTGGGTGTGGGGACTCACTGCAATCTGGACAACAGGAAATTTAGGGGATGATAGAAGGTTTCTAAAACTGGATTGTGGAGATAGTCGAACAACTGGATAAACTAACTATCATAGAACTTTAGACTTACAGTGAGTGAATTTTATGGTAAATAAATTATACCTCAATAAAGCTTTAAAAAAGAAAGATGACTAACCTATACTGACTAACCTACAGTGAGGGAGTCCCTATATCCCATGCCTTTCTTCTACCCCATTTAATTTTACTATTTGTTTCTAATCTTCCTTTGCTATGATAGCAGCATATTCTACAATACTTGTTTTTGAGCTGAACTTGTTTGGAGCAGAACGAACTATCTGAAGTTTGCCTGAGAATATAAATGGAATCTCTTCACTCAACAGTATAATCTTCCATGGGTCAAGCCAATTTGCAGATTGTCAAGAATATCTTTAAGTTCTCTTCAGGAAACTGGCTCATTCTAGAGAAGTCCTGAGGTTTGGATAATATGATCCACCAACAGAGGCCTCAGGCTTACATCAGAGTGTAGGTCTAAATGCATTCAGGCTGTTGCTGAACCGGGAGGACCCTGGCTTGACCCATCCCATCCAGCTTGCTCCAGCTAGAGGATCTCACTTCTTTATCATACCAGCCTCACAGTGTGAATAGATCAGGGACATGAGCATACCAGTTATATTCCTTTTTTACTCTGTATTACACATGATTCATAAGAATTTACAGACTTGCTGTGATAAAACAATGACATTTTCAAAAAAGAAGTTCTATTATCAGAGATTTCTGAAGAAGCATAATGTTGGGATGTGGTGAACAAGTGCAGAGTTTCCTGACAAAACTGGTTTTTACTCTCTGATTTATTAACATAGTATGTTTATTAGACAGATTCTAGGCATTCCCTATGGTGTTTGGAGCTGCGGGTCTTCTGTGCATTCAAACTGGCCAAAGAAGCAGACCAGGGCTCTGCTATTGATTTGTTTCACTCTGGTGGATGTAAATGATTCATGGTCAGCAGGATATGTCCTACTAGAGATAAAACAGTAGGAAGAAAATGTGCATAGCCTCAGAGGTGCAGCTTGATTCCACCAGTAACCCATCATGGCAGTCAGTATGCCTGGCATTTTAAAGTATGCATCACAAACTCTCCAAGGAATCAGCACTATCTTCCCTGAAATTGCTATAGATCAACAAAAATGAGTAGAAGGAGGAGAATATGGAGAAGGATCAAATGAAGAAGCCTTCCCTTTTTTGTTGGTGTGAGATAAGTTGCATTAAGTCCAGGAAAGCAGATATGCACTCTTTAAGGTCCATGGAGGAAAATGCAAATTGCTAACGTGAAAATGACTCTGGTAGACTTAGTACTATGATATTTTGGGTGCCCCTGCTCTACTTGTGCCTCTCTACTCATGAGCGACCCGTCCTTCAAGAAACTACTAAAAGTTGAAGTGTTTATTTGCATATTATTGTGAAAAGTCAGTAGTATAAAAGAAAAGCATATTTTCCTTTTCTGTAATCATAAGCCACATGCCAGAAAAGCTGTTTCACCTGCTCGCAGTATTCAGAGGATTTCTACTGCAAATAGGCTAGGGATGTATACCCTCCCACAGTACCATGTGCCTCGGCTTTACTGGGACACATTCCACAGGTAATGCTGCATTTACAGGTACAATATATTTTCTCCCAGCCCAAGCCAAAGAGTGGAGACAGTCTTAATCTTTCTGATTAACTTAACTATAATATCGCGCTGAGTTAGGGAAAACTAGATTTCAAAGTGGGAGCAACAGTTATAAAGAATAATAAAAACGGTGGATGAAGAGAATCTGAAACAGTGAGGCTCATTAAAATGAAAATCTTTGTGGAGATGAGTGCACATAAAGTCATAGGTCATTAGGACCAAAGGAAGAATATATGTGCCAGACATTGAAATGGCCAGTTAGTTGTATCTTTTCTTATCATGGGTTAAGAATTCTGTCTATATGTCTCAATAATGCTGGGAAAAACAAGGCAACCTTCTGAGCGTTGTAACGTTATGAATGCATTGTAATGAAGTCAGCAAACCAAGACAAGCAATTCTAACGACTTCTAGACTTGGAGTTCTTAACCAGAGGTCCATGACAGAATCATCTGGAGAGAGCCTTTCAAAATGTTCAATCCAGGGTTCCACTGTCAGTTGTTTTCATTCACTTAGATCTGGAATGAAACTAGGCATATGAATTTTGAAAAAATTTTCCCCAAGTGATTTTTATGATAACTCTAGTTAAGAAAAGAAAGCATTTTCTACCTTGTAGTTACATATCTGCCATCTTCACTAGATCACAAACTCCTCTGAAAGGAGCCTGCCATTTTTACCTTGTGTCTTTTGCTGTCATTAGCCCACCGAGACTATGAGCCCCAGAAAAGAAGAGTGTGTGCTAGTTTTATTCATTACTGTAATTTCTCATGCTCTCCCCCACCCCCCAGATAGAAGAGCATGAGGCCTGTGGTTGGTGCCCAAGAAACTGAATTTTAAAAGTGAATACTAGAGGGAATTGACTGGTGGTCAAGTGATTAGGACTTGCGCTCTCACTGCTGAGAGCCCAGGTTCGATCCCTGGTCGGGGAACTAAAATCCCACATGCCATGGGGCCAAAAAAAAAAGTGAATACTAGACTTTAATTATCTATATACAGACTTAATTTTTTCTTTTCTCTTGTTATTATTACTCGTTATATACTTAATGGGTCTCAAATGTTTGTTGACTGAACATCCTGAGTTTTGAAAATTAGACGGAAGTTTAAGGGGTTTTTGAGTGGTATTTGTAGAAATCAACCTTATTACTTTATATTCATATTCTCTCTTTGGGCTATTGTAAAATACATCTTTGGTTTACCAGCCTTGGTGAGAATACCTCAATTCTACCTCCTTTCAGAAACTTGGGACTCAAACAACTAACCTGAAGCAACAAAACACGCAGATACAGTTGATGCTATTACTTCAGGTACCTTCCTAAATAGCATTAGTAATCAATCTTGCCTCCCAGGACTAGCGTACTGCTTTATTTTTATAACACATGCATCAAAAACTATTTGAACCATGACTTCCAAGATCCTGTAAACCTTCTTCTGTTATGAGGAGATACTTCTTATATGTTCTAGTGAAGTACAGGAAAGGAAATAAGAGCCGTTCTAGTCATTAAATAATTACTGCAATCAACACTGGCATAGTGTTGGGTAAGGTAACACAATAGCCCATCTTTTCCATGTTATTTGAATACCATTCACTGATAACTGAAAGTAACCAGGAATGATAAAATTGATCAAATGTGGATTGTTATTATAATCCATCATCCAAGCTCATATATAGACGATATGAATTGAAATGCTCAGCTAGTTAACATCATGGAATTATAATAAGATATTGAGACTATTTCTCAATATCTTTATTAAAGATGCTTATGCTTTAGGTGCAGTGTATTTGTAATCGACCAAGTAGAAGATGTATAAGCGAGATGTGTGTTTTGTTTCCACCTTCACTATTGAATTTATGTGCCATAAAGTTTTTCCTATTCTCCCTCTACCTATGATCTTGCCTCTCTTTGAACCCACATACACTGATTCTGTAGCTCATTTATGCACTTACCTTGTTCTGTCTTCTTTTAGACTTTCTACCAAATTGCAAACACCTGTAGAAATAGGAGTCACTCTTATTCATCCTGGGTCTCCTGCTATGACAAGTGCATAGCAGGTACGCAATTATAGAATCTTTGACTTGATAATCTGTTATCCAGAAATTAAGAATGACAATATGTACTTAATCCCAAGAATAATTACACCATTGTCATTGAAGTTAAAAGAACATTTAACTTTGAATTTGGAAGCCTTTTAAAAATAGATGCTATAAGCTGATTTAAAGTGGCTCTTTTAAGCTGTCACCAAAGGCATTTATTCTAGTTAAAAACCTGATCCATTTATATATTCATGCATAATTCATATCCCACCTACTTCCAGAAATTAATTGAAGGAGCCATTAAGATGATGCCAATTATAAGAACTACTGAAATACAGCAACAAAACCAATCACAAAATAATTTTATTCCCAAACTTACCTTGATATTGATATTTTTAAATGTTTAAATGTTTATAGGTCCAAACATTGACCATACCTGTATGCATTATTTCTACATCAAATAGAGTTTGGGGAGGTGTATTTGTTAAATATTGTAAGCTACTTATTATGATTCTATTTCAAATATAGCATTTTATATTATTTTTTAGTCCATACCATTAATTTACACTATTTTAAATGCTATGAACTGTAGAGTGAATTTAAATATATACTTTTATATATTTAAAACATATATATATTCAGGTGAAAAATACCTTGACTCCTCGCTTCAAATGAGTTTAAATATGGAGAATTCCAATGGGTTGGGAAGTCAAACACTTTAAGGTCTCAGCAAAGCTACATAAAGATGATTTAAGGTGAGGACTCCAAGGAAACAAGAGAATTCTATTCTAAGAAAGACATGAGGCAAATGGAGACACAGGGAGAGAGGACACCCCCAACAAAAGCCTCCCATCTTCCCTCCATCCAAAGTGCACTTACCAAATTGCATGATTCCAGTGAGCTTTGCACAATTAACCTATCCAAAGGGTTTGTGTGGCAGACATTTAACTTTCCACCCAGCTATGTTGAAATGTACACTACATATTATTGAACGTGTAGTTTACATTGAAAATGAGACATTTAGGCACCTCAGTACAAGATGGATACTGCTAAATGTGGGAACATTTTTACCCAGGTGGGTTCAGTCAAAATTTCTACACTATGAAATAAAATTCCAGGCTAGCTTACAAAACTACAAATTGATTTTAGAGTTTTTTAAGGAAAATTTTTGCAGAAAAAGAATTGTAGTTTGCCTTTAAATGTTGGATCATTTGATTTAATGCCTTTTTATTTTAGATGAGATTACAATAAAAATTTATTAATGAATTCTCATTAAAAATATGGTTAAGCAGTCAGATCAGATAAAGCAGACAAATCCTGTTTGTTCAATAAAGACAGTCATGTAAGTTTTTAAAAATTAAGGAATTAAGTGAACGTTTTTTTGAGATTTAGGCTCTGAATTGACAATAACATGAAGGTTGCCCCTCAGCTTTTAGAAGGCCCACATGCAAGAAGAAAAAAACTTTATATCATCCAGAAAGAAACCAATAAATGATTGGAAATCTACTCATCATGATAATGAGCAGTAAAAGCTAAGGATTTCAGGTCCAAAGTCAATGCTGTTTAATCAAGCCCTGGAAAACAAACTCAGGCTTACTTCTGCCACACCAGATGAAGATGCTACCAAACGTGAGGTGCCATGATAACTGGATCAGGGAGAGAAAGATCTGCCTTCGGACTAGAAAGAGACCCAGTGCCCCGTGACCTCTCTTCGACAGCTGCCAACATTGCCGGGCCCGTGGGTGATTCAGTTACACTAGTATGCCCATTCTTGACCCAGAAAGAAGTCCTTTATCCAATGTTCTTTAAGTTCAGTGCTGGCCTGCCAGTAAGAGTTTTAGCAAAGATCAGAATTAAATGTGGTTGTAAGTTTCTGCAGGGCTGCTATGGGCAAGAACAGTTTGGGAATATTGGCTAAAAGGTACACTCATTGTAGCCTGGGAATGGAAATAAGGCCTCATGAAAACGCTTAAAGCATTAGGACCAGGCAGAGCTTTCTACCTGTAAATAAAATCTTCTATTGCTTACTGAGAGAGCTTGCTAAGTCGTTAGCTTTAGTGTTCTCGAAGGGGCCAAGAGAAGGTAGAAAGCAAAAAGAATACAAGGGAGATTTGGGCAGAAAAAAACATAACCTTGTATTTCGTACTTCTCCTTCAACTACTCTCTTCTACTAGCCCACGCTCCATCACCTTCCGTATCTCTGCCCCAAGTGTTACTTCCTGTTCAGCTGTACCAATCTTCTTACGTCCTGTGAAACAGACATCTTGAGAATGTCTCACCCTTTTCCACACATCTTTCTCTGCTTCTGATATATTTCTTTGAAACTAGATTTAAAACTTAGTGCCACTTATGAGAAATTTAACTGTTGAGCAAATAGAGGACAATTTCTAGAGGTTGGGCCTAGAATGTGCCAAGGGACATATATGTGAGCAAGTGGGCAGAGGACAGCTCCTTCTCCTTGCTTTGGTGAATTCATGATTGCGGAGGATTGGAGCCAGAGATAGAACTAACGTTTATGAGCCTTAGTCCACATGAACCTGTTCATACAGAATAGGTTGACTCAGTCCTTTGGGTCACTGCCAGAAACATCTTCCTTGGGTCCCAAGATAACTACTGTAAGCCACTGCTCCCTAGAACTGGCCCAATGAATGCCACTGTAAGCACCTTGTTAGGCCTGTGACTTTAGCACTCACATTCACAGCCCAGATTCTTACTGTACCCCTGTTCCCATCTGGCCAAGCCAATCTTCTGCTTTAAAAACTTTCAGTCATAATCGTCGCTACCACTTACTGAGTATCGACTCTGTGTCTGGAATATGTTAGATGCTTTACATGTGTCTACTATAACGCTTGAAACATATCTACTAAGATCATTGCTACTTAAAGTATATATTGTTATCATCATTTTATAGATGAAGAAAAGGAGACATGCGTGGAGTGATGAAAGAATTTGCCTAAGAGTGCAAAAATGGTGATATAGCTGAGAATTAAACCAAAATAAGTCTGGCTCCAAAGTCGAGGCTCACTGATGTCAAGCTCATACCACTTAACAGTTCCTCGGCATGCTTCCCAAAGCCCCCCACAATTCTACGGCTGCCTGCATTCCAGCACATCTCCGGCCCTCCCTGCCTTTCACTTAATGCTACAGTAATAGTTAAACCAACTCCCTCCTCTTCAGTGTGTATTCATGCTCTTTCCTCTGCTTGAAATACTGTCACTGATGTAGCTTAGCACCCCTCACTTTTCTAGACATGGGTTCCCTCAAGAAGGACTTCCTGGTACCCCCCTTATATACAGCAGCTGATGCGCAGCCCCTCCCGGAGCATTCACAATAGTATCGTGTCACAGTGCCCTCTTTCCGGTGAGTTCCCACCTAGGCAATAAGCCTCAGGAGGTAAGAAGGTATTTCTCACCTTCACATTTGCAGCCCAGCACAGAGCTTGGCACAGGCAGAGACTGCGAGTGCTTGTTGAATGCAGCTTATTTGAAGCTTTAAAAGGGTTTTCCCATTGGTGTGTGTGTCTGTGTGTCTGTGTGTGTGTAAGAGAGAGAAAGAGACAGATACAGAGGACAAAAGCGTGTGCTTTAATCTTCCCAACTTGAATTCATGTCTTGTGAGAATAGGAACAGTGTCTTCTACGTTTATATCGTTCTCTTTTTTTTTTTTTTTTTTTTTTTATCGTTCTCTTTCAAAACCCCTTGCCTGCTGAAGGCACCAGAATAAATGGCCCTATTTTCAAGTCAGCGCTGAATACACCCGTGAGCGTGAACTCTACAGAAGAGAAAGGCAGTGAGGGGGCAGATGGCAACAGAGAAAAGTGCACATTTATTTAGTATTTGGATCTCACCAGCTTGCTAAAGGATTTGAGATTCTAACACAATTAAACAATGTAAAGCTAGGCAATTAAGAATAAATATTGGACTGAGACAACATAAAGGGAAGAGTTCACTTGAAATGAACTACTTACTTCAATCTGGGCACTTGATTTAGTAATGCTTCCTAGCAACTAAAACAAAATCAGAAAACATTCAGTACCATGGCTTATCAGTATTCATTTGCCTACAAACAATAGGAAACCTGGCTCACAGTGGTTTAAACATATAAGAGTTTATTCCTCTCATGGAGGTCTGAAGTGGCTGCCAACTTTGACTCAATGGCTGAATTGTGCCGGGTCCAGCATCTCTGCAAGACTCTTGGTCTTTTCCTCAGGCTTCTCACCTATAATGGTTGCAGGATTGCTGCTGCTGTTCCAGACATCACATCCAGGTTTAAGGCATGAAAAAGGGACACTTTAAAAACCATGTTTGCTGCTTATATCAGGAAAAGCAAAAGCCTTTACAGACTCCTTCCTATGTTTTATTGATTAGAACTATGGCAAACTGTCACTTCTAGCTGGAACAGTCTTAAAAACATATGTCCTCCAAAAGTTTAGTTTGTTGTACACATGAAATTTATATTGTGTTATAAACCAATGTTACCACAATGAAAAAAATGAAATAATAAAATTTTAAAAAATTTTATTGGGGTATTGTTGCTTTACAATGTTGTGTTACTTTCTACTGTACAGCAAAGTGAATCAGCTATATGTATACATTTATCCCCTCCTTTTTGGAGTTCCTTCCCATTTAGGTCACCACAGAGCACTGAGTAGAGTTCCCTGTGCTATACAGTAGGTTCTCATTAGTTATCTATTTTATACATAGTAGTGTATGTATGTCAATCCCAATCTCCCAATTTATCCCACCCTTCTTTCCCCCGTTGGTGTCCATACGTTTGTTCTCTGTGTCCATGTCCCTATTTCTGCTTCGCAAACGGGTTCATCTGTACCATTTTTCTAGATTCCACATATATGCGTTAATATACGATATTTGTTTTTCTCTTTCTGACTTACTTCACTCTGTATGACAGTCTCTAGGTCCATCCAACCTCTCTGCAAATGGCACAATTTCGTTCCTTCCTATGGCTGAGTATTATTCCGTTGTATATATGTACCACATCTTCTTTATCCATTCCTCTGTTGATGTACATTTACATTGCTTCCATGTCCTGCCTATTGTAAATAGTGCTGCAGTGAACATTGGGGTACATGTATCTTTTGGAATTATGGTTTTCTCTGGGTATATGCCCAGTAGTGGGATCGCTGGGTCATATGGTAGTTCTATTAGGTTTTTAAGGAACCGCCATACTATTCTCCATAGTGGCTGTATCAATTTACATTCCCACCAACAGTGTAGGAGTGTTCCCTTTTCTCCACACCCTCTCCACATTTATTGTTTGTAGATTTTTTGAGGATGGCCATTCTGACCGGTGTGAGGTGATACCTCATTGTAGTTTTGATTTGCATTTCTCTAATAATTAGTGATGTTGAGCATCTTTTCATGTGCCTTTGGCCATCTGTAAGTCTTCTTTGGATAAATGTCTATTTAGGTCTTCTGCACATTTTTGGATTAGGTTGTTTGTTTCTTTAATTTTGAGCTGCATGAGCTGTTTGTATATTTTGGAGATTAATCTCTTGTCAGTTGCTTCATTTGCAAATATTTTCTCCCATTCTGAGGGTTTTCTTTTCATCTTGTTTATGGTTTCCTTTGCTGTGCAAAAGCTTTTAAGTTTAATTAGGTCCCATTTGTTTATTTCTGTTTTTATTTTCATTATTCTAGGAGGTTGGTCAAAAAAAGCCCAGAGATAAACCCATACACCTATGGTCACCTAATCTATGACAAAGGAGGCAAGCATATACAATGGAGAAAAGACAGCCTCTTCAATAAGTGGTGCTGGGAAAACTGGACAGCTACATGTAAAAGAATGAAATTAGAACACTCCCTAATACCATACACAAAAATAAACTCAAAATGGATTAAAAACCTAAATGTAAGGCCGGACACTATAAAACTTTTAGAGGAAAACATAGGCAGAACACTCTTTGACAAAAATAATAAATTTTTTAGAGTACATCTGTCCTACTATAGCAGGACACATTGCTATCCAGGTGAAAGCTGGCATTCGTTTTGCAAGGAAGAAAAAAGCAGTATGTATTGGATAGGAAGCTGACACTCGTAGTTTGTAGTTTTCATTGTCTGCCAATAAATATATAAACTCCAGCAGAAATTTATCACACACTTCAATTGTTTGATGAATTAATAAACACATATTTGCTCCCCTAACTAAACTCTTCGGAAAAAACACAAACTTTATTTTTCTGCTTATAAAAGTTACTGTGAAAATTTTGGAAAATAAAGTTATAAAATGTAAGACAATAAGGATCTATAATCATGCCTTCTGGTGATAGAGTATTTTATTTAAAATATTATTTTCCTGATCTTGAAGAAGGCAGTTATATATATTATTGTAGAATACTTAGAAATTACTCAGCACATAGCATATAATTATCTCCTACAGTTCTGCCATCCATAAAACATAGATAAATTTTAGCCATTTTGATGAGAGAAAAAGAATAACATTTTCACAAAATTGAGATCATACTTAAAAAAAAAAAAAAGTAAAAAAAACTTAGCCATTTATCTTGACTAGAATTTCCTACACAGCATCATCTGTCATGGTTAGAAATTTGTGTACAAAATTTATTTAATCTCCTATTATTAGACATTAAGGTTGTTTATGTTCCATTATAAAGCACCCTAGGATTAATAATATTATAGTTACATTTGGGAGTAAATTATTATTTCCTAGGGAAAAAATCCTAGAAGTAAAATTCTGATGACAAATGTTATAAACATTTTCAAGATTTTTGACACATACTGCCAAATTACGCTTCAGAAGAGTTCTGCAATTTAGTAAATAAGAATCTCATTTTCCCTGAACCCTTGCCAACACCATATGTGTAATCTACCTTGCAGTTGAAATCTACCTTGCAATTGAATAAGTTAAAAACTAATAAATTTATAGTTTTGCTTTTATATACGTGATATACTTGTATGACTAAACATAGTCTAAAATGGCTTATTAAAATTATATGTGTTTTTGTCCATATTGCCTATTTATATCCTTCACCTATTTTCCACTGACATATTTATATTTTTTGTATTGATTTATAAAAGCTCTTTCTCTATTATGAATAGTAATTTTAATTATGAAATAAGAACAAGGATATAACTATTTGGTTTTGGACTCAATTTTGTTTATAGTAGTCTTTGATTCCTCCCTCTTTCATTTGCAACAAAGGCCTTTTGCAAACTTTTAAAGAAATATCCATGGGCAGTATATTTTCAAAGCCATTTCACATACCACAGAATCCTTCTGTTGGTTTCACATATGTCCATGGATGCCAACTCTCTGCATCTATGATTCTTTATTAACCTTCATTTCATCTCAAAACTCTTGGTTGTTTCCTTACATGACTTTTGGAATTTAATGTTGTATGCAATTCTTTGTTAACACCCTTTTAAACCTAAATTCTAGCTGTTTTCTATTTGACTTCAAGAATTTGATGTTGTCCACAAGCGATCTAAAATTAGTCTAAGATTGTTCCTTTGTAACTAACTTTTCCCTCTTGTCTCCTGTTTTTCATTTAAAAAAACATTTTCTTTATCTTTTAATAAAGGAAAAACCTCTGGCCAGGTCATTTGTTAGCACTAACACTTCTCTTTCTAATTTTTTAAATTTAACTTCTTAGGGCATAGGGAGCATGTTCAATCTGAGTCTATGTATCTTTTTAGCACAAAAAATATTTCTTTAGCTGTGTCTTCATTACTCCATATTTTATTTCTTCTTTAGGAGCATCAGTTGTTACTTTTAGGAACAACTTTAGGTTGGATTTTTACCCTATTGTCCTCCATATCTATCATATTTGCCATCATTGTTTTCAGGTCTTTTTTTTTTAGCTACATTCTTAGTTTCCTGTTTATTCTATCTCTGATTCAATTTTCTACAGTATTAATTCTGGTCTTTATTCTTCCCAATGAGAATTCAGATATTTCTATTGCACTTATAGCTTTCTTTCAATTCTACCCTATTTCACCCAGTTACCTTTAATTCAGCTTGTTGTCTTTGGTGTTCATCCTGATTTTCTTTTTTTGCCTTTGCTGCATCCTTATGTCGTTCTGCTCCTATTTCATGAAAGGCATGCCTACTTGCTTCCTGTTTTAGGAGCCAAATTCTTAAATATTTTTTCTTAGTTGTGACAATAATTATTTTTCTTATGTATTTTTAGATAATTACCTTATTCTGTAATTTTTTTCAAAATCCTCATATATAGAATAGCTTTTCATACTCAGTTTTACCAACTGATAGAATATGTGATTGAACTGGGACCTTCTCACATTTCAGTGTTGATGATCGGTGGCAGATCCTCTTAGCTCCATTTCTAGTGTCTAGGTAATATTCAACTGGATTACTTCTGTTAGATTGATGCAATATCTTCTATTCTCAATATCTAGCTCTTTGGCACCATGAATATGAATGCCCTTGGGGCTTCAAAAGCCTTGCCCAGCCTCTTTCCCCAAAGATTTTTGGATGCCACAGTCCATGTAGCACCAATGGCTAGAGTGGGGAAAATTAGATGTTGAACCACCACTTACAGGACTGCTATGTATTTGACCATCACAGACATTTATCAAAGAAACTAAAGTGACAACCACCGCTAGGGTCTTCAAACCAGATGGCCACAGAGGAGGTGACCTACTGCCAATGACGAATGCTTCATTTTAGGAAGAAATGGAATGGAGTTAAGCAGCAATTAGAGTTCCTCCTATTTATTTAAGTTTACAAGACTAGTTAAATAATAGGTAATAATCTATACTCAGGAGCCAAATAAATCTATATATTCTCCTATGTATGTGAGATGGATGATTGCTGAAATTGACTATGGTTTATATGGGATCTTTATTTGGTGGGAGAAATAGTAATTATATAACCTTATTAAGTGATTCTTTAAACTGAATTTGAATATGTTTACAATTGCTGGAAGTTCACAGCCTGGTTCATAGTAGATGTTCAATAAATATTTTTCAATTAGTGCCTGAATGAGTAGAGACCATAACTTTGGAAGAATAAACCTAAAAGAGGTAGAGAGCTAAGGTGAAGTTGGGGCTACTCCCTTCTTCCTGTCCCCACAAGGTAGCATCTCCGAGCCATGGGGAGTAGAACACATGGCACTGAGAAGGACCCGGGTGAAAGGTGCAAGCTCCGTATTTATCTGCAGCATCATCTCCAGGGAGCAACTGTACCCAGCAGCCTCCAGTTGTCTCCACAATCTATTCAGTTCCTACAGACCATGTTCAGTTTGTTGTATCACAGCAATTGATAACTTTTGCAGTAAACAAAGCCCCTAGTTTGCAAGGACAGTCACTTCAGTGCTTGGGATTTATATAATGAGAGGTAAGTGTAGAGAAACATTGATCATTATATGCCCAATTGCCCTAAACTATGCAAGGAACTGGAAAGCAGAATGCCTGGGTTCTAACCCTGCCTTGGACCCTGTCTGACCTTGAGAATATTTCTGAATCTTTCTGAGCTTCAGTTTCCATATCTGAAAAATGGAGAAATTGAACAAGATCATCTCTAAAGGCGCTTTGACTGTAACACCCTACAGTTCTCTTTTCAGAAAACACACAGTTTCCTTTACTGGACACTAAGAAGGTTTGTTCTGTGAAATGTGTCTCTCAGAACTTTATAGGTGTTTGTTTAGATGTAAACAGGAAAACTGCTTAGAATGCTCCTCTCCCCACTGTAGTTTGAGATTAAAAGGGTGCATTTTTTTCAGTATGTTCAGTTTTCAAAAGACACGCTGGAGGAAGGCAGCCAATTTCTGCCCACACAACCTCCAAGTGACGTCAATGGAAGCAGAGCACACAGATCTCTAGGCAGGCTTTGGCTCATTCTGTGAGGGTTTTTTTATTTTTTTTAAAGAACAACTGCAAAAATGATTTCTCTCAACTTAAATTACACAATTTGTTCTTCTTTGTGCCCTGAGTCAGCAATAGACATAATGTGGAAAATAAAGCAAGATCTCCTTTTTACACATCAAGTAAAACAGGACTTAGTTACGTGAAACACAGGATGTCTGAGACGCTTGAACACTCTTAAAGTAATATTCCTCTTGCCAAACCTCCTCCTAGGCTTACTACAGAAGGCCGATAAATAATCATTAGATGGACAACTGGAGAAACACACCTACTTATTCTTATTTTGATCCTAGTTTTAATCACCAATCCTGCTATTGATTTCATTATACATCTTGGGTGTATGGCTTAGCTCTTGAAAATATTTTAAAGGACTTTCCTGGCAAGAAATTATAATTTGTGTTTTGTCCTCAGCTCAGCTTCACACAATAAAGTCAAACAGATCTGGTAATTGCATTCTACATAACACAAATAAGGCTATAAGAAAAAGAATAGTTAACACTCATGTAGCTCTTAAAATGTTATAGGCACAGCCTGGCTCAGTTCTCACAGTAACCCCGTAAGGTTGGTGTTGTTAGTCTCCCGATTTTTCTGCTTAGGAAACTGAGGATCTGAGAAGTGAGGTAATTTGTCCACAGTCACACTGCTGAGCAGGTGGCATTCGGATTCCAAACCAGGCAGTCCGGCTTCAAAATCGAACCACTGTGCTATCCAGAGAGTAATTTGTTTATTTTTCCATTCAAAAATCATTTAATGGTACCTGACCATTCTAGATTCTGAGAACAGTCAGTTAGTTACTAGGTGATGTGGAATGGAGACATAGAAACAAGGTGAACAGATAGGGAAGGGAATTCAGGTTTTGTCTGCATCTAGACTGGACCAGACACTGGGCTAGACCACTCACATCTCTTTAATTTACATAAAAGCTGTAGGAGCAAACTTGTATCGGTGACATTTTATTGATAAAGAAACTGAGTTTTAGGGAGGTTGTCGCTTGCTGAAGATCACAGAGCTGATACAGGCTTGAATTTTTAACCCAAGTGTGTGCTTCTACCACCTGCACTTTCTTCTCTACGCACGCTGCCCCCATGCGCACGAGGCAACAAACTACTTAACAGTTCACTGTCTTGGCTAAAGCAGGGGGCACGCACAAGGGCCTCCAATATTTGGGAGGGTCTTAGAATTGTTTTAGAGGTGCTGCTACCAAAAGGTATTTCTATGTTTGAGAATGTCTATTATTATATTCCACTGTAGTCTGCGTGGCCCAGACAGGATTGGGAGCACTGCATACAAGTCTAGGTTCAAAGTGGTCCATGGACAAATTTTAACATAATTTTGATTAATAGTATCTATTTGATCTAAAAAAGCATCAAAACATTAAATTCCCTTCTAAAGCAATTGTGAGTGAATTCAGTATCTTGTGTATATGCTCTGGTATTTTTAGATGTATTAATAGAAATTTTGAGTGAAATTGCAGTTTTCCATGAGTATGTGCAGCGATGAAAATCAGCATCCAGTATAAGATGTCCTAGGACAACCATTCTATAAATATTAAAAGGTGAAATATATGAGAAATATTTAAGTACTTTAAGTTTTTCAAAATCAAAATGTAGTATACATTTAAAGTTATTCTAATTTTCCTCTATTTAAATAGAACGCTTTTCCTCAAAAATATTACCAATTAAATAAAAGGCAGTTTGGGTTTCGATTGTCCTCCTTTCAGAGGTGGTTCACATCACACCAAATGTCTTATTTATATTTAAATACCACAGGGAATGGGCAAGAAATTGTACATTTAAACTGGACTTTTTCAAGACTTTTAAGGCCAGAATATTTGCTTTGCCAAAGACCAAATGATTGCAAAGTGGAGCAAGCACCTGATCTTGTGGTGAGTTAGAATAAGTAAATACCTCCACCTGGAAATGGAAACAAATGTTCCTGAGACCCCAGACACCATCTATTAGCCTAGGGACAGCTGTTGCCTTGTTGGTGGTGAGGCTGGATTATACATATGGAGAGTGAGGATCTCCCGGAGAACCTCTCTCCCTAATTCATAGCCCACATCCCTTATGCACTTGATCTTGCAAATTTTATCACCTTCCAGGCCACCGCAAGTTCTTGAAAACCCAGAAGTACTCATAGACACCAAGTCACCTCAGTCAGTACTTTACCCATGTTTGAATGGACATTCTGTTAAGAAATAACATTTCTAAACAACTTTCACCCCAAATGGGCTCAATACACAGTCTTCCCAACTATGTCATGGCCTTCCAACAGTATATTAGCTGTAGTGTAATATTACATCAAATGTTATGATGTAAAGTACCTTTGACATGTGTAGGAACATAGTATTCCCTTTAATCACAGCATCAACACAACTTGAATGCAGTTTTTAACTTCTCTGTCCTTCCTGGGATATACAGGATCTCTGAACAGGTCTGCATACACCCAAGATCAGAGATAAGCTGTTCCCGTTCATCTTGCATGAGTAACGCAATATATGACCCACTGCTGTTCATTAACCTCACAGGGTTCATTTACCTTCTGTGGATGCAAAGTTTATTTATCCTTTGTAAATCTGGGTTCTGGAACTTTCAGCTTCCTGCAAGTCCCATTCAGGGCTGGATTACGGGAACACGACCTGAGTAGTTGCACAGGCCCCATACATGGTTTAACACTCAGACGGGTTTAGTGCTCAGAAGGGCCCATACTTGGTTTAACAGTCTGTTGTGGGATCTAGAAATCCTTGAAGCCCCTTAATGTACAAGCGGCTTTGCATTTTCATTTTGCTGTATGATCTGCAAATTATGTAGCTAGTCCTGGTCACATTGTAATGTTAATGTAGCAAGTACAAAAAGTTGATTTAAAGTATAAGAACTAAAATGAAAAACTAACTGAAGTGCCACTAACATATTTGAGAGTTTTCCCCAAGTAGGATGTCCCATTTAGTAAATATACTTGGATTTTTTTTTCTATTTTTTAAACTGATCTAATTCTCTAATGTATTATGTGATACATGCACACATGTATATTGATGTATATATACAGGCTTTGTAAATTGAGCAGGAGGGAAGTGAGAAAAGCGAAAGACCAACCAGATTCCAAGATCGTTTAACTTAGCTAAACTCTTAAAACATTCAATACTGTCTCCTTTCAGGATAATCATTACATGACTTCTTCTCTTTCCGAGAATTTATAATCCTCTCTTATTTATTTTTGGACTATTGTTGTTTATAAAAATATTGCAAATGTGCACATGTCACCAAAGTTGAGATTGCATATGGCCAGACAAACAGGGGCCTGAAGGCCTTCTTAGCCATCAGCGAGCACAGTCTTACCATGTTTCTCTTTCTTTCTCTGTGTGGGTGCAAGGGCGTGGGGAGTGGGCCGACATGACACTCAATGCACTGTGCAAAAGCCAGCATGAATCCCAGGCCTTCATGTGCAGAGAAAGGACTGATTGTGTGCCGAGCCGCTGGAATGCACGCCGGTCACTTTTTGGAGCGGTGTTAGCGGACATCGTTTTGCTGGATCGTTCAAGGAGTGGCAGGACAAGAACAGAAAGCAAGGCTCCCTCTCTGTACTTCTGCGGCCCTGTAGTTCTCCTCCTCTTCTTTGTTCAAATTATAAACAGGAATCCCATACATTCAGAATTCTTCAACCCAGTTTTCTCAATTGGATGCTGTTATTTCAAAAGTGCAACCCTCCCTTTCTGGCTGCTTGGACGTAGACGGTTCAGTAAGTGTGCTCAGAATGACATGATAGGGGACCCAGCAGAACAGGGCCCTGTAGACTCAGAGGGCATTTCAGTCAGTCGTATGATGAAGCCTGAGGTGGGACAGTAAAAAGCCCTGTAACAAATAACATTTTAGAGAACTTCTTGTATAGAAGCGCAAGAGAAAAATTCAGAATTTTTTTCAAGGTATCTTAAAGTTTATCAAGAAATATTCAAAATTCTTTACAAAACAGTAATCAAAATTTTTACCTATTGGTCTGCTTATAGATCCACTGGCTACAGTGTTACACTGTTGGAGAAACGCCAAGCTCTGCTTTTATCCTGATGCTTGGTATTTGGCCAACACTTGGTCAGTCTGGGTCTCAGTCCTCTGAACGTTCAGCATGCTACACTCCCCCATCCCGCCACCAAAACTCAACTCCTGCCCACCCAGTCTCCTCTGCTGAGAACTGACCTTATATATGAAACCTTCCCTGAGGAAGAGGTTCCTTATATCTTCCCGATTTTGCTGGGTTTTGTTGGATTTTATTCTTTGGTTTAAGAGAGAGTTGACGTTCTGGAGTATGTATCATTTTCTCTGTAAGCATATACTACAAAAAAACAGTATGAACATACTCACACAGTGTCCTCACATAATGAATCACACAAATATTTTCAATGACATGAATATTTACATTTCTTCTTTTAACTTGGATTTTAATGAGGCTTTGTTTTTAATCCTCTAGGCTTTTCTCGGGGTGTCATTTTGCCAATGTGGTTAACGAGATGTCTCTAGAGCCCATGTGCGTTTTTAACTTCCACGTTACAGTTGGTAGGGTAATCCAACTGAACCAGCTAAAATGACTCCTAATTGCCCATCCCACCTGCTCTTGCCAGCTCATGAAAAGCTTGGTAAGAGAAGAATGACTTGGTAAGTCAAGAGGCAAATAACTGATGTAGCCTCACAGTTGGTGAATTCTCACACCAGGAAATCTCTGCCGAAATCTTTGCCTAGTTTTGGTTTAACTCCTGCCTACAGCTTTGTGCTGCTTCCTGTAGGATTCTTGGAGACCCTGCCTGCACGCGCACAATTTAAGAGTCAGCCAATAACTTAAGAGGAATTTGTACAGAGTTTTTAGGGTTCCTCCCATATGGCTTTTTCTTTTTTGGAGTTCCCGTCTATTTCCATTCTCTTCTTGAAGACCTAAACTCTGACCTCTTGTTTCCTTAAACCAGTAAAATTGTGCCTTTCCACTTGAGCTTCTTCCCTGGCACCCCAAAGAAATATGGAGCCCCCTTCTTTCGAGGATCATTCTCATTCCATTTGCTGCTTGCTCTCATTGCTGTGCAGTGCCTTCAGTCAATCGCTTGCGTTTTAACTAGGATTGTCTAGCTATTATCAGAAGGAAGTTTTGTCCAATACGAGCTACTCTACCACGCTCAGGCCTGGAATCCCTGAATTACTATAATTAACAAGAGAGTATTCACAATACGCTGGCTAAAAAATTGAATATACAACATCAACTCCGTTTCTGTATACCCGGAAAAAAGCAGTTAGACAATGTAATTTAATTTACATTTATAATTTAATAGAAGGGTATAAAGCACCTAACAATACTACAGAAGATGTATAAGAATTTTACAGAGAAAATGATGAAATTTATTGAATAAACAGTTTTGGAAGAATTTAACTCAAAAGATATGTGTCATGTGCTTAGATGAAAAAAATTAATTCCCCCATAGGGGAAACATGGGCAACAGATTGAAAAGGCGTGCCACAGCAAAGGAAATAGAAAATGGCCCATAAACATTTGCAAAGATGCTCAGTTGCACCAGAAATCAGGAAATGCCAAGTTAAGTTCATAGGAGATATTATTTTACACTTGCCAAACCAGCAAAAATTTAAAAATCAGATAATGTCAAGTATTGTGGAGAAGCAAAGAGGCTTATCAGCTGCTCACAGGAATATGTATTAGCTCAGTTTCCTTAGGACATATTAAGTCATCATCTAGTTTACAAGCCAGCGATTTTATTCCTAAGTATGTACCTGGAGAAACTGTTACACATATGTGGGTGAAAATGTTCATAGGACTATCATTGCTAATAGTTAAAAAAAAAAAAAAAAAAAAAAAAAAAACCTAGAAGCAACCCAAATGTCTATCAACAGCAGAAAGGATAAATATGTTGTAGCATGTTCACGCATTAGAGTACCATACCACGGTAAAAATGAAGACAATACAGCTGCATCCATGGAGGAAGCTTGGAAATGTATATGTTTGGAAGAAGGAAGCACGAGTATCCAAACTGTTTGTTTGCATTTGCATAAAGTTCAAGACCAAGCACCATGAAGTAACAGATTATTTGGGGGATATCTATATGGATGGGTCTAGTGAAGAAGAAAAGGAAGATAATTATAATACAAATTTTATAATGGGTGTTTCCTCTGGATGGATGGAAGGGAATGAGGGGGATATGAGTGTAGAAGAAAACAGAAGGGATCTCAGAAACGTGGTGCTGTGATGGTCTGTTTTCTGTGCTTACAGAGGGTACCTGGGTGCTTTATTACCATATTCTTTAAATTGTGCATAAATGTGTGTACCCTCTTCTCTGGGTATATATATATACAGATTTCACAATAATATGTTATTTGCCATATTTATATTATTATTTTATCTATATAATTTTTTTAACTGCTCTCTGGAGTTGCTATGGAAAATGAAGTGTCTGGGCAACAAGGGCCAGTGGTAAGGTAGGGTACAGAGCCCAGGGCTGCTGGGGAGAAGAATGTAAGGGTCAGCATCTAAAACCCTGCAGCTGCAGCATTGGGATCCTCAACAAACATGCAGATGGGATCTTGGGAGTGGTTCTAGGATGAGTAGACCACATCTAGCACTCTGTCCTGCTTACATACACCAGAAGCTACCAGTTATCACAGTAGTAACCTACTTAACTGCTTACATAAGCCAGAGTCAGTTCCTGTTGCTTGCGACCGGAATCCCTGATTGACGTATTGCTTTTGAGGTGTCTGTGAAACGGGTGAGGATATTCAGTATCGCCATTAGAAATACAAGCTTGAAATTTAGGAATGATGTCTGAGCTTGACTCATAGATGTTATCAATACGCAGTCAAAACTAATACTACAGATGAGTTCACACCAGGGAGGGTGAAGCATAAATTCCAAAGAGGACTCACTGCAACATCCAGCATGTGTCCAACTTCTCACCTGCCAGTACCTTGTGCTGAGATGACATTGGGGCAATCTTGGCATCCACGTGTCCCACTCCTCTACAAACCAAGATCACAGTCACTACTTTAGGAACATAGGTACCGCCTGTGGATACACTCAAATCCTCACTAACTGTATTTTTAATCTTTCTTTGATTACATGATTTCTACACAGCCAAGGATATTATTTTATGATCTAAAGAAAATTTCTCTAAGAGTGACTACATAGTGTTAAAACATATCAGAGTATTACGCTGCATAATTAACCTACATTCTTGTGTCAGAAGCATGACTAAGAAAGAGTTAAAAAATAAGTTACTAACTAATAAGTTAGTATATAATTACATAATAGTAATTATGTAGTTGATAGCACAAGGTTCTACCAGGCCTGTATATATAAATAAAGAGTACGGAAGGAAAAATATTTGAAATGTTAGAATAATAGAAAAAAGCAAAAACATTTGACTATGAAAAAGGATTCAGTAATTACAGTGAACATCTCATTAAACACAGTCTTTATTTGCAAGAAGGCTGGAGAGCTCTAATTAAGTCGTAAGTTGTCCCTGTGAGTAATTAACTGTGGCAGGAAAATTCTAGGTGGTCTATTAAATCTCCATACCCACAGCTGTTCAGGGGAAAATATAAGCAAACCCAACATGCGCTCTGATTTTAGATGGGTAGTGAATTTTTCTCCTATTGGATGGTCTCGTCCACCATAGGTCATACACATCGAGTTGGGATTAAAACAAGGAAAATATTTCATGAATAATTTTATATTAATTCTATGTTGAAATGATAATTTTTTGACTGCTAGAAATATTTGGCTACTAGAAATTTTAAAATTTCATATGTGGCTTGTATTTGTAGTTTGCATATATTTATATTAAACGGCCCTTTGGATTTGTGGGCTGAAAGCACACGTGGAAGTATTTTTAAAAAGAAGTCAGAGTCTTAGAGCTCTAGAATTTCCAACTAGAAGAGACTTTCAAAAGTGAATGATGTAAAAGTTCTTATATGTTCTCAACTTAGCCCCCATTTTCCACCATACACCCTCACACAAATTTCCATGCATCTATGACCAGTCTAAGTGAAGAACTGCTATAAAAGAGTTTGACATTATTGGGAAGAATCTCCTACCTAGTGTTTCTAAGTGTTCTATGAGACATAAGTTGGAGACTTAGAGGAAGAGCATAACGGGAAGAAGAAATTGAGGGGACAGGCAAGAGAGATCATTGAGGGAAAATAAGAGGGAAGGTAGAAGGGCATTCTGGATAAGAAAAATAAATTGAGCAAAAGCTGAAAGAAAAACATGATCTTGGGTCTTTAGGAGGAATAGTGACAAATGTGCTATTGATAACAACAATTAATATTTTTAAATAGCTTTTAGATTACAAAGATTTCTTCTCAGGCATTGTTTTATTTCATGATCGTAGAAATCTGTTTTTATTATTCCCATTTTACAGATAAGAAATTGAGGCCCAAATTTAAGAAAGTTACCTAAGATCAAAGTCAGTTAATGGTGGGTCCAGAACTTGGGAGACCAGTGGTCCAATTTGCCCAGGACTGGGTTTTCCCAGCACACCAGAGCTTCAGTGCTAGAAGAAGAAATGTCCAAGGCAGACCAGGGCGGCTGGTCACCCTCCACTGAACCTATATCTTCCGACTCTAAGTCCCATTCTCTTTGCATTACTAATAATTACAAATATTTATTGAATATTTTCTGTGTGCCACGAACTCTATAGTAAGGACCTCACATAATTATCTTTTAAATCTGCAAAACAATCTCATAAGTTTAGCTAATTTTTCTCTCCAAAAAACCTGGACAAAAAAAAAATTAAGTCTCCCAGGTCATTGGTAACTTACCCAGTCACACAGCTGGTAAGTGCCTGGGTTCAAACTTGATTCAAACTCAGGCCATCCCAGTGCAGAGCCAGCACTGCTACCCACCACGCAAGCTGCCGTCTCATACACTGGCACAGGACCACAGTCCCCACTGGGCCTTCTGCCTCATCCATTTATTGTTCTGTCATGTTAGTATGAAAACCCAGCTTAACTGGAATTCATAGGTTTCATCTCCAGCACCCAGCTTCTACTGCAGCTGCTCTTTACTGCATGAAACATTCCCCCTGGCTTTTATCCTGCCGGTCTCCCTTTGAAATAACCTCCCTTATTGAAATCCTGCTGATGCCTGCCCTACCTTCTAGTAGGTGTTCTGATTCAAAAAGAGTTCTTCGAAGGTATAAAAAAACAAAAGTACCCTTTCTCATTTGACATGTACCAGCAAGAGTTGCCACGCAACTTGTTTTTAAAATTATAAGCAATTATGCTTGCTTTAATAAAACCCTACTTTTTGTTATCCTCTCTGATATAGTTTGCTTTTTAAAAAAATGTTCCTTGAAGGAATATGCATTATTCACAGAAAAGAACTTCTTGGTGCCATTTGAGGTATGAAAACAGATATGTAAGCTTACTCCATGATCCTGTTATCATTATGTGAATGACAAGCTCGTCAGTTTCTTAAAACTGTAAATTCCTGGATGACAGTGTCTGTGTCACTTTCTTGTCTCTGTAACCCATTCATCACTGGCACAGTGATTAACATAAAGTTTTCCAGAAATGCAGAATTGAGCGGACAATAGTGTTCGCCAGAGATCTTGCTGGCCCATGGCTGAGGCCGGAGGATTTATTTGATTGCCTTATTACCTATGGCTTTAAGCCCTGTCGCTTCTTTCTCCTCACACCTCAGTCTTCCATATTTGCACATTCTAAGCAGTGTTGACATGTAGTTACCACTTCAGAGGGAAAAATTACTTATGTTGAATATTCAAATTGTTCACCTTTTTATTGAGGTATAATTACATCCACTAAAATTCACCCTTTTGAATTCATTGAGTTTGAAAACTGCACACAACTGCATATACAGAACACAATCAAAATATACATTTCCATCACTCCAGAAAACTCCCTGTGCTTCTTTACTGTCAATCCCATTCATCACTCTGAGCCCCTGGTACCAGTGATCTGTTTTCTGTCCCTATCGATATGCTTTTCTGAGACATGGAATCATGCAGTGGGTAGCCTTTTGAACTGATTTCTTTCATTCTGTATAATGTTTTTAAGATCCATCCCTATTGTTGCATCTCTCAGCATTTACTTCTTTTTAGTGCTGATTATTATTCCAGTGTATGGATATACCAAAATTTAATCATCCATTCCCCAGGTGATGGACATTTGGAATTTTGTCTGTTACAAATAAAACTGCAGTGAACAGGTCTTGGCTTCGATGTATGTTTTCACTTCTCTTGAATAAATACCTAGGAATGGTCATAGGGTGGGTGTATGTTTACCTTTATAAGAAACTGCCAAACCATTTTCCAAAGTCACTGTAACACTTTGCATTCCCAACAGCAATATGGGCAAATTCCAGGTGCTCCACATCCTTGCCAATACTTGGCATCTGTCTTTTTAATTTTAACCATTGTTGTAGATGTGTCTGGTAGGTGTATTTCATTGTGGTTTTAATTTGCATTCCCTTGGAAATGTCACTAATAGGTCTCTTTTTTTGGCATAATTTGTATACAGTACAATGGTCTTACATGATACAGTTGGGTGAGTTGACAAATGCACACCCCTTATGTAACCCACACCAGATCAAGGTATAAACCACCATCAACCCACCAGGAATCCCTCGTACCCTTGTCAGTCTCCCCCCACCACACAAACCACTGTTGTGAATTGTTTCCACCATAGATTATTTTTGCCTATTGTAGAACTTCATATATATGGAATTATGCAGAGTATACTTCTTTATGGCCAGCTTTTTTTTTCACACACACACACACACACACACACACACACACACACACACACACACACACTGTATTTTATTTTTACAAGAGATAAATAGACTGACACCAAGCATTGTAAATGGATGACCACAACAAAAGCAACAATGATTGCAATTACCAGACACGAAACATACTCATACTATGTCATAATATTGACATCCAGTCCAGTAATCCTCCACTGTAACAGCTCCTTTACTTTGCAGTGAAAATTGATTTGTATATTTTTTGCCTCTGAGTCCTTGTGGGATTTTTTTATTATTCAAACAGGAAGTCACAAAAATTATAATCATCCTCATCAGTTCACTCAGTCCCATGTAATTAATTTTTTTTCATCTTGATCTTTTGTTAGCACTTTTATGAGTTCATCAGTTTTCCATTAGAGTTCTGAAAATGCTTATTCATTCAGTTCAGCAGTATAGTCAGTTACCAGAAACCTGTACTTGTCAG
>NC_041223.1:28126832-28127806 GCF_002837175.3 Physeter macrocephalus | reverse complement strand
ATTATGACTTATAACATTATACCAGAACATATAAGATTTTTAGAAATTTCATGTAATGTCTGAAACATTTATATTAACATATTTCCATACAAATAACCCAAAGAAAGTTTAGTATTAGTTGGTTGTTTGTTTGTTTATACAGCAGGTTCTTATTAGTCATCAATTTTATACACATCAGTGTATACTTGTCAATCCCAATCTCCCAATTCAGCACACCACCATCCCCGCCCCACCGCGGTTTTCCCCCCTTGGTGTCCATACGTTTGTTCTCTACATCTGTGTCTCAACTTCTGCCCTGCAAACTGGCTCATTTGTACCATTTTTCTAGGTTCCACATACATGTGTTAATATACGATATTTTTTTTTCTCTTTCTGACTTACTTCACTCTGTATGACAGTCTCTAGATCCGTCCACGTGTCAACAAATGACTCACTTTTGTTCCTTTTTATAGCTGAGTAATATTCCATTGTATATATGTACCACGATTTTCTGATGATGCCCATTCTAACTGGTGTGAGGTGATACCTCATTTTAGTTTTGACTTGCATTTCTCTAATAATTAGTGATGTTGAGCAGCTTTTCATGTGCTTCTTGGCCATCTGTATGTCTTCTTTGGAGAAATGTCTATTTAGGTCTTCTGCCCATTTTTGGATTGGGTTGTTTGTTTCTTTCATATTGAGCTGTGTGAGCTGTTTATATATTTTGGAGAGTAATCCTTTGGCCATTGATTCGTTTGCAAATATTTTCTCCCATTCTGAGGGTTGTCTTTTCGTCTTGTTTATGGTTTCCTTTGCTGTGCACAAGCTTTGAACTTTCATTAGGTCCCATTTGTTTATTTTTCTTTTTATTTCCATTACTTTAGGAGGTGGATCAAAAAAGATCTTGCTGTGATTTATGTCAAAGAGTATTCTTCCTATGTTTTCCTCTAAGAGTTTTATAGTGTCCAGTCTTACATTTAGGTCTCGAATCCATT
>NC_041223.1:28124542-28125817 GCF_002837175.3 Physeter macrocephalus | reverse complement strand
ACTTCCAAAACTATGTTGAATAATAGTGGTGAGAGTGGACATCCTTGTCTTGTTCCTGATCTTAGAGGAAATGCTTTCAGTTTTTCACCATTGAGAATGATGTTTGCTGTGGGTTTGTCGTATATGGCCTTTATTATGTTGAGGTAGGTTCCCTCTATGCCCACTTTCTGGAGAGTTTTTATCATAAACCGGTGTTGAATTTTGTCAGAAGCTTTTTCTGCATCTATTGAGATGATCATATGGTTTTTCTTCTTCAATTTGTTAATATGGTGTATCACATTGATTGCTTTGCATATATTGGAGAATCCTTGCATCCCAGGGATAAATCCCACCTGATCGTGGTGTATGATCCTTTTAATGTGCTGTTGGATTCTGTTTGCTAGTAGTTTCTTGAGGATTTTTGCATCTATATTCATCAGTGATATTGGTCTGTAATTTTCTTTTTTTGTAGTATCTTTGTCTGGTTTTGGTATCAGGGTGATGGTGGCCTCAAAGAATGAATTTGGGTGTTCCTTCCTCTGCAATTTTTTGGAAGAGTTTGAGAACGATGTGTGTTAGCTCTTCTCTGAATTTTGGATAGAATTCACCTGTGACGCCACCTGGTCCTGCGCTTTTGTTTGTTGGAAGAATTTTAATCACAGTTTCAATTTCATTACTTGTGATTGGTCTGTTCATATTTTCTGTTTCTTCCTGGTTCGGTCTTAGAAGGTTATACGTTTCTAAGAATTTGTCCATTTCTTCCAGGTTGTCCATTTTATTGGCATAGAGTTGATTGCAGTAGTCTCTTAGGATGCTTTGTATTTCTGTGGTGTCTGTTGTAACTTCTCCTTTTTCATTTCTAATTTTATTGATTTGAGTCCTCTCCCTCTTTTTCTTGATGAGTCTGGCTAATGGTTAATCAATTTTGTTTATCTTCTCAAAGAACCAGCTTTTAGTTTTATTCATCTTTGCTATTATTTTCTTTGTTTCTATTACATTTATTTCTGCTCTGATCTTTATGATTTCTTTCCTTCTGCTAACTTTGGGTTTTGTTTGTTCTTCTTTCTCTAGTTCCTTTAGGTGTAAGGTTAGATTGTCTACTTGAGAGTTTACTCGTTTCTTGTGGTAGGATTGTATTGCTATAAACTTCCCTCTTAGAACTGCTTTTGCGGCATCCCATAGGTTTTGGATCATCGTGTTTTCATTGTCATTTGTCTCTAGGTATTTTTTGATTTCCTCTTTGATTTCTTCATTGATCTCTTGGTTATTTAGTAATGTATTGTTTAGCCTTCATGT
>NC_041223.1:28104252-28123542 GCF_002837175.3 Physeter macrocephalus | reverse complement strand
ACTCCCTTCTGGCTTGTAGAGTTTCTGCTGAGAAATCAGCTGTTAACCTTATGGGAGTTCCCTTGTATGTTATTTGTCGTTTTTCCCTTGCTGCTTTCAATAATTTTTCTTTGTCTTTAATTTTTGCCAACTTAATTACTATGTGTCTCGGCATGTTTCTCCTTGGGTTTATCCTGTATGGGACTCTCTGCGCTTCCTGGACTTGGGTGGCTATTTCCTTTCCCATGTTAGGGAAGTTTTCGACTATAATCTCTTCAAATATTTTCTCTGGTCCTTTCTCTCTCTCTTCTCCTTCTTGGACCCCTATAAAGCGAATGTTGTTGTGTTTAGTGTTGTCCCAGGGGTCTCTTAGGCTGTCTTCATTTCTTTTCATTCTTTTTTCTTTATTCTGTTCTGCAGCAGTGAATTCCACCATTCTGTCTTCCAGGTCACTTATCTGTTCTTCTGCCTCAGTTATTGTGCTATTGATTCCTTCTAGTGTAGTTTTCATTTCAGTTATTGTATTGTTCATCTCTGTTTGTTTGTTCTTTAATTCTTCTCGTTCTTTGTTAAACAGTTCTTGCATTTTCTCGATCTTTGCCTCCATTTTTTTTCTGAGATCCTGGATCATCTTCACTATCATTATTTTGAATTCTTTTTCTGGAAGGTTGCCTATCTCCACTTCATTTAGTTGTTTTTCTGGGGTTTTGTCTTGTTCCTTCATCTGGTATATAGCCCTCTGCCTTTTCATCTTGTCTATTTTTCTGTGAATGTGGTTTTTGTTCCACAGGCTGCAGGACTGTAGTTCTTCTTGCTTCTGCTGTCTGTCCTCCGGTGGATGAGGCTATTTAAGAGGCTTGATTGGAGGGACTGGTGGTGGGTAGAGCTGACCGTTGCTCTTGTGGGCAGAGCTCAGTGAAATTTTAATCCACCTGACTGTTGATGGGTGGGGCTGGGTTCCCTCCCTGTTGGTTGTTTGGCCTGAGGCAACCCAACACTGGAGCCTACCTGGGCTCTTTGGTGGGGCTAATGACAGACTCTGGGAGGGTTCACACCAAGGAGTACTTCCCAGAACTTCTGCTGCCAGTGTCCTTGTCCCCATGGTGAAACAGAGCTGCCCCCTGCCTCTGCAGGAGACCCTCCAACACTAGTAGGTAGGTCTGGTTCCGTCTGCCCTGGGGTCACTGCTCCTTTCCCTGGGTCCCAATGTGCACACTACTTTGTGTGTGCCCTCCAAGAGTGGAGTCTCTGTTTCCCCCAGTCCTGTCAAAGTCCTGCAATCAATTCCCACTAGCCTTCAAAGTCTGATTCTCTAGGAATTCCTCCTCCCATTGCCAGACCCCCAGGTTGGGAAGCCTGACGTGGGGCTCAGAACCTTCACTCCAGTGGGTGGACTTCTGTGGTATAAGTGTTCTCCAGTCTGTGAGTCACCCACCCAGCAGTTATGGGATTTGATTTTACTGTGATTGTGCCCCTCTTACCTTCTAATTGTGGCTTCTCCTTTGTCTTTGGATGTGGGGTGTCTTTTTTGGTGAGTTCCAGTGTCTTCCTGTCGATGATTGTTCAGCAGCTCGTTGTGAGTCTGGTGTTCTCGCAAGAGGGAGTGAGAGCACGTCCTTCTACTCCGCCATCTTGGTTCCTCCTCCAGAAACCATCAATGGCCAGCTTCTTTCACCCAGCCTGTTGTGTTCAGAAGGTCATCCAAGTTGCAACGAGTATCTGTTGGACATTTCCTGTTATTGCTGACTAGCATTCCTTCATACAGATAAATTACAATTTGTTTATCCATTCTCTTGTTGGTAGACATTTTAGTTGTTCCCTGGTTTTGTCTACTATGACTAAAACGCCTACAGATATTTTTGTTCAAGCATTTTTGTGAAGACACATTTTTATTTCTCTTGAACAAATAGCTAGCAGTGGAATTGCTGGGTCATAGAGTAGGTACATGTTTACCTTTAGAAGACGTTGCCAATCTGTTTTCCAAAGTGGCTTTCCCACTTTGCATTTCCACCCACAAAGTGTAAGTTTCAGTTGTTCCACATCCTTGCCAAATTGTTTTCTTTTTTTTTTTTTTTCTTAAGTTTAGCCCTTCTAATGGGTGTGTGGTGATATCTCCTTGTGGTGGTACTGCATTTCCCTGATGACTAATCCTGTGCTATTTGCCCGTTTGTATATTCTCCTTGATGAAGTATCTGCTCAGATATTTTGGCTTTTCTTATTGGGTTATCTGTTTATTGCTGAACTGTAATCCATTGACTGAGTTGTAGTTGTTTTTTTTACATATTTTTGTATACAATTCCCTTGTCAGATATATGTTTCTCTGTGTGTGTGTGGCTTGGAAAAAGCATAATAAAATATAAGTAAATATAATGTAATGTAATATATGATATATTAATAATAATATACATATTACTCATATATCTACATAATGTATTTATAATATATTAATGTAATTTATAATATACATTAATAAATATATTTTATAAAATACAAATATATGTTTCATTAGCAAATGTTTCAACTTGATGAAGTCTAATTTATCAAAAATGTTTTTAAGTTAGTCTTTTCAATATTCTATGTAAGAAATCTTTGCCTACCCCAAGGTTGCAAAGATATTCTATGTTTTCTTCCAGAAGCTTTGTAGTTTTCACTTTTACATTAGTTCTGAGATACATAAAATTATTTTGTGTGTATGTATGGTAGAGCAATACTACACTCGTGATTATTGAAGCTTTATAGCAGAAGTTAAAATCAAATAATCCCCCAACACTTTTCTTTTTCAAGATTGTTTTTGCAATTCAAGAACCTTCGCATTTTCTTTTTTTTTTTTTTTTACATATGATTTTATTTAATTTACTTTAATACTTTACATACTGTTTGGACCTTGCTATTTCCTCTTACGAAGTGTCATGTCATCTTTTTTTTAACATCTTTATTGGAGTATAATTGCTCTACAATGGTGTGTTACTTTCTGCTTTATAACAGGGAAGCCTGACGTGGGGCTCAGAACCTTCACTCCAGTGGGTGGACTTCTGTGGTATAAGTGTTCTCCAGTCTGTGAGTCACCCACCCAGCAGTTATGGGATTTGATTTTACTGTGATTGTGCCCCTCTTACCTTCTAATTGTGGCTTCTCCTTTGTCTTTGGATGTGGGGTGTCTTTTTTGGTGAGTTCCAGTGTCTTCCTGTCGATGATTGTTCAGCAGCTCGTTGTGAGTCTGGTGTTCTCGCAAGAGGGAGTGAGAGCACGTCCTTCTACTCCGCCATCTTGGTTCCTCCTCCAGAAACCATCAATGGCCAGCTTCTTTCACCCAGCCTGTTGTGTTCAGAAGGTCATCCAAGTTGCAACGAGTATCTGTTGGACATTTCCTGTTATTGCTGACTAGCATTCCTTCATACAGATAAATTACAATTTGTTTATCCATTCTCTTGTTGGTAGACATTTTAGTTGTTCCCTGGTTTTGTCTACTATGACTAAAACGCCTACAGATATTTTTGTTCAAGCATTTTTGTGAAGACACATTTTTATTTCTCTTGAACAAATAGCTAGCAGTGGAATTGCTGGGTCATAGAGTAGGTACATGTTTACCTTTAGAAGACGTTGCCAATCTGTTTTCCAAAGTGGCTTTCCCACTTTGCATTTCCACCCACAAAGTGTAAGTTTCAGTTGTTCCACATCCTTGCCAAATTGTTTTCTTTTTTTTTTTTTTTCTTAAGTTTAGCCCTTCTAATGGGTGTGTGGTGATATCTCCTTGTGGTGGTACTGCATTTCCCTGATGACTAATCCTGTGCTATTTGCCCGTTTGTATATTCTCCTTGATGAAGTATCTGCTCAGATATTTTGGCTTTTCTTATTGGGTTATCTGTTTATTGCTGAACTGTAATCCATTGACTGAGTTGTAGTTGTTTTTTTTACATATTTTTGTATACAATTCCCTTGTCAGATATATGTTTCTCTGTGTGTGTGTGGCTTGGAAAAAGCATAATAAAATATAAGTAAATATAATGTAATGTAATATATGATATATTAATAATAATATACATATTACTCATATATCTACATAATGTATTTATAATATATTAATGTAATTTATAATATACATTAATAAATATATTTTATAAAATACAAATATATGTTTCATTAGCAAATGTTTCAACTTGATGAAGTCTAATTTATCAAAAATGTTTTTAAGTTAGTCTTTTCAATATTCTATGTAAGAAATCTTTGCCTACCCCAAGGTTGCAAAGATATTCTATGTTTTCTTCCAGAAGCTTTGTAGTTTTCACTTTTACATTAGTTCTGAGATACATAAAATTATTTTGTGTGTATGTATGGTAGAACAATACTACACTCGTGATTATTGAAGCTTTATAGCAGAAGTTAAAATCAAATAATCCCCCAACACTTTTCTTTTTCAAGATTGTTTTTGCAATTCAAGAACCTTCGCATTTTCTTTTTTTTTTTTTTTTTACATATGATTTTATTTAATTTACTTTAATACTTTACATACTGTTTGGACCTTGCTATTTCCTCTTACGAAGTGTCATGTCATCTTTTTTTTAACATCTTTATTGGAGTATAATTGCTCTACAATGGTGTGTTACTTTCTGCTTTATAACAAAGTGAATCAGCCATACATACACAGGTATCCCCATATCTCCTCCCTCGTGCGTCTCCCTCCCACCCTCCCTATCCCACCCCTCTAGGTGGTCACAAAGCACTGAGCTGATCTTCCTGTTCTGTGTGGCTGCTTCCGACTAGCTATCTGTTTTACATTTGGTACTGTATATGTGTCCATGCCCATCTCACTTTGTCCCAGCTTACCCTTCCCCCTTCTCATGTCCTCAAGTCCATTCTCTACGTCTGCGTCTTTATTCCTGTCCTGCCCCTAGATTCTTCAGGACCATTTTTTAAATTTTATTTTTAGATTCCATATATATGTGTCTCTGTATGACAGACTCTAGGTCCATCCACCTCACTACAAATAACTCAATTTCGTTTCTTTTTATGGCTGAGTAATATTCCATTGTATATATGTGCCACATCTTCTTTATCCATTCATCTATCAGTGGGCACTTAGGTTGCTTCCATGTCCTGGCTATTGTAAATAAAACTGCAGTGAACATTGTGGTACATGACTCTTTTTGAATTATGATTTTCTCAAGGTAGATGCTCCCTAGTGGGATTGCTGGGTCTATGGTAGTTCTATTTTTAGTTTTTTAAGGAACCTCCATACTGTTCTCCATAGTGGCTGTATCAATTTACATTCACACCAACAGTGCAAGAGGGTTCCCTTTTCTCCACACCCTCTCCACATTTATTGTTTGTAGATTTTTTGATGAGGGCCATTCTGACTGGTATGAGGTGATATCTCATTGTAGTTTTGATTTGCATTTCTCTAATGATTAGTGAGGTTGAGCATCCTTTCACGTGTTTGTTGGCAATCTGTACATGTTCTTTGGAGAAATGTCTATTTAGGTCTTCTGCCCATTTTTGGATTGGGTTGCTTGTTTTTTTGTTATTGAGCTGCATGAGCTGCTTGTAAATTCTGGAGATTAATCCTTTGTCAGTTGCTTCATTTGAAACTATTTTCTAACATTCTGAGGGTTGTCTTTTTGTCTTGTTTATGGTTTCCTTTGCTGTGCAAAAGCTTTTAAGTTTCATTAGGTGCCATTTGTTTATTTTTGTTTTTATTTCCAGTTCTCTAGGATGTGGGTCAAAAAGTATCTTGCTGTGATTTGTGTCATAGAGCGTTCTGCCTATGTTTTCCTTGAAGAGTTTGATAGTGTCTGGCCTTACATTTAGGTCATTAATCCATTTTGAATTTATTTTTGTGTATGGTGTTAGGGAGTGTTCTAATTTCATTCTTTTACATGTAGCTGTCCAGTTTTCCCAGCACCGCTTATCATTGATCTATATTTCTGTTTTTGTGCCAGTACCATACTGTCTTGATTACTATAGCTTTGTAGTATAGTCTGAAGTCCGGGAGCCTGATTCCTCTAGCTCTGTTTTTCTTTCTCAAGATTGCTCTGGCTATTTGGGTCTTTTGTGTTTCAACACAAATTGTGAAATTTTTTGTTCTAGCTCTGTGAAAAATGCCAGTGGTAGTTTGATAGGGAATGCATTGAATCTGTAGTTTGCTTTGGGTAGTATAGTCATTTCACAATGTTGATTCTTCCAATCCAGAAACATAGTTTATCTCTCCATCTGTTTGTATCATCTTTAATTTCTTTCATCAGTGTCTTATAATTTTCTGCATATAGGTTCTATGTCTCATTAGGTAGGTGTATTCCTAGGTCTCATATCATTTTTGTTGCACTGGTAAATGGGAGTGTTTCCTTAATTTCTCTTTCAGAGTTTTCAGTGTTAGTGTATAGGAATGCAAAAGATTTCTGTGCATTAACTGTGTATCCTGCTACTTTACCCAGTTCATTGATTAGTTCTAGTAGTTTTCTGGTAGCATCTTTAGGATTCTCTATATATAGTATCATGTCATCTGCAAACAGTGACAGCTTTACTTCTTCTTTTCCGATTTGGATTCCTTTTATTTCTTTTTGTTCTCTGATTGTTGTGGCTAAAACTTCCAAAACTATGTTGAATAATAGTGATGAGAGTGGACAACCTTGTCTTGTTCCTGATCTTAGAGGAAATGGTTTCAGTTTTTCACCATTGAGAAGGATGTTGGCTGTGGGTTGGTCATATGTGGCCTTTATTATTTTGAGGTACGTTCCCTCTCTGCGTACTTTCTGGAGAGTTTTTATCATAAATAGGTGTTGAATTTTGTCAAAAGCTTTTTCTGCATCTGTTGAGATGATCATATGGTTTTTCTTCTTCAATTTGTTAATATGGTGTATCACATTGATTTGCACATAGTGAAGAATCCTTGCATCCCTGGGATAAACCCCACTTGATCATGGTGTATGATCCTTTTAATGTGCTTTGGATTCTGTTTGCTAGTATTTTGTTGAGGATTTTTGCATCTATGTTCATCAGTGATATTGACCTGTAGTTTTCTTACTTTGTGACATCTTTTTCTGTTTTTGGTATCAGGCTGATGGGCCTCGTAGAATGAGTTTGGGAGTGTTCCTCCCTCTGCTATATTTTGCAAGAGTTTGAGAAGGATAGGTGTTTATGTTCATCAGTGATATTGGTCTGTAGTTTTCTTTCTTTGTGACATCTTTCTCTGGTTCTGGTATCAGGGTGATGGTGGCCTCATAGAATGAGTTTGGGAGTGTTCCTCCCTCTGCTATATTTTGCAAGAGTTTGAGAAGGATAGGTGTTAACTCTTCTCTAAATGTTTGATAGAATTCGCCTGTGAAGCCATCTGGTCCTGGGCTTTTGTTTGTTGGAAGATTTTTAATCCCAGTCTCAATTTCAGTGCTTGTGATTGGTCTGATCCTTTGCATTTTCACGTATGTTTTAGAATTAACTTGTAAATTTTTACAAAAGTCTGCAGGGAATTTTTAAACTTTTTTTGTGCTTCATTTTGTGTAGTTTTTATTTTCCAGTTTTCACTGTCACTTATTTTTTTCTTTTGCTATATCAAATCTGTTGCCAAGCTCCACCAAGTAAGTTTTTAATTTAGGATATTGAATTTTTCAGTTCAAAAGTTTCATTTAGTAGTCTTTTTCAGTTTTCCACTGAGATTTGTCCTCTATTTATTCATTATATTGATCTTTTTCCTTTGAATCCTTTATTATGTTGATAATGGTTATTATATTTCTTTTCTTTTTTTTTTTTTTTAACATGGTAAACTCTTATGCTAGACTTCTAATGGCTTCTGCTGGAAATAGACTGGCTTTTCTGCTAGAGACAATTATGGCCCCTGCCTTCAAAAACTTACTGTTCATTTAAGTGAATAATACTGTTTTGCCCAATATGGAAGGTTTATTGTGGAAACCATCTTGTCAAGGCCAGAGCCTTCAAGGCTGAGTAAGATTTAGGTATAAAAAAAGAGGCGTTTTGGAGTGTTAGCTTTTCTGCTGATTCCAGCATCTTTGTTATTTCAGGTTCGCCTCTGTTGACTTTTTTTCTGGTTGCAGGTTAAATTGGTATGCTGGATTTTTTGCATTCTAACTTGCTGTGAATCTGAATTTTGTTGTCTTCCTTTAATAATTATTGAATTTTGTTCTCTTGAAAGTTATTTATGAATCAGTTGACTCTATTAAGGCTTGTTATTAAGATTTGTTAGGATAGATTTTGTATAACCCTTACTCTAGGAAAGGAATGGCCTTCCTCCTAAAGTGCGGTGATTTTCAGATCTCAACTGCACACCAAGAGTGTCTGTGAGGCCTCTCTACTCTGGCTGGTCAAAACTCCTACAACTCCCAGCCCAAGGTACCCCTGGCATCTTCCTTCCACTTCCAACTCCCTAGTAGCTCCACCCTGCTGTACCTCACAGACCTTGCCCTGGGCATGAACAGATTAGTATTTTTCCAAAGTCTTAAAGGGACCTTCCTGCATATTTCTGTTGTTTCTTCTTTATGCACTTTCCGGTTCTCTTCTCTCCAGGAGCCTCCTCCAAAATTCTAGCCACTCCATCAGCCCCAAGGAGTATCTGCCTCCTTGGCTTGGCAAGACCACTGTGTGCTGCTTTGGCTCCACCTCCCTGTGTCTATGCATATATCTGGGATAATCAAGGAGCTCTCATCGTGTGATTCCTCCCTCTCAGTGACTACGGTTCTGTGCTAAGTATCTTCCAATATCGAAGAGCAGTTGCTTCATATATTTTGCCATCTTTCCATTGTTTATGGCCAGATGAGCTCATCACTATTGATTCCTTCATTGTGGCTGGGAAGGGAAGCTACCCATTATCATTTTTTATGAATATGAAGAAAAAGCATATTAAGCCTTAGGCCTCAGACATTTTCTTCATCTTTCACATTTGATGTCATCTCTGAAACCAGAATTCTGATTTTGTTTCTTTACTGCTACTTATATATTTGCAACTATAAAGCAGAGTGAAAGTATTTGCAAGGATAGCATATGTCCTGCTAAAGTTTATATTCCTGTAGGATGCGATTCTATGTTAGAATGTATTTTATGAGGGAACTTTGAAAAATATTTGAAATTTCAATTTTATTTGAAGCAAATTTACTTTTTTATCATAGACAGTTCTTACGTATGATTAATAGAGATGTCACAAAGGTGTTTGTTTAAAGTAGACATACAATATCTATGGCTTTTAAGGCATTCCATTTCTGCTTGGGCAGAGAGTAAGTACAGAGTCCTATCATGTTTGAAATATAGCATCTAACATTTTATAATGAATGAAACGTTCCCAATCAGATTATTGCTATAAGTCTGCTGTTATGTTTTAACATGGGGAATGTTTTGGTTGTGTTTATTTCCTCTGTGGTCTTATGGGAACTTTTTAAAGCTAACTGCCTTGTGTGCTAATCTAAAACACTCCCCAAATTATTATTTCTAATAGGGGGAAATATGAAAGCATCAAGATATCATACCACGTTCTCAGGTCAACCACATGTGGGAGTCATTCTCCAGGGTAAATGTGTGTTCAGCTTGTAGGAAGAATCACAAATGTCTTCTCAAAATAAAAGAACTCCTCCGGCTATAATATGAGAGGATAACAATCCAAGCCAATCTTTCCACTTGTGCTACCGTACGCCTCCTTTTTTTTTGAAAGCCTCTTAATTCAGTTTCAATTGAAAATTAAGGGCAGCAGATAATGAACATTCCATGCCTTTTGATCTAACAAGGAGCCTTTCAGGAGGCTCACCTAAGGATCCAGTCTTCCGGATGTTACGTCTGTAACTCTGTCTTGTTATGACTTCCTGAATCTTGCTAAGAGAAAAAAATCTAAGATACAGCCACCTAATAAAATGTTATTACAGATTATGTAAATTATACACTTAAGTAATCATGTCCTTGCTGCAAATTGCTCTATATCTCCCTACAACCACTATTAGATATATTCTTTTCTCAGCGTGACAATAGTACATCCCTGCTGTGATTGCACAAGCCCCATTAGAGTACTTGTGATTACTACACAGGCGGTCTGTAGGCAAAACACGCTCTATTTTGTTTTTCTTAATATTTCAATATGCACTTTACAGTGGGAAGTAACTCCAGAAACAGAAGACCCAAGTTTAAATTCAAACTCTGCCATTTAATAGCTAAATGACCTTGAGCAAACTATTTAACCTTTCTTTGACTCACTTTATATGTTAAATGGTTATTAGGATAGTACATGCTTCACAAGAGAGTTGTGAAAATTAAAGGAACTAATTCAGGTCACAGTACTGCCTGGCATACTGCAAGCACTCAGTAAAACTTAACCTATTGCTTTTATCATCATCATTACTATTACCATTTACAAACTCTTTAAAATTAGATTATTTTGTCCTTACAATAGATTTTTTAAGTAGATATTGTTATCCTTATTTTATAATAAGAAAACCAAACTTAGCTGTAGGTCTTCTAACTCTAAAAGGCTGTATTTTTGTCTCAGCTTTCCTTTGAATATTAAAACACTCAGACATTTTTTTTTTTTTTTTTGCGGTACGCTGGCCTCTCACTGTTGTGGCCTCTCCCGTTGCAGAGCACAGGCTCCGGACGCGCAGGCTCAGCGGCCATGGCTCATGGGCCCAGCCGCTCCGCGGCCTGTGGGATCTTCCCGGACCGGGGCACGAACCCGTGTCTCCTGCATCAGCAGGCAGACTCTCAACCACTGCGCCACCAGGGAAGCCCCACTCAGACATTTTTCATGTTGGTGATGAGCCTTTGCTAAGTGTAGCTTGGTCATCTACTTAAATTAACTAATAATTTAATAAGGATATTTTTAGTGTCAACCAAAAATTTCCTTCATAGAAGAGAGTTCAAGATTATGATGTATTTCTACTAATAGACAATGTGGCTATATCTGTTTAGTCCCCTATAACATCCTTTACAATTAGAATATAGAACAGCTTACCATAATAGATGAAAAACAAGTTAAAGGTGTAGCACCTCAGCTGGCATATAGCATGTCAATTCCTCTCCATGAAACTTCTTCCTTCTAAATAAATGTATCCAAATTTTTGACTTCTTAATCTTCTGAAAAGTTATTTCTTTGATCCTAGGTTTCAGCTCCCAGCTACACATGGTCCCCTCTACCAATGTGAACAATTTTCCTTTCAAACAACTTATGGCTTGACCTCTGGCAAGATAAGTCTCTCTCTAGGACTGATTTTGTGTGTTATCCATGTATGTCTCCTTAAGCATTTTTCCATTTCCATAGCAAGGCTCTACTAGTTTAACGATGTTTCAGAAGGAGATTCACCTAAATATCAGTAATTATAGTTAACTTATTAACCCATAGAAAAATAATCCTAGCACATGAAGTTTCTTGGAATCCTTCTAGTACCGATTTAGACTGAGTCTGTGATTTAGGTTACTTTCCACTTCTTTTATGAGCAACCTAGTAAAGGAAAGGCCTTTGAAGTGTGAGCTGGTTGACCGTTTCCTGCAAAGAGCGTCCATTCCAGTTGAAAATGTCTTGGAAACGTCTCCAGCTTCATCAGCAAGTGCTGGGGGATGACATCACTGTGGGATTTCTACCGAACTTTATGTTCTGATAAACAATGTGGTGCTGGTAGTTGCCACTGGTGAATTCTTTTTCTCTTAGGAGGAACCAGCAAAGTTCTAATTCATTTATAAGCTTTGTTTAAAGAGCAACAGAGAGTGAGACAGAAATAGCTTGGGAGTGGTCAGACGCCAAGGAGGATCACCTATTAAAATCAGGGAGCGCTGAGGATAATATTTTGGTTTGGTTTCACTCCTCTTTGAGTACAACATCAGTAAAGAAATGGAGTTTCTTGGAAAATAAGCTATTTCCAACTAACCACTGCTTGTCTCCTGTTTCAGTCTCCATCCTAACACTCTGTGGTAGAATCCAGATGGCAAAGGTTATCTTGGAATGAACGCTTTTCTTAGATGAATGGGAGTATTCAGGAGGCTGATGGGGTGACATGGTGGTGGTGAAAGCTCCTCCAGTGGCAACAATAACAATGAAAGAAACCAACAGGCGGTTTTGCAAGCTTTATCCCTGAACAAAAGCCAAGAGAACATATTGCTTGTCACCAAACTAGGAAGAAAAATAATACTAGAGTTTTTACAGAAATGAGCACATGAAAATTCCCTGCTTATTAAACTGTTTCCATTATGATATGTTCCCTTATATTAAAATTTTCATTACAGAACACATACAGGATACTCCAAGTGTTGGTATTTTTATTTTTTCAAGGAAAACTACCTGAGGAATTATTGTTTGTAGGAAAGGATTTTCATTTTCTTCAAGAAACAAGGCTGATATGCTAATAAAGATGAATAAAATATAGCTCACAATTTTATTCAGTGCCTTCAGAGAATGTTAAACTAGGTTCCAAAAGCTACACTTACTTGTAGGTTGTGAGCGTTTCAGAATTTGGAAGAATATTATCAAACCCCAAATAACAAAAAACTAGAGTCTCTTTCTAACCTGTTCTCCATATCCCTTCCGACTACCAAAGAAAGCTTCAACTCTCCCTTATATTCTCATGCCAACCTCTAATTTCAATACTAATTCCCTCTCCTTTCCTTCCCAAGATCATCCCTAAAACAATGAAAAATAAAATGTACTGAGTCAGACTCAGCAGAATAGGCAGTTGACTGACTCTGCCTCCTGCAGTTCAACATCCATGAAATGAGCACTGGCATTAGAACTCAGTTCACGGGGGTTATTTTCACCTCATGAGGTCAGTCTTTCCACTGTGTAAGGTAAAATTTGAATCCAAGTTCTTCTTAGCTAACATTGTTCACTCTAATTCCTATGTCCATTTCTTCTGCAGACTGCCACTCTCAAGACCTCTCACATCAAAGTCTTTATTTCCTCATGCACAATTCTGGATACTGTAAGAGAAAACACAAGCCCAGAGTGGTGTTTTTTACGAGTCAGTGAGTTGCTTCTGGGTCCCAAATGGCATGGGAACCAGGGAATCATTTTGAGTTGCAGGGTTCAATAGTGAAACTCTATAGCTTTCTTGGCCCTTACAAAAGCAGGTCACAGCTGCCTGGCTTCCTAATTTGGTTTGATGTGCTGTGAATTCCCAAGGGGATAAGTCACTCTCTTCTTCATATGTAAGTACAGGAACCATTCCAAAATAAATAAATAAATAAATCAGTCGGAGTTCAGCTGTGATTTTAAATGCTGTCTACCACCCTACTATACAGATCATCTAGAGTTGACTCTCAGTAATTATTTATCATATTGGAGAGGAAGTATATGGCATTTTCATCTTCTGAGATATATAACTTCATTGCTGTGACTATTCACTAAGATGATATTCGCAGAGGATTTCTTTTCATGCTTTAAGAATGTTTCACGGAAAATGGGTATCTATTATAAAACACCGAATATGAAACCAAACATATATAGACAAAATGAAAGTAGAAAAGTTAATTACAAAATACCGTAACAGAGTCTTATGCCAAGTCTACAAAATAGCGTTATTATATATTTTTCTTGTTACCTACTAGGCTCACAAGGACATCATAAATCACCTTGCTTTATAAGATTTGATAAGGCAGAAAGATCTTTCCTCTTGGTCATCAATTTAAGTTGTAGTATGATTTTACATGTTGTTACATCTCAGAATTTGGCTGTGTTCTATCTCTGTGCTTTCCCAGAGCCAGCCACTTCAGGTTGTTTGGGTCTATGCCAGGGGCTGTGACACAGATGCTTTTAATAAAAGGATGAAACCACCTTCTGGAAAATCTCCTTGCTTTACTAGAACTCTGAAGAGATATCAATCCTGTTTTATTAGTGTTTATTTAAAAATGAAAGAAGGAAGAGAAACTAAAATAGCTAACACAGTCTATGTAGCCTGCTTTGTGTTCCTTCTTTTGTTGCACAGAATAGAACATTTCTCATGAAGGAAGTTCATGCAATTCCACAACTGTATGTTGAGTGCCTACTATGTGCCAAACTCTGCACTAGGCATGGCAGACACCAAGAAGATGTCTGACCTGTTTTGGAGGAGCTACACAGAAAAAAACTGAATCAAATAATCAAAAGTAATTTGTGAGATGTGTGGAGATATCTGTATAACGTCATATTTGGTAGAATATTTAAAGGTATATAAAATTGAGGCTAGATGACTTTATTACATGGGAAATTACCTAATATGTGGTGAGCAAAACTTCACAAGCAATGAGAAAGTGGTGGATCATTTGATAAATGGTGTACCAAAAACTGACTATTTAGAAAAAAATGTAAATTATACCAGCCTCAAGCAGAACACCCAAAAAAGTAGATTGTCGATTGTACATATTAAGAACCATATAAAGTAGAAGAAAATATTGTTGTATATATGAAATGGTCTTAGAATAGGGAAGGAATTTCTAGGTATAAAAGTCATGGAGGAGAGACCAAATGTCAAATTTGACAGTATAAAAATGTAGAAGTTATATGTAGAAATTTTGTAAAATTAAAACGGAAATGCAAACTTGATAAAATACTGGCAAAATATGACAACAAATTAATATCCTTAATAAGTGAAGATTTGATATGAATCAACTAATATTACTAACCATGCAGTAGAAAAAAATAGCAGTTAGAGATACAGGGTGAATACATTAAACTTCACTAGTAATCAAAGAAATCTAATTAAGGCAACAATAATTTTTTGCATATCAAATTGACAGTTTTTTAAGACACATAGTGATTAATATTACGAAGGTGCACAGTAAACCTCATTCAATTCTAGTTGACACTAAAATACATTTTCTGGAAATTTCTTTGACAGTAAGTATTAAGAAAATTTTAAAATTATAATATTGTTTGATCCAATAATGCCAGTTCTAGAAAAGTATGTTGAACAAATAATAAGACATTTATGTAAAAATACAGGGTGCACGGGGCTGGGAGGAGGCAGGCAGGCTGGTGGGCTGGGGGCTATGGGCGGCAAGGAGCACGCGGTGGACTCGCTGGCGGCGAGTAGTTAGCTGTTGTTAGTCCGTGTCAGTTGCTCGGTGGTGGCGGCTGTGATCGCCAGGAAGGGTACGGAACGTCTGGCGAAGGTAGTCACTGCAGCGGCGTGTGAGCCCCTCAGGTATCTGATTAAACTGGAACTTATGCTGTAGACATTTCTTTGTGGATTTGTCTGAAAACCTAAGACTCTACTGTCCTAGGTTAAGAACTCTTGGATTAATATAATGGTGTTAGCAGAAGTCATATTGCTGTGGACCGGGGAGTGAATTTGTGTGAGGGCAAAGACGAAAGGGAGGACACCATGGGGATCACACCAGTTCATCATCGTACCTGACCTGGTAAAAGATCCCCGAGGAAGGGGTGTTATTTGTGTGGCATTTGTATCCTGAAGTGTGATGATTGGGGTGTGAGGGATGGCATGTTGTAAACATTGCTATCTTCAGAAAATAAGGAATGAGAGGCAAGGAAGAAAGGACATTCATCTTGGAAGGACCCAAAGCACTTTGAAGTTTAAAGGAATGTAATGATAGCTGCTAAAACCACCTTTGTCACTGAAGTGGATGAAGTACTTCAAATTTAAATGCCGTGTGGCTGACAGGGTCTTGGTGCTCTGGGCTGGTGTCAGGCCTGAGCCTCTGAGGTGGGAGAGCCAAGTTCAGGACATTGGACCACAAGAGACCTCCCTGCCCCATATAACACCAATTGACAAGACCTCTCCCAGAGAGCTCATTTCAACGCTAAGATGCACATCCACCCAAGGGGCAGCAAACTCCAGTGCTACACGCCCCATGCCAAACAACTAGCAAGACAGGAACACAACCACACCCATTAGCAGAGAGGCTGCCTAAAATCATACTAAGTTCACAGACACTCCAAAACACACCACCAAACGCACGCTGGCCCACCAGAAAAACAAGATCCAGCCCCACCCACCAGAACACAGGCACCAGTCCCCTCCACCAGGAAGCCTACACAACCCACTGAACCAACTTACCCACTGGGGGCAGACACCAAAAACAATGGGAACTGCGAACCAGCAGCCTGCGAAAAGGACACCCCAAACACAGTAAGTTAAGCAAAATGGGAAGACAGAGAACTATGCAGCAGTTGAAGGAGCAAGGTAGAAACCCACCAGACCAAACAAATGAAGAAGAAACAGGCAGTCTACATGAAAAAGAATTCAGAGTTATGATAGTAAAGATGATCCAAAATCTTGGAAATAGAATGGAGAAAATAAAAGAAACGTTTAACAAGGACCTAGAAGAACTAAAGAGCAAACAAACAATGATGAGCAACACAATAAATGAAATTAAAAATTCTCTATAAGGAATCAATAGCGGAAGAATGGTTAAGTGACCTGGAAGATAAAATAGTGGAAATAACTACCACAGAGCATAATAAAGAAGAAAGAATGAAAAGAATTGAGGACAATCTCAGAGACCTCTGGGACAATATTAACTGCACCAACATTCGAATTATAGGGGTCCCAGAAGAAGATGAGAAAAATAAGGTGTCTGAGAAAATATCTGAAGAGATTATAGTTGAAAACTTTCCTAACGTGGGAAAGGAAATAGTCAGTCAACTCCAGGAAGGGCAGAGGGTCCCATACAGGATAAATCCAAGGAGAAACACGCCAAGACACATATTAATCAAACTATCAAAAATTAAATACAAAGAACAAATATTAAAAGCAGCAAAGGAAAAACAACAAATAACACACAAGGGAATCCCCATAAGGTTAACAGCTGATCTTTCAGCAGAAACTCTGCAAGCCAGAAGGGAGTGGCAGGACATATTTAAAGTGATGAAGGAGAAGAACTTACAACCAAGATTACTCTACCCAGAAAGGGTCTCATTCAGATTTGATGGAGAAATTAAAACCTTTACATAAAAGCAAAAGCTAAGAGAATTCAGCACCACCAAACCAGCTATACAACAAATGCTACAGAAACTTCTCTAGGCAGGAAACACAAGAGAAGAAAAAGACCTACGATAACAAATCCAAAACAATTACGAAAATGGTAATAGGAACATATACATCGACAATTACCTTAAATATAAATGGATTAAATGTTCCAACCACAAGACATAGACTGGCTGAATGGATACAAAAACAAGACCCATATATATGCTGTCTACAAAAGACCCACTTCAGACTGAGGGACACATACAGACTGAAAGTGAGGGGATGGAAAAAGATATTCCATGCAAATGGAAATCAAAAGAAAACTGGAGTAGCAATTCTCATATCAGTCAAAATAGACTTTAAAATAAAGACTATTACAAGAGACAAAGAAGGACACTACATAATGATCAAGAGACGGATCCAAGAAGAAGATATAACAATTGTAAATATTTATGCACCCAACATAGGAACACCTCAATACATAAGGCAAATGCTAACAGCCATAAAAGGGGAAAAGACAGTAACATAGTAATAGTAGGGGACTTTGACACCACATTTTCACCAATGGACAGATCATCCAAAATGAAAATAAAAAAGGAAACACAAGCTTTAAATGTCGCATTAAACAAGGTGGACTTAATTGATATTTATAGGACATTCCATCCAAAAACAGAATACACTTTCTCCTCAAGTGCTCATGGAACATTCTCCAGGATAGATCATATCTTGGGTCACAAATCAAGCCATGGTAAATTAAAAAAAATTGAAATTGTATCAAGTATCTTTTCCAACTACAATGCTATGAGACTAGATATCAATTACAGGAAAAAAGAAACCTGTAAAAAATACAAACACATGGAGGCTAAACACTACACTACTAAATAACCAAGATATCACTGAAGAAATCAAAGGGGAAATCAAAAAATACCTAGAGGCAGATGACAATAAAATCACGACGACTCAAAACCTATGGGATGCAGCAAAAGCAGTTCTAAGCAGGAAATGTATAGAAATAAAATCCTACCTCAAGAAACAAGAAACATCTCAATTAAACAACCTAACCTTACACCTAAAGCAATTAGAGAAAGAAGAATAAACAAAACCCAAAGTTAGCAGAAGGAAAGAAATCATAAAGATCAGATCAGAAATAAATAAAAAAGAAATGAAGGAAACAGTAGCAAAGATCAATAAAATTAAAAACTGGTTCTTTTAGAAGAAAAACAAAATTGATAAACCACTAGACAGACTCATCAAGAAAAAAGGGAGAAGACTCAAATCAACAATATTAGAAATGAAAATGGAGAAGTAACAACTGACACTGCAGAAATACAAAGGATCATGAGAGATTACTACAAGCAACTATGCGCCAATAAAATGGACAACCTGGAAGAAATGGACAAATTCTTAGAAAAGCACAAGCTTCCGAGACTGAATCCAGAAGAAATAGAAAATATAAACAGACCAATCACAAGCACTGAAATTGAAACTGTGATTAAAATCTTACAACAAACAAAAGCCCAGGACCAGGTGGCTTCACAAGCAAATTCTATCAAACATTTAGAGAAGAGCTAATAGCTATCCTTCTTAAACTCTTCCAAAATATAGCAGAGGGAGGGACACTCCCAAACTCATTCTACGAGGCCACCATCACCCTGATACCAAAAATAGAAAAAGATGTCACAAAGAAAGAAAACTACAGGCCAATATCACTGATGAACATAGATGCAGAAATCCTCAACAACAACTAGCAAACAGAATCCAACAGCACATTAAAAGGATCATCCACCATGGTAAAGTGGGGGTTATCCCAGGAATGCAAGGATTCTTCAATACATGCAAATCAATCAATGTGATACACCATATTAACAAATTGAAGGAGAAAAACCATGATAATCTCAATAGATGCAGAGAAAGCTTTCAACAAAATTCAACACCCATTTATGATAAAAACTCTCCAGAAAATAGGCATAGAGGGTACTTACCTCAACATAATTAAGGCCATATAAGACAAACCCACAGCCAACATCATTCTCAATGGTGAAAAAATGAAATCATTTCCTCGAAAATCAGGAACAAGACAAGGGTGCCCACTCTCAGCACTATCATTCAACATAGCATTGGATGTTTTAGCCACAGCAATCAGAGAAGAAAAAGAAATAACAGCAATCCAAATTGGAAAAGAAGAAGTAAAACTGTCACTGTTTGCAGATGACATGGTACTATACGTAGAGAATCCTAAAGATGCTACCAGAAAACTACTAGAGCTAATCAATGAATTGGGTAAAGTAGCAGGATACAAAATTAATGCACAGAAATCTCTTGCATTCCTATACACTATTGATGAAAACTCTGAAAGAGAAATTAAGGAAACACTCCCATTTACCATTGCAGCAAAAAGAATAAAATACCTAGGAATAAACCTACCTAAGGAGACAAA
>NC_041223.1:28095018-28104020 GCF_002837175.3 Physeter macrocephalus | reverse complement strand
TGTATGCAGAAAACTATAAGAAACTGATGAAAGAAATTAAAGATGATACAAATAGGTGGAGAAATATACCATGTTCTTGGATTGGAAGAATCAACATTGTGAAACTGTCTCTACTACCCAAAGCAATCTACAGATTCAATGCAATCCCTATCAAACTACCAATGGCATTTTTCACAGAACTAGAACAAAAAATTTCACAATTTGTGTTGAAACACAACAGACCCCGAATAGCCAAAGCAATCTTGAGAAAGAAAAATGGAGCTGGAGGAATCAGTTCCCTGGCTTCAGACTATACTACAAAGCTACAATAATCAAGACAATGTGATACTGGCACAAAAACAGAAATATAGATCAATGGAACAGGATAGAAAGCCCAGAGATAAACCCACACACATATGGTCACCTTATCTTTGATAAAGGAGGGAAGGATATACAGTGGAGAAAAGACAGCCTCTTCAATAAGTGGTGCTGGGAAAACTGGACAGCTACATGTAAAAGTATGAAATTAGAACACTCCCTAACACCACACACAAGAATAAACTCAAAATGGGTTAAAGACCTAAATGTAAGGCCAGACACTATCAAACTCTTAGAGGAAAACATAGGCAGAACACTCTATGACATAAATCACAGCAAGATCCTTTTTGACCCACCTTCTAGAGAAATGGAAATAAATACAAAAATAAACTAATGGGACATAATGAAACTTAAAAGCTTTTGCACAGCAAAGGATACCATAAACAAGACCAAAAGACAACCCTCAGAATGTTAGAAAATAGTTTCAAATGAAGCAACTGACAAAGGATTAATCTCCAGAATTTACAAGCAGCTAATGCAGCTCAATATCAAGAAAACAAAACAACGGAATCCAAAAATGGGCAGAAGACCTAAATAGACATTTTTCCACAGAAGATATACAGATTGCCAACAAACACATGAAAGAATGCTCAACATCATCAATCATTAGAGAAATGCAAATCAAAACTACAATGCGATATCATCTCACACTTGTCAGAATGGCCCTCATCAAAAAATCTACAAACAATAAATGCTGGAGAGGGTGTGAAGAAAAGGGAAGCCTCTTGCACTGTTGGTGTGAATGTAAATTGATACAGCCACTATGGAGAACAGTGTGGAGGTTCCTTAAAAAACTAAAGATAGAACTACCATATGAAGCAGCAATCCCACTACTGGGCATATAACTTGAGAAAACCATAATTCAAAAAGAGTCATGTACCACAATGTTCATTGCAGCTCTATTTACAATGGCCAGGACATGGAAGCAACCTAAGTGTCCAGCGACAGATGAATGGATAAAGAAGATGTGGCACATATACAATGGAATATTACTCAGCCATAAAAAGAAATGAAATTGAGTTATTTGTAGTGAGGTGGATGGATGTAGAGTCTGTCATACAGAGTGAAGTAAGTCAGAAGGAGAAAAACAAATACTGTATGCTAACACATATATATGGAATGTAAAAAAAAATTTTTTTAATGGTCCTGATGAACCTATGGGCAGGACAGGAGTAAAGACACAGATGTAGAGAATGGACTTGACACGGGGAGTGGGAAGGGTAAGCTGGGACGAAGTGAGAGAGTAGCTTTGACATATCTACACTACCAAATGTAAAATAGATAGCTAGTGGGAAGCAGCTGCATTGCACGGGGAGATCAGCTCAGTGCTTTGTGACCACCTAGAGGCGTGGGATGGGAGGGTGGGAGGGAGATGAATGAGGGAGGGGATATTGGGGGTATATGTATACATATAGCTGCTTCTCTGTTTTACAGCAGAAACTAACACAACATTGTAAAGCAATTACACTCCAATAAAGATGTTAAAAAATAAGTAAATAAATAAAGATATTATGAGCAAAAGATAAAAAGTTCAAGAAAATAGATTAATCACAGTGCTCTTTATTATTTAAAAAACTGGAAACAACTTATTTGTTTGGTTATACGGAAATAAAGATATTAAAGTCTATCCATAGGATGAAATAGTTTTAATAACAATGACGAGAGAAGGCTCTTGAGATATTAAAAAGTGCAAAAGTCTTAGAAACACAAATAATTTTTTAAATGCATGTGTTCATTCAGTAATTAAAATTTCTTGTGCATTTACTATGTGACAGGCAAATTTTCTAAGTGTTTTATGGACTTTATCTGTTTTTCTTCACTGTAGTTTTCTTCTAAATAAATAAATTATTTATTTATTTTAAAATTATAGTTGGTTTACATTATTATATTAGTTTCAGGTGTATAGCATAGTGATTCAGTATTGTATAGATTATACTCCATTTAAAGTTATTATAAAATATTAGCTATATTCTCTGTGTTGTGCAAATATATCCTTGTAGCTTATTTTACACATAGTAATTTGTACCTCTTATCGCCTACCCATATCTTGCCACTCCTCCCTTCCTCTCCCCCCAGTAATATCTACTTTTTTCTTTATATCTGTGAGTCTGTTTCTGTTTTGTTACATTCTTTTTTTAGATTCCACATATAAGTGAAAATTTATAGTGTTTATATTTCTTTGTCTAACTTATTTCACTAACCAGCATACCCTCCAGGTCCACCCATATTGTTGCAAATGGCAACATTTTATTCTTTTTTTATAGCCTAGTAATATTCCATTGTAGATACATACCACATCTTCTTTATCCATTCATATGTTGATGGACACTTAGGCTGCTTCCATATCTTGGCTGTTGTAAATAATGCTGCCATGAACATTGGGGTCATGTATCATTTTGAATTAGTGTTTTACTTTTTCTTTGGATATATACCCAGGAGTGGAATTGCTGGATCATATGGTAGTTCTATTTTTAGTTTTTTGAAGATCCTCCATACTGTTTTCCCGTAGTGGTTGCACTAATTTACATTCCCACCAACAGTGTACCAGGTTTCCCTTTTCTCCACATTCTTGCCAACATTTTTTATTTTTTAGAATTTTTGATTATAGCCATTCTGACAGGTGTAAGGTAGTATCTCATTGTGGATTTGATTTGTATTTCTCTGATGATTAGCAGTGTTAAGCATTTTCTTCATGTGCCTGGTGGCCATCTGTATGTGTTCTTTGGTGAAATATCTATCCATGTCTTTTGCCCATTTTTAATCATGTTGTTTGATTTTATGATGTTGTGTTGTATGAGCTGTTTATAAATTTTAGATATTAGCATCTTATCAGTCATATGATTTACAAATATTTTCTCCCATTCAGTAGGTTGTCTTTTTGTTTTGTTGATGGTTTCCTTTGCTGTGTGAACACTTTTAAGTTTAATTAGATCCCATTTGTTTATTTTTGCTTTTATTTCCTTTGCCTCAGGAAACAGATCAAAAAAAATTACTACAATTTATGTCAAAGAGTGTTCTGCCTATGTTTTCTTCTAAAAGATTTATGATTTTCAGTCTTACATTTAAGTCTTTAATCCATTTTGAGTTTATTTTTGTATATGGTGTGAGAAAATGTTCTAAGTGCATTCTTTTACATGTACCTATCCAGTTTTCTTTTCCCAGCATCAATTGTTGAAGACACTATCTTTTCTCCATTGTATATTCTTGCCTCCTCTGTCGTGGATTAATTGAACATAAATGTGTTGATTTGTTTCTGGGCTCTCTATTCTGTTCCATTGATCTATGTGTCTGTTTTTGTGCCAGTACCATACCGTTTTGATTACTGTAGCTTTGTAGTATAGTCTGAAGTCAGGGCTCATGATACCTCCAGCTTGTTGTTGTTGTTTTTCTCAAGATTGCTTTGGCTATTCAGGGTCTTTTTCTGTTCCATCTATAAATTTTAGGATTACTTGTTCTAGTTCTGTGAAAAATGACATGGGTATTTTGATAGGGCTTGCATTAAATCTGTAGATTGCTTTGGATAGTATGAACACTTGAACAATATTAATTCTTCCAATCCATAAACATTGGATGTCTTTACATTTCTTTGTTTCATCTTCAACTTTCTTCATTAATGTTTTTATGGTTTTTCAGAGTAGGTCTTTCACCTCTTTGGTTAAGTTTGTTCCTAGGTGTTTTATTCTTTTTGATGCGATTTTAAGTGCGATTGTTTTCTTGATAGAAAGTCAACAGATTTCTGTATACTAATCTTGTATCCTTCAACTTTACTGAATTCATTTATTAGTTCTAGAAGTTTTTTGATGAAAACTTTATCGTTTTCTATATATAGTATCATGTCATCTGCAAATAGTAACAGTTTTACTTCTTCCCTTCCAATTTGGATGCCTTTTATTTCTTTTTTGTGTGTGATTGGTGTAGCTACGACTTCCAGTACTATGTTAAATAAGTGGTGACAGTAGGCATCCTTGTCTTGTTCCTGATTTTAGAGGAATAGCTTTCAGTTTTTCACTATTGAGTATGATGTTAGCTGTGGGTTTGTCATAAATAGCCTTTATTATATTGAGATATGTTCCCTCTATATCAACTTTCATGAGAGTTTTTTTCATGAATCATTCTTGAATTTTGTCAAAAGCCTTTTGTGCTTCTGTTAATACGACTGTATGATTTTTGTCCTTCCCTTTGTTAATGTGGTGTATCACATTGATTTGCAGCTATTGAACCATGCTTGCATCCCTGGAATAAATCCCACTTAATTGTGTTGTATGATCCTTTTTATATATTGTTGTATTTGGTTTGCTAATATTGTGTTAAGGATTTTTGTATCTCTACTTGCACTTTATCTCTTTTACAAAAATCCTATGAGGTAGGCATTATTTGTATCCTCACTTTAAAGAGGAAGAAACTGAGGCACCTGCCTTAAAACTTGCCTAAAGTCAACATTTTTGGAATAAACAAGGTCCCTGTTCTCATACAGTTCACAAACTAAAAGGAAGGAGAGATATAAATTTTTAAAAACTACCAAAATAAATGTAAAATAATTTTAGCAGTGATAGTAACCAATGAAGTAGAGGTCCCTGCTAAAGAGACGGACTTCATCTGAGAGGTGAAGGAATGCTTGCTTCAGAGAGAAATGATTGAACTGATAATTTTAGCAAGAGTAGGAGTTAACTGAAAAGATAAGAATATTCCAGAAGGAGGGAACAGCATGTGCAAAACTTTCTGGTAGGAAGGTACATGCATGCTGAGAGAACTAATTGAAACTAAGATGGAGCTGAAGCAGAGAGACAATAGGAGAGAACATGATCTGAGACAACCTTCTGAGTGTTACCATGGAGTCCAAAGATGCTCTGTTTATAGGTGATCAGTCTGAGAGTCTGATTGGCAAGGTGACTTATCCAAAGTCACACTATCTATTTGGTGATCATCTGAAATCAAACTCAGGTCTTCTGGTTGTAGGACCAGGATTTGTTCCACAACATTATGTTTGCTTAGAACAGTGGTTTTTCAAGCTTTTTGACTGCCTGAATCTTATACAAAATTTGATGAAAATATTATAGAAATATAAATATAGTCTTTTATTTCAAAGTATAACTTTTACTTACAAAGTCATTTCACTTCACCCTCATGACCTAATCACCTCCAAAGTTCCCACCTCTTAATACCATCATCTTTGGAGGTTAGGTTTCAACATATGAATTTTGGGGGAACACAAACATTCAGTGTATATCAAATATTACCTTGTAACATTATGGTATGCTCAATAGGTCATTTAGAAAACGCTCAGATTACCCAGCAAGGAGATATCTCATTCTCTGCCTCAGCTAAATATTCACATGAGTTTTCAGTCAAACATTTCATTGCTGATATCTACGGTTTTGAGCATGACTATAATATAATCTTGCATTGCCAAACTGAACTTGTTCTGTTTACCACAAAAAAAGTCAGCAAGGTATGCAAACCAGTGAAAGCAATTTTTTGAGAGATATTTTACTAGAGGAAATTTTTTTAAATGAATTCTTACCAGCACCTTGCAACAAAACACCCAAGGAATTTCCATATGAAAAAACTCAGTTTTGGAACTAACACTGCATATATTGACCCTAAAACAAAAACAAAAACCCCTGCAATTTAAAGACAGTGCTTTAAAAATATTCACAGTTAAAACGATTTCAAAGCATTGCCTTGAGAGATCTTTTTAGCAGCTATGCTCTCTGATACCTCATGAACAGCTTTTCAGAAATAGCTTCCATGAAAGGCACTAGACTTGCTGTTTTTTCCCCAATACTCATTTTGCACCACCTGCATAGCTTTTAAAGAATTATTATTTTATCTTTTTGTTATTTTGTTTGTTGGTATGTTAAAAACCAATTGACTCACTCAACCTAACCATTTCTACGTGTGATAAGTATTTAATGAAATTTTATCATAGTTTTCCTGCATAAACATACTGATCAAAAAAGAAAAAAGAAAATCAACAGTAGTGATACTCTCAAAATGTTGAATTTATAAATTTTATACATAAGCATAGTCTTTGAATAAAGTTATTCTGTTGGATTCATGTTCTTAGATTATTCTCTGGGTTATAATATCATTCTTCTGTTTTTTCAATAGAAGCCTACTCATCAAATATACTTGTTTCATACAGTTTTTAATGAGCATTTTTGGAGAAAAATGTGTTTTTTCCCCACATACTATATAATACTTTTTTGTCATTACTCCAATTTTTTCTATAACATTTATGCTAAACCTGAGAATCGTATTTTTCTGTTAAAGGTATTTTGTTTTAAAATAACATTGTAATTTGGAAGAAAGTATAGAGCTACTGTGAAATAATTTCACAGACTCAAATAAATGAGGACTTGGGCAATTTTTATCACTGTAAAAAGTAAATCTTGTAATTAATAACACTCAATGTAATTTCCTAGTGGCTCTCTGGGAGATTTTTCTGCACTTTGTCTTCATTTGCTTCATGTTGTGGTTTAACAGTGGTGGAAGAATCCACTGATGCCAGTATATCAAGTTACTGTTTTACCTTTATACTCTTAACCAATCCACTGTCATTTTCTTTCCAAATTTCTGGTTTTAAAAGGTAACATGTTTTGAATTTTAAAGTTTTTGTTACTTTTTTTATTGTAGTCCCATTGATTTATAACATTATATAAATTTCCTGTATATAGCATTATATTTCAACTTCTTTATACACCACCAAAAATTTAATTTCCATCAACCACCATTTTGTTGACCCCTTTCCCTCTGGCAACTACTTCTCTGTTCCCTACATCTACTTGTTTGTTTTTGTTCGGTCTGTTCACTTATTTTGTTTGTTTGTCTATGGTATTCCACATAGGAGTGAAATCATACAGTATTTGTCTTTCTCCATCTGACTTATTTTACTTAGCATAATGCCCTCAATGTCCATCCATGTTGTTGCAAATGGCAAGATTTCATCTTTTTATGGCTGAGGAGTATTCCATTCTGTATATATACCACATCTTCTTTATCCATTCATCTGCTGACAGGCACTTAAATTGTTTTCATATCTTGGCTATTGTAAATAATGCTGTGATGAATATAGGGGTGCATATATCTTTTCAAATTAGTGTTTTTGTATTCTTCGGATAAAGAACCAAAAGTGGAATAGATAGATCATATGGTAGTTTTATTTTTGAGGATGTTTGTTTCCATGATGGCTGCACCAATTTACATTCCCACCAACACGTCTCCAACACCTGTTATTTCTTGCCTTTAGGATAATAGTTACATTATATATTTTTTAAATTATAAATATAAAGGTTGATTCAAGAGTACTTAAAACTTATAATGAGATTACAGAAAATACAAATTAAGACAAAAAAGCACCTAGTTGTGCATGTAAGAGTTTAATCCAAAACTACACTGTCCACATATGGCTGCTGAGCACTTGAAATGTTGCTGGTCCAAACTGAGGTTTGCTGTAAGTGTAAAATACACACTGAATTTTGAAGACTTAGTACAAAAAGTGTAAAATAATTCATCATTAATGCTGAAATAATATTTTAGATATCTTGGGTTAAATAAAACATATTAATAGAAAAAACTTCACAGTTTCCTTTTCCTTTTTTGAGGTCTTATTTTTCCTATTTTCTTTCCTTTTTATAAAGTGGCTACTAGAAAATTTTAAATTACATGTGTGGCTTGAATTATACTTCTAGTGGACAGCCTTGGTATCTGATATATCATTAATGTTCAGTTACTTATTCTGCCATGCAAGAGCATGTGTGAGCAAACGTGCCTGAATTTACCTGGGATTTAATTGAATGAGGGATACAGAAGCTGTAGTAATGTTCCTACTGGGTTAATTTCGTATGAGTATATATACACACAGCCCTGCAGAACTATACTTGTTCTGCAGTTACAGACAGGGACACACTCATGAGAAATTCAAATACAGGCTGGCAGAAGACACTCCATTCCTGACTTCACAAGTAACTCTACCATGGTTCCTGTTTAATCAAAATTGTTAAAAAACCATTTAAATGTGTGTGGTATTTTTATTACATTTTTAAGTACTTAAACATATTTTAATTAATGTTGTTGTCAAATGTTTGATACCCTTCCTAAAAACACATGGAAAATGGTTCCACAAAATCTGTTTGAAAGTTACTGCTTTTAAAAGAATCTTCATATGTGGCTCGGTTTATTAATCAAATATAAATATCAATCTGACTTTAGCTTTGTTCCCTCTCTCTTTGACTTAGACGAGTGGTTCTCAAATTCGTGTGCTTGACTATGGTTTGGGCACTTAATTCCAACGCAGAGACTGACTCAGCAGTTCTATGGGGAAGGTGGAGTGGGGACGATGCTGAGACCTGGAATGTTAATAAGCTCCCTCTCTGACCCTATGAACCTGCACACATTGAGAAGCCCATTGAGGGCCAAGGTTGCCAGCCATCCAATTGAGGTCAAAGTCTTCTTCATCTTAAATATCTCTCAAAATGCTGCCTTTGAGGTCTTTGAGCTAGATCCTAAAGTAGACAGACTGCAGTGTCTTAGAGATGATGGCCAGTGATTCTTTTTTTTTTTTTTAGCATCTTTATTGGAGTATAATTGCTTTACAATGGTGTTTTAGTTTCTGCTTCATAACAAAGTGAATCAGTTATACATAT
>NC_041223.1:28092245-28094705 GCF_002837175.3 Physeter macrocephalus | reverse complement strand
ATGGCTGAGTAATATTCCATTGTATATATGTGCCAAATCTTTAACCATTCATCTGTCGCTGGACACTTAGGTTGCTTCCATGTCCTGGCCATTGTAAATAGAGCTGCAATCAACATTTTGGTACATGTCTCTTTTTGAATTACGGTTTTCTCGGGATATATGCCCAGTAGTGGAATTGCTGGGTCCTATGGTAGTTCTATTTTTAGTTTTTTAAGGAACCTCCATACTGTTCTCCATAGTGGCTGTATCAATTTACATTCCCACCAACAGTACAAGAGGGTTCCCTTTTCTCCACACCCTCTCCAGCATTTATTGTTTGTAGATTTTTTGATGAGGGCCATTCTGACAAGTGTGAGATGATGTCACATTGTAGTTTTGATTTGCATTTTTCTAATGATTGATGATGTTGAGCATTCTTTCATGTGTTTGTTGGCAATCTGTATATCTTCTGTGGAAAAATGTCTATTTAGGTCTTCTGCCCATTTTTGGATTCCGTTGTTTGTTTTCTTGATATTGAGCTGCATGAGCTGCTTGTAAATTTTGGAGATTAATCCTTTGTCAGTTACTTCATTTGCAAATACTTTCTCCCATTCTGAGGGTTGTCTTTTTGTCTTGTTTATGGTTTCCTTTGCTGCACAAAAGCTTTTAAGTTTCATTAGGTCCCATTTGTTTATTTTTGTTTTTATTTCCATTTCTCTAGGAGGTGGGTCTAAAAGGATCTTGCTGTGATTTATGTCATAGAGTGTTCTTCCTGTGTTTTCCTCTAAGAGTTTGACAGTGTCTTGCCTTAAATTCAGGTCTTTAATCCATTTTGAGTTTATTTTTTTTGTATGGTGTTAGGGAGTGTTCTAATTTCATTCTTTTACATGTAGCTGTCCAGTTTTCCCAGCACCACTTATTGAAGAGGCTGTCTGTTCTTCACTGTATATTCCTGGCTCCTTTATCAAAGATAAGTTGACCACATGTGCGTGGGTTTATCTCTGGGCTTTCTATCCTGTTCCATTGATCTATATTTCTATTTTTGTTTCAGTACCATACTGTCTTGAATAGTGTAGCTTTGTAGTATAGTCTGAAGTCCGGGAGCCTGATTCCTCCAGCTCCGTTTTTCTTTTCCAAGATTGCTTTGGCTATTTGGGGTCTTCTGTGTTTCCATACAAATTGTGAAATTTTTTGTTCTAGTTCTGTGAAAAATGCCAGTGGTAGTTTAATAGGGATTGCAATGAATCTGTAGTTTGCTTTGGGTAGTATAGTCATTTTCACAATGTTGATTCTTCCAATCCAAGAACATGGTATATCTCTCCATCTATTTGTATCATCTTTAATTTCTTTCATCAGTGTCTTATAATTTTCTGCATACAGGTCTTTTGTCTCCTTAGGTAGGTTTATTCCTAGGTATTTTATTCTTTTTGTTGCAGTGGTAAATGGGAGTGTTTCCTTAATTTCTCTGTCAGAGTGTTCAGCATTAGTGCATAGGGAGGCAAAAGATTTCTGTGCATTAATTGTGTATCCTGCTACTTTACCCAATTCATTGATTAGCTCTAGTCGTTTTCTGGAAGCATCTTTAGGATTTTCTATGTATAGTATCATGTCATCTGCAAACAGTGACAGCTTTACTTCTTCTTTTCCAATTTGGAATCCTTTTATTTCTTTTTCTTCTCTGATTGCTGTGGCTAAAACTTCCAAAACTATGTTGAATAATAGTGATGAGATTGGACAACCTTGTCTTGTTCCTGATCTTAGAGGAAATGGTTTCAGTTTTTCACCACTGAGAACGATGTTGGCTGTGGGTTTGTCATATGTGGCCTTTATTATGTTGAGGAAAGTTCCCTCTATGCCTACTTTCTGGAGAGTTTTTATCATAAATAGGTGTTGAATTTTGTCAAAAGCTCTCTGCATCTATTGAGATTATCATATGGTTTTTCTCCTTCAAATTGTTAATAAGGTGTATCATGTTGATTGATTTGCGTATATTGAAGAATCCTTGCATTCCTGGGATAAACCCCACTTGATCATGGTGTATGATCCTTTTAATGTGCTGTTGGATTCTGTTTGCTAGTATTTTGTTGAGGATTTTTGTGTCTATGTTCATCAGTGATATTGGCCTGTCGTTCTATTTCTTTGTGACATCTTTGTCTGGTTTTGGTATCAGGGTGATGGTAGCCACGTAGATGAGTTTGGGAGTGTTCCTCCCTCTGCTGTATTTTGGAAGAGTTTGAGAAGGATAGGTGTTAGCTCTTCTCTAAATGTTTGATAAAATTCGACTGAGAAGCCATCTGCTCCTAGCCTTTTGTTTGTTGGAAGATTTTAAATCACAGTCTCAATTTCAGTGCTTGTGATTGGCCTGTTTATATTTTCTGTTTCTTCCTGGTTCAGTCTCAGAAGGTTGTGCATTTCTAAGAATTTGTCCATTTCTTCCAGGTTGTCCATTTGATTGGCATAGAGTTGCTTGTAGTAATCTCT
>NC_041223.1:28067291-28091628 GCF_002837175.3 Physeter macrocephalus | reverse complement strand
TTTTTTGTTCTTCTTTCTCTAATTGCTTTAAGTGTAAGGTTAGGTTGTTTGTTTGAGATGTTTCTTGTTTCTTAAGGTAGGATAGTATTGCTATAAAGTTCCCTCTTAGAACTGCTTTTGCTGCATCCCATAGGTTTTGGGTTGTTGTGTTTCATTATCTTTTGTTTCTAGGTATTTTCTGATTTACTCTTTGATTTCCTCAGTGATCTCTTGGTTATCAAGTAGTGTATTGTTTAGCGTCCATGTTTGCATTTTTTACAGATTTTTTCCTATAATTGATATCTAGTGTCATAGCGTTGTGGTCAGAAAAGATACTTGATGCGATTTCAATTTTCTTAAATTTACCAAGGCTTGATTTGTGACCCAAGATATGATCTATCCTGGAGAATGTTCCATGAGCACTTGAGAAAAATGTGTATTCTGTTGTTTTTGGATGGAATGTCCTATAAATATCCATTAAGTCCATCTTGTGTAATGTATCATTTAAAGCTTGTGTTTCCTTATTTATTTTCATTTTGGATGATCTGTACATTGGTGAAAGTGGGGTGTTAAAGTCCCCTACTATGATTGTGTTACTGTCGATTTCCCCTTTTATGGCTGTTAGTATTTGCCTTATGTATTGAGGTGCTCCCATGTTGGGTGCATAAATATGTACAATTGTTATATCTTCTTCTTGGATCGATCCCCTGATCATTATGTATTGTCCTTCTTTGTGTTTTGTAATAGTCTTTATTTTAAAGTCTGTTTTGTCTGATATGAGAATATCTACTCCAGCTTTCTCTTGATTTCCATTTGCATGGAAAATCTTTTTCCGTCCCCTCACTTTCAGTTTGTGTGTGTCCCTAGGTCTGAAGTGGGTCTCTTGTAGACAGCATATATATGGGTCTTATTTTTGTATCCATTCAGCCAGTCTGTGTCTTTTGGTTTGAGCATTTAATCCATTTACATTTAAGGTAAGTATCAATATGTATGTTCCTATTACCATTTTCTTAATTGTTTTGGGTTTGTTATTGTAGGCCTTTTCCTTCTCTTGTGTTTCCTGCCTAGAGAAGTTCCTTAGCATTTATTGTAAAGCGGTTTGGTGGTGCTGAATTCTCTTAGCTTTTGCTTTTCTGTAAAGGTTTTAATTTCTCCATCAAATCTGAATGAGACCCTTTCTGGGTAATCTTGGTTGTAAGTTTTTCTCCTTCATCACTTTAAATACATCCTGCCACTCCCTTCTGGCTTGCAGAGTTTCTGCTGAAAGATCAGCTGTTAACCTTAGGGGGATTCCCTTATGTGTTACTTGTTGTTTTTCCCTTGCTGCTTTCAATAATTTTTCTTTGTATTTAATTTTTGATAGTTTGATTAATATGTGTCTTGGTGTGTTTCTCCTTGGATTTATCCTGTATGGGACTCTCTGTGCTTCCTGGACTTGATTAAGTATTTCCTTTCCCATATTAGGGAAGTTTCCAACTATAATCTGTTCAAATATTTTCTCAGTCCCTTTCTTTTTCTCTTCTTCTTCTGGGACCCCTATAATTCAAATGTTTGTGCATTTAATGTTGTCCCAGAGGTCTCTGAGACTGTTCTCAATTCTTTTTTCTTTATTCCGCTCTGCGGTAGTTATTTCCACTATTTGATATTCCAGGTCACTTATCCGTTCTTCTGCCTCAGTTTTTCTGCTACTGATCCCTTCTAGAGAATTTTTAATTTCATTTATTTTGTTGTTCATCACTGTTTGTTTGCTGTTTAGTTTTTCTACATCCTTGTTAAACGTTTCTTGTATTTTCTCTATTCTATTTCCAAGATTTTGCATCATCTTTACTGTCATTATTCTGAATTCTTTTTCAGGTAGACTGCCTATTTCCTCTTCATTTTTTAGGTCTGGTGGGTTTTTGCCTTGCTCCTTCATCTGCTGTGTGTTTTTATGTCTTTCATTTTGCTTAACTTACTGTGTTTGGGATCTCCTCTTCACAGGCTGCAGGTTCATATTTCCCGTTGTTTCTGGTGTCTTCCCCAGTGACTAAGGTTGGTTCAGTGGTTTGTGTAGGATTCCTGGTGGAGGGGACTAGTGCCTGTGTTCTGGTAGATGAAGCTGGATATTGTCTTTTTGGTGGGCAGGTCCACGTCTGGTGGCATGTTTTGGGTTGTCTGTTGCCTTATTATGATTTTAGGCAGCCTCTCTGCTAATGGATGGGGTTGTGTTCCTGTCTTGCTAGTTGTTTTCCATAGGGTGTCCAGCACTGTAGCTTGCTGGTCGTTGAGTGAAGGTGGGTCTTTGTGTTGAGATGGAGATCTCTGGGAGATATGTGCCGTTTGATATTACATGGAGCTGGTAGGTCCTTTGCGGACCAGTGTCCTGAACTTGGCTTTCCCACCTCAGAGGCATAGCTCTGACACCTGGCTCGAGCACCAAGAGTCTTTCATCTACACGGCTTAGAATAAAAGGAAGAAAAAATGAAAGGAAGGAAGGAAGAAAGAAAGGAAGGAAGGAAGGAAGAAGAAAATAAAGTTATTAAAATAAAAAATAATTGTTAAGAAAAAATTTTTAAAAAGTAAAATAAAACAAAAAAAAAAGCGGAGAGACAGAACCCTAGGACAAATGGTAAAAGCAAAGCTATACAGACAAAAATCACACACAGAAGCATACACATACACACTCACAAAAAGAGAAAAAGGGAAAAATATATATATATCTTTCCTCCCAAAGTCCACCTCCTCAATTTGGGATGATTCGTTGTCTATTCAGGTATTCCACAGATGCAGGGTACATCAAGTTGATTGTGGAGATTTAATCCGCTGCTCCTGAGGCTGCTGGGAGAGATTTCCCTTTCTCTTCTTTGTTTGCACAGCTCCCGGGGTTCAGCTTTGGGTTTGGCCCCGCCTCTGCATGTAGGTCGCCTGAGGGCGTCTGTTCTTCGCTCAGACAGGACGGGGTTAAAGGAGCAGCTGATTCGGCGGCTCTGGCTCACTCAGGCTGGTGGGAGGGAGGGGTACGGATGCAGGGCGAGCCTGTGGCGGCAGTGGCCAGCGTGACGTTGCATCAGCCTGCGGCGCGCCGTGCGTTCTCCCGGGGAAGTTGTCCCTGGATCCCGGGACCCTGGCGGTGGCGGGCTGCACCGCGCACCAGGAAACAAAGAGGCAAGAAAAAGTCTCTTGTCTCTTCGGCAGCTCCAGACCTTTTTCCCGGACTCCCTCCCGGCTAGTCGTGGCGCACTAACCCCTTCAGGCTGTGTTCACGCAGCCAACCCCAGTCCTCTCCCTGGGATCTAAGCTCCAAAGCCCGGGCCTCAGCTCCCAGCCCCGCCCGCCCCGGCGGGTGAGCAGACAAGCCTCTTGGGCTGGTGAGTGCTGGTCGGCACCGATCCTCTGTGCGGGAATCTCTCCGCTTTGCCCTCCTCACCGTCTTGCTGCGCTCTCCTCCATGGCTCCGAAGCTTACCCCCTCCGCCACCCCCGTCTCCGCCCGCAAAGGGCCTTCCTAGTGTGTGGACACCTTTCCTCCTTCATGGCTCCCTCCCACTGGTGCAGGTCCCGTCCCTATTCTTTTGTCTCTGTTTTTTCTTTTTTCTTTTGCCCTACCCAGGTACGTGGGGAGTTTCTTGCCTTTTGGGAGGTCTGAGGTCTTCTGCCAGTGTTCAGTAGGTCTTCTGTCGGAGCTGTTCCACGTGTAGATGTATTTCTGATGTATTTGTGGGGAGGAAGGTGATCTCCGCGTCTTACTCTTCCGCCATCTTGAAGCTCCTCTGCCAGTGATTCTTAAAAAAAAAACAAAACTGACATTCCATTTGTTACTGTTAAGAGTAAATTATTTCGATTTTTGGTTTACTTGTGAATTTTGGAATTGAGTACACAAATCATAATTCCTGGTGCATGTGTCAGTGCAGAGTCGTTGCGAGAGAATGCATGAAAGTGCATGTCTGTCATGGTGAAAGTACTGCCTTCTCTCTTTGTCCCTGTTTGTGGGGTGTGTGTGTGTGTGTTCACAAGAGGAATTCTTTGTCAATAATGCTGTTCTACCAGATATGTATAGAAACTAAGAAGTTGTTTAATCGTGAACACAGGTTATGGTTATTTAAATATGACTATCAAAACAGTCTTTTTGTCTGTCTGGGGTTTCTAAATCCTGTTGCTACATGCCATTTAACTTCTGTCAATGACTAAAAACCAAATTGCCAAAAGAAGCAAATTTCTATTCGCAAGAAGCAAGCTATTAGTAAGATGTTTTCTGAAATAGTGAACTGAATGTCAACACTAGGTGTTTCTTAATAGACTAACAGAAGAGTTCCCATAAGGCAGTGAAATATCACATAAAACACACAAAAAATATAAACCAAAACAAATATTTTGTTATCATTCCACTGGATTATATTCTATCCAGATGGAAAAACTGGCCTTTCTTAGACTTTTCTTGACTTCAGTGATTTGTGTGTGTCCATCAATTTTAAATAGAGTGTATTTTTAATAGTTCCTATCTTGCTAAGGTAGAATGAAATTTCAGTTCTAGACTATTTCTCTAGGCTACAATCTACAATACAGAGTGCTACAAAGAGTCACATTGTATTTTTAAACAACTCTTTTCAGCACATTTATGAAAGTACAGTAATTCCTGTGCTTCATATGGTTAGTTATGTTTGTTAATACTGATCTTGGGAGGAGAAAATTTAGTTGATAGTATATTTTGAATATTTTTCTGAAGTGTAAAAGTTGGCAAGATGAGTGATATTTTACAGAATTACTGGGAAATTCCCTTTTTGTTAAAAGTATATGAACTCTGCCAATTTTAAATCTGGTCATTGCAATATAATATTCCAATTCATTTTCCTAGCTAATTTCAATCATTTTCCTTGAATTAAAAATGATTCTTTTGGAAAAACATCAGACTATGTAGTCACTAAATGGCTTACTGCTTACAAAACAGTATATTTCTAGTCAGACTGCTTTTCTATGTACTTGATGTACCTGGCTTGTGGCCAAGTCTATGAAATGAGGCACACAAGAATTATTGGAATAAAGTCAAATAACTTTTGAGATTGAAGGATCATGAGTGGTAAGAAACCTGCCTAAGGTCACAGAGCTGGACCTGGGACTCAAGATTTCTATATTCCTGGGACTTGGGGGCAGTTTGAAGGTCTGCTCCTTGCTTATTACTAGAGTGTGTTTGGAAGAAAATCGCAAAAGAAAAAAAAATTAGGATCAGAGGGAGTTGAGAAACATCTAGCCTAACTCTCCTGTTTTCCCAATGAGGAAGCTAAGGCTCACAAAAGCCATGGAATTTGCCCAGGATCAGAGCTGGCTCTAGAACCCAGATCTCCTCACTCTTAGAAATGTGTTCTGCTTTGCCAGCGTCTCCCAAGGTAACATCAAAGGATACTATCATCAGCATCACCAGGAGTGCTTCTTAGATGTTTAAATTCCTGGGTCCTCTTCTTTTTCTCTCTCATGGTACAGCCCAGGACCACCCATTTTAGCAAACACATCAGATAACGTTTATGCCAAATAGAGTTTGAGAATCAACACATCTTACGTATCACATTTTTAAAGAAAAATGCAGAATATTTTCTTTAAATACAAAAAGTATATTAAATAAAATATATATTGAAGTATAAAATATAAAATATATTTAATATATATAATTATATTATTATATATAATATATATATTATATATATTCAATATATATAAAATATATATTGAAGTAGGCAATTTGGAAAACTGATCCAGATTAAGAGAGGTTAATTATAAGAGCTTTCTTGGAGGGAGGTATGTGAGCCAGTGAACTGTGCCATGGTCCCACATTATTGAGGTTAGATGAAGTAAGAATTCATCTTGGATGAATGCGCAGAAGGGGTTATGAATAAGTCATATATATATACATATATATGGAGAATATTATATAAGTAGGATCTAGGAATTATTCTGGGAAGCGAGGAAAAAAAAGAGATTACATAGAAAGGGATTCTCAAGAGATAAGCGTTACTGTGTAACTGCCGAGTTTTCATGCTACTAGAAGCCTTGGAATTTTACCAGTGTTATTAGTAATGAAATGAAAAACACAATAGCAAAGACAAATAAATGTTTGTTATTTTTATTTGTCAGAGATTTAATTCAACAGTTAATTGTGTTATCTAGGTCATGTTGTGGATCCAAAGAGAAGTATTTCCACCCTTTAATGAGCTTAAAATCTAAATAGGAGTAATGAATCCTAGCATAAAGATGTTGCTTATAATGCAGACAATGCAGATTAGAGAAAGATGAAAGTTGGCATGAAGATTTGGAGAAGAGAGAAATCACATGTGGCTAATACAGCGGTGTGACAATGAGGGGTGGGGTGATACACCAGGAAGGTGGTCTTTAAGCTGGATCTTGTGGACAGGTGAAATTTATTCACATGCAATGATATATTGGTATTGGTCACCTAAAAAGGCCACTGTCGCTGCTTAATATTGAATTTGTGTTTTAAATTTCATCCATTTTAAATGAAGTCACCTCAAATAGAAAGTGTGTCTTTTTCTTAATTGAATTTATTTTTCAAAAACAAATAAAATTTCCTTATCTCTTTTGGGTTGAGAGTAAGCAAAAAAACAGAGTCTAGTTCAAAAACTAAAAGTGGCAAGACCATAAAATTAACATGATAATTATATGTATTTTAAAACTTGCAAATTATTATATATTTGCCTCTCATAAAAATTTGTAACTGCTTGTATAATTTTTTAGCTCTATGTTTAGTCATATATAAGATTGGTCCCAAAATATATTAGTGTGTGCTGATATGGAGAAAGAAGGTATTTAGTCTTGAAATTTCTGATAGGGATGGTTTTTCTTTAATAAATCTAAACTTTAAAATGCCAACAGATCATGCAATTTATGTCTCTGTATTTACACAATAAGCAGAGGTCCAAAACTAAAACCAGTCCCCCTACACTGGATTCTGCTCTTTTTTAATGATATTTTTGGGTGCTGTTAACAAATAATAAGTATGTGATGCACCTAGCCTACGTTACTCTCAGTCCCAAAAGTCTTTGTTCTTCAGCAAGCCAAAAACTCTGGTATCAAAAAAGTGTCAAGGGTTTTTATTATTTATTTAGCTGTTGTTTTGAATCCAAATTTTCTCATACTTTGGACATACTCTTGGATTACTAGGTAGACTTTGTTTGTGTTCCCTTTTGTTCTATTAGTATCATATGTCCTTCTACCCCTGCTTCCTTCCTTCCTTCCTTCCTTCCTTCCTTCCTTCCTTCTTTCCTTCCTTCCTTCCTTCCTTCCTTCCTTCCTTCCTTCCTTCCTTCCTTCCTTCCTTCCTTCTTTCATTCAGCAAACATTTAAGTAGGAGGCACTGCATAAGGCACCAAGAAGGTAACTGGAAAAAAGCTAGGAGCCTTACCTGACTTTTGCTCTAGGAAATGACATCAGCGTGATTAATGGGTCCATAGATGTCTATCCTGGGTGCTACCAGGACACTCGGAAGAGGCACTCGGTAGAACCTTGAGGTTGAAGAAGGCCTGTAGGAGGAGCAGGTGATGTCAAAGCTGTAACCTGATAGATAAGGAGGAGCTTCACCTTGGTGAAGGTGCAGGTGAGGCAAAACAGTGAGGCTTTGGAAAAGTAGCTTAGTAAGCCTAGAGCAAGTGTACAATTGGGGAGCAAGAGCCTGTGCATGAAGGGCCTTGTGTGCCAGACTAAGAATTCTAGGTTATGCTGATAAGAAAAGTAGCCATGGAAGACTTTTAAGCAGAGAAGTGATGGACTCAGACTCATAGACCATTCTAGCTGTTATGTGACAATTAGAATGGAGGGAGGTGACACTAAGAAAAGATTTATGAGGCAGCTGTGCAGAAATCTAAGCACAGGATGAGACTGCTATGGGAACTGAAGTGCTGGAGGTGAGATAGGGAAAAGTAGATGGGTTTGAGAAGTAGAAACAAAAGCACTTGAAAATTCATTAAATTGTTTTGAGGCTGAAGGAGATAGAGTGGGAAGCAGCAGGAGAAGAAAGAAATCAAGGAAGACACCTAGGACTCTGGCTTGTGCGACCGAGCTAGCAAATAAGGGAGAAAGCAAAAATGTTATAAAATTATTTCCCAGATTCCAAATATTTTAGTGGTGTGTTCATGGCAAAAACTTTAATATACATTTGCTTTATTATTCACCATAAGATTTCTGGGCTACTTGGAGTTATATGGGCAATTGAAAGTCTGTTATATTTCATTTTTTAAAAGTATCATTTGCCAGAACTCTTTGGCTTTATTATTCCGACCATCAAAATAGTTTCCTTATGAGGAATCATTCTTGCCAACTCACCTAACCACTTATTTGAAACATCAGTTGTTAATAGGTTGGCTGATATTTTGTCTTCCTTAAAAGTTGCCTTACATTAAAGGTTTCGCACATTAAAGGTCAGAAAAGATGTTAATTTTCCTTTTTAGGAAGTAGAAGCCACATAAAGGTCTAAAATTTGAAAATAAAATAAAGACTAGTAATTATTTCATGAAACTAACACCTATACCCAAGGAGTAGTTAACTTTAAAATACTCAAAATCAGATCTTGATTTTAGAACTTTATTTTTAACCAAATTTCATAATTTTATTCCTTTGTTCATCAATTTCAACTAAGTTCTCTCTTTAAAAGAATATTCTTTATCTGATGTAGATAATAGCATATGAAGTACTGATGACCTATTTGTAGAGATAACATTGAGAGTGTTATCCAACATCAAGATCGTTCATTTTGAAAATAAAAAGAAATTACTCTTGGGGTTTAGACGAAGAAATGTTTCGGGAACAAAGGGCTCTAAAAGAATGTTGGCAGCGGTAAAAGTGAAAGGTATGAACGGTGGCAGGCCAAGAAAGCAACTGACTATTACTTCCTTGATTCCAAAAGTTTAGTATTTTCATTTGTAATAAGTGAGTAACAGTGATCAAAATTTTTCCTGGAATAATAACAAAATATATTACAGGAAGTGTTACAAGAGAATGTGTCCTCTCTTAATCACTTCAAAATAAATAGGAGATTTCAACATGAAGAACAGAATTCCACAATGAGTTTAACGCTGTGTACTACATATTCTTTTTTGGAACATTCTGAGGTTTTAATTCCAGACTTTAAGCCCTTTGAAATATACATGCGTGTAGGTGTGTGTATGGGGGTGATGTGTAAACGTGCACATATGCGCACAAAGAGAAACAAACATCTACCTCAACATCTTTGTAGACTAAGGCAGAGTAGTAACAAGATTTTAAAAACAGATGCTTGTTAAATATTTTTCATTACCATATACATAAACACACACGCGCGCGCACACACACGGAGAGAGATATATACCCTATTCCAGAGGCTGAATGGGAAATAAATGGAATAAGTAAATAAAGTAGATCTGGATTTAGGCCTTAATCCAGATGGCCTAATAGACAAAGTAACGAAAATGTCAAGTAGAAAGTGGAAGGTGGCGCCCTGTGATGACCTAGATGTGTGGGATGGGGGGAGGGAGGGAGGTCCAAGAGGGAGGGGATATATGTATACATATAGCTGATTCACTTCATTGTACAGCAGAAACTAACACAACACTGTAAAGCAATTTTACTCCAATAAAAAAAAATGGAAGGTAGCTAAAAGAATTACAGGAAATTCAGAAGAGAAAAAGGTTAACTTAGGCTCCAAAAAAATCAATAAAGCTTCATAAAGGATCATCATTTTATTTGGACCATGAAAAATAGGGATAATTTGAACATATGGAGAAGGAAAGATAGATACTGAAGTTAAAAAACTAGAGCAAAGATAGATAACTACATAGATGCGTAAATATATATCATAATACTGTGGAGCCAAGAATTTTTTTTTTTTTTTTTTTTTTTTGCGGTGCACGGGCCTCTCACTGTCGTGGCCTCTCCTGTTGCGGAGCACAGGCTCCAGACGCGCAGGCTCAGCGGCCATGGCTCACGGGACCAGCCGCTCCGCGGCATGTGGGATCTTCCCGGACCAAGGCACGAACCCGTGTCCCCTGCATCGGCAGGTGGATTCTCAACCACTGCGCCACCAGGGAAGCCCGGATCCAAGAATTTTACTGATAACGTCTAATGCTCAGGACAACCCTGTGAGGTAGATTTCATCACATTAACTTAGAGAGAATGAAGCAAGTTCAGTGGGTTTCTTGAGGTCACAAGGCTGGTAGACATCACCCACCATCGGCTGGACTCCAAAGCCCAAGCTCTCTGTTGCCACTTCTTTACACTTCCTCAAAGATTTGCAGACATGAACTTGCAAGACAAACTCAGGAAACAGCAAATATTCACTTTGATTGGAGGGCAAGGTGAATTTCACAATATCCAGAGTGAAAAGGAAGCCTTTTCCTTCTTTGTTTATTTGACCTGATGAAGGCCAGAGGGTAAGGGTATAATAGTCATAGATGGCATATGTTGTCCACTTCCTGTGTACCGGGCACTGCGCTAAGAATATTATGTGTGTTATCTCATTTAATCTCCTAACAATTCTGTATTGTCTCAGTTTTTTAGGTAAGGAAACAGGCTTAGAGAGAAAGAGTAAGCCAATTTCCAAGGTCAAAGTGCTAGGAAATGGTGAAGCTAGGGTTCAAACTCACTGTCATGAGACTCCAGACAAGAGCCTGGACTCTTAACCGCTAAACTACAATGCCCTAGAAAGCAGAGTTATGTGATATACATCGTGTATGTGTATGAATATGATAGATATAGTATATGTGTGTATACATATGTGTATATGCACACACACACACACACACACACACACGTGTTTCATACCTAACAGTGATATCCAGAAATGCTTGTGTTGACATGTCTGTGTTTAGTAGAATGTAAGTGATGATCACATTCCTTGGTTTGTGTTATTTTCTGCATTCTGCCATGCATTAAAGAGCATTTATTGGACACTAGCTTTATGCCAAACATTCTGCTGGATACCAGAATTCAAAGCTAAGACACAGCCTCTATCATTAAATAGCCTACCCTTTTGAAATTCAAGGTTGCTAAATTAATACAATGGGTCTATAAGCATTACTTTATTTCTAAGGTTATTTGCTATTATTGTTTCAAGTTCTCTCTTGCTTTGCTAAAAATACATAGAGAAAACAGTTTTATGTCATTAGGTTAAAAAGATTCAGTATAAGCCGAAACCTACTAGTTTGCCGAGCATTAGTTAATTAATGAGCATTATTATTTGATGAATATATGTCATACTGCAATGTCAGTTTCACAGGGAGATTTGCTGGGAAGCTAACAAAGCATGATCTTCAGGATTCCTCGAGTTCGCTGACACCATTAAGAATTAAATCTTAAATCAGTGCTCATCTCTACTTGTAAGAAGGCTGCAGAGGATCTTGAGGCAATAAAGTGATTAAAATGAGAACCATAACCTATCAACAATACAGCCCGTCCACGTAATCCCCAAGTGACTTTTATACAATTCTTCTTCTCAGACATTGGAAGCATTTTGCTGGTTTAACCCTTCAGCCTATACTAAGGAGACAGAATATAGGTATTACCTCTATTTTCCTGACATGGACTCTGACAAGGAGATTTAAGAGAAATTTTGTTTCATTGTTTAATTTTGGTAATATTTGTCAGTGGAAAGGGCTGCTGGTTAAAAAAAAAGAAGTATTTATGATTTTTGCTTTACCCAGGGAAAATTATCTTTCAAAGCTATAATACTTGGAGAAATCTTTGCCTTCGGGTTGGACTCCACTTAAACGAATTCATAGTATATAGATTCGCTGCACAACCCCAGACGCCAACTTCTTAATGGAGTAATGGCATCAAAACTTGCAAATGAGCTTATTTAAATTTTAAGTATAACTTTAGTCCTTTATTCTTGTCTTTCAATTTAAATTTACACCATCTCACAGATTTTTAACTTGACTGCCATATAGTAATGAAGGGATTGGGTATATTGGTATCCCAACTCATTTGTTCACTCTTTTTCCAAGCAACATTTATTGAGAGCCTAGGATGTAACAGACCTTGATCTAGCTGGGTGACAGCAGTGATCTAGACCAAAAGTCTTGACCTTCGTGAAGTGAGAGAGACCCAAGAGGAGGTGACTATTTAATATTGCTCTTTTCAAAGTAGGTTGTGAGAATGAGTAAGCAATACCAAAGCAGAATATAACTGTTAGCAAAATAAACACTTATTTTCATGGATTTTCATTTTCACTTGCAGCTTATAAAACCTGTCAGTTATTTCTCCAAGATATTGGATTTTCCAGCTCTAGCCTGGGGTTGCCATTGATTGCCAGTAGAATTTACAGAAATCTCCTTTCTGAGGCCAGATCCATGTCTCAGAACTGTCCATATGGAGATGGTCAATACAGTTTGACCAGTAATAGTTTTTTGATTGTCTACGGGAACATCTGGATCTTTGACCTCACAAGTAGTTATACAACGGGCCCTTATCCCTGTGGAAAAGTGTTTGTTCCTTTGTGGCTCAGAGGCCCTGTGTTTGCATGTTAGGCTTGATGTTCTGGAAGTCATTTTCTCTAGCACTGGGGTTATTTAATTCCAAGGACTGGTTTGAATTTCTTTTAAAACTATAAGTGTATAGGATTACATTTAATTGTTGGTTTACGTACAGGAGCATTACTGCCCTGAGCTGCAGGGAGCACATTATAAGTACTCCTTTGTCCTGAGTAAATATTCATTCAGTTACAGGCTGGATGAGGTCCCGTGAATCTCTGAATCATGACGTCTGTGCGAGGATTTGGAGATACTGTTGATATTATCTATTAAGGTTCTGCTGTCTATAGGGTCATATAAAGTAGCTTGGAAATTGCAGTGTAAATCAAGAAAAGCAATGTCTGAAGCTTGGACCCTTCGACCAGATGGCTGGAGTGGAGCCATCGTGAGTACGTATTGTTGGCAGCACACAGGTCAGACAAAAAGGCTGTCGTTCCAGGCACGCAGCGTCAGCCTTCCAGGGGCAGCCGGAGGACAGAGTGGGGCAATGCTGCGCCTTGCGTCGGCCTGAAGGGCAGGAACGTGGAGTCCTGTTCTCGTTCAGTTTCACTCTGCAGGTGACAGTCAAATAAAGGAGCGATTTTCTTGAAGTACAGCGTGCTTTCCCAGTCGTTTCTGAGGAGATTTCTTTTCAAGTGTTAGGGAAGGACTTTCGCTCCAGGCGCCTAGTTCCTCTACCTCCTGGCATCCAGGGTCTTGACTGCTAATCACCCCTTTCCGCGCCTTCCCTGCCCTCTCCATACTCATGAGTTGAAAGGCCCCGGTCTCCATAATATATTCTTGCCAGACTCGGAAATACAGCAAAAGTCACAGTCTCATTTCCATGATCTGCCCTTCGTAAGGGTCATATGGAATACACTAAATCTAGAGAAATCTACCTGATGGCAAACACCCTGTGTGAGGTAATACTGCAGAGTGAGAATGGGTGAGCAGTTCTGTGGAATTCCGTGCCTTCGTTGAGTACCAGAAGTATGAGGGATAATAGGGATAATGTCATTAAACACTCAATTATAAGATGGTGCTTCACTCACGTAGCAGAACTGTCTCGCCACCGAAGGGTACTGCCAAGAGTTGTGAAGAGCAACACTGGTCAGCAAACGTGTATTCCTGTTACAAAAGCTTTCTAAACACTGTTGGGATTTCTCTACTGCCTTGAACAGATGGCTCATGACCTGCAGTGACTTCTTTCAGATCCAGGGTCTACAGAATCCAGGCTGCTGTCCAATCACTAAGTGGAGTCCTACAGGGCCGTGCATGATGTAGTCCCTGCCAACTTCCCCAGCCTCCTGTCTCTCCACTCCCCAGTTCTCCTGATTCTCTGAACCTCATCTCCTTCTAGCCATTCTTAACTTCCTTCAATTCTTCAATCGCCTTTAGGCTTTTGCACCTACAGTTTATGGTACCTAGAAGAGACACCCTTCCAGCTTATCTCATGATCTTCAACACCTCCTCCTGCCTACTGAGGACTTGATTAATAACAAGTTCCTCTCTCCCCTATCCATTCGGAATACGCTATTCAGAAGCTCTTCCACACCCATCAGGATGTAGCCAGTGTACCTGATCACCTATGAGAAATCTCCACTTTCCCAAACTTATTTGGGTTCTTCCTTCTTCCTTGATGCCAAGGATAAGGGTGCATCGGGCAGGGCTACATAGTCCCTGAGCATTAGTCCAGTAACCAAATGGTCTATAGGAACCTCCTACAGTCAACAGCTCCACTACACAAAAAGTCTGCTTACTCCTCCTTAATTAGGACTTCAGACACACACAAGAATTATTTGAAAATAATGTAATCAAAATAGAGATAGGTTCTACTGAACTTAATAAATAAGTTCAGCATAAGCAGCTAATTACAGATATGTCAGCATCTTTACTGAATTGGAAAGCCCCCAGTGAAGTTTTGCTGAATGGATATTTTGAATAAAATATTCAGTAAAAACAATGAGACCTGACTTTAGACCTTCAAACACTTCCCTTGCAGGAACTGGAGATAGTTGTCTAGTAAGGATTGGTCCAGTTTTCAGTCTGCTCTCTGCCCTCTGATTTCCCATTCATTCATTAAATAAATATTTGTTGGGCACTCCCGTCTAACAGGTACCGCTGGCTTCTGTCCCTTTATGCATGCTTCAGAGGGCCTGAGCCCAGAGCAATGGCTCAATGTCCAAAATAAGGAGGTAACATGGAACATCACTGAATGGCAGTTGAAAAAGCTATGGTTGTCATGGCTTCTCTGCTTCTAAATAATTGTATACTCTTCAAAATAATAATTTATTGGGTACTTATTTCTACCCGACACTATTCTAGGTGTTTATATTCATCCTCATTTGATCCTCATGATGAACCCAGGAGGTAGGCAGTAGTGTTATCTCCATCTTACATATGAGGACATTGAGGCAAAGAATTACTGAGTAACTTGCCCAGGGTGGTGCATCTAGTAAATACTGAAGTCTTGATCTGAACTCGAGAGCCCATACTCTGATCATCATAAGACCTTGGAATGGAAAGTCTCCTGACCCCACAGGGACTTGTTTGTTTGCTGCATCTATAAAGTGACTTAGTTGGCCACAATGGTCTCCCAGATCCCTCCCAGATTAGCAGTGTTTGTTTATGGTACTGGAGCTGCCCTGTCCAATGTGCGAATCCTCACACAGGCCCTCTCCCTTTTCCTGCATTCTTTCAGATCTGCACCTCACACTAGACTTTGCTTCCTCTCTTTTTCTCAAATACTTTCTCAAAGGCTGCTACTCTTACCCAACCCAAGCTTACTGCTTCTGTCCTGCCCCGTGGACCTCCGTTCTCTAGACCTCTGGTTTTGCAGGTTACCCTCTGAAGGACCAGTGCTCTCCATTATGGGAGGAGCAAACATGTTCCCCTCACAAAATCCCATGTTCTCTCTCTTGTACACAGTACCACCGAATGGCCCTCTCCCACTTCCACCTGTTCTGTGGAAGAAATTCCACAAAACACCGAACACACCAGGCCCCATGAAGGGTTTCAGAGTACACAAGTTGCTTTTGCACATATTACATCATTTCAGTAGAAGAGTGAGCATTGTTCCTCTCTCTTTTCTACAAGGAGGTTCAAAGAGATGAGACATGCCTAAGATCACACAGCTAGTGAGGGAGAGGGCTGGGATTTGAATCCAGATATTCTAAATTCTTTCCACTCTGTGTACCAATCTGTCCTCTCTCTGTACTGCTTTCTGTTTGCTCTAACACAAAGTGTCTATGGACCTCACTTTTCAAAAGTCCCTGTATAGCGTGAAATGGTTATGGCTTTAGTTGTTTGCTTTCCCAGAAGCGTCTGTCTTTCTCACTGAAAACTAGCTGTAGCTTCTCATCAACACTTGGGGCTCTGAGAGGATGAAAGATGAAATTATATTGCAAAATTCTGACACAATTTTTGCTCTGTTTATCAAGATTTGTGGCATAGTTATTTGTGTCTGATGGAGGAGAATTCTCAGAGCTCATACCAGAGACCCAAAGTGTCTTGGACCAAGATCCCCACTCAGTTCCTATAACTGGGTGCGTTAGAGAGATACCCCAGTTATATTCCACATGCCATCAGCCCTCACAGGTACAGGTTCTGCTCAAATTGGGCTTACCCAGAGGCTATTTTGCACGATGAAAAATGTGGTTTTCAATGTTCATTTTGATGTGTGCAGTGGAATTCAAGACTAAAAGTGGCACGAGGAGAAGGTCTGCAGGAACCGAAGGGCGTAAAATAACCTAACACAGTGATGCGGAACCTGTGAGCCATCTAATCCCGGGATCTCCCTTGAGGGGTTCCAACTGCATGTTAGAGATACAGCCTTCCTGGTGCCCTCTACTGTCCAGGGCCGAAATGACAGGAAACACAGTTCGGTATTCTGGATGTTAGTTTAATAACTTAAAAAAAAAAAATTTACTCTTGGGCTGAAATTGGGTTTTCCAAGTTTTGGTTCATAATAAGTAGTTTTTAAACATTTAAAAATAGGGGTGTGTAATAAAATGCTGAGAGACTCTCTGGAGATTGCTGCTGCTGGCACTTCTCTAATAGAAAGCATACGCATTGAGCTAACATTTGACTGAAGAAAAAAACAAAGCTGTTAAAAGCTGGTAGGCTCCTTTTCCAATAGCAATAGCATTAATATCTTTCAAGTCACTCCTAACCATAGCTAATTAGAGGTTTATGAGGGATGGCCCTTCCTGACGGGTCACCTCAGGTTAGGCAGCCCACAGATTTGCTATTGACTATTGGCAACAATGGCTTTGTGAAGAATTTCTGCTCAGCTCGAGGTGATTATCTTTTTTTTCTTCTGATGGTGTGTCTCTTATTTTGACTGGCTGAGGTTGGGTTGGACGATGAGGCCCCGATTCAAAGACAGTGCCAGGTCGTTGCTGGAGATCTGCACTGACAGATTGTTGAAAACTTGTTAGTCTGACGTTTTAACAGCCTGCAATGGGGTGGAAATCTGCTCTTTCACTGGAAAAACTTAGAAAGGAAAACATGAGCTTGAGCTGAAATCATCCCCAGGTCCAAATCCGCCGTCCTCTGGCACCAGAGTGCCAAGGGCTGCACAGTCTTTAGAGATCAAGGCCTGGCTATGCCACCCACAGGGTAGAAGGGACTCGGCCACTGTGAAGTCGGAGCCTCTGAAGATGCACCTCTGGGAGCTGGGGATCAACCCTAGGTGCTAACGGCTCCATCAGTAGCAGAAATCGGCCTCTCGTGAGGTTTCAGCTGGGTGGTTAGGGGTTGTTCTTTTGGCCGTAGGCATATGATCCAAGAAAAAGGAATTTAAAAACACCTCAGGCTTGGTATCTTTTTTGAGGTAGAAATGGACAAAAAGATTGGAGCCAATACTGTTGGTGAGTGATATCTGGTACCACGGTATTGTAATTATTTGTCACCTTGCTACAAGAATTCATTGAGCATCTTGGCTCTTCGAAAGCAAACCCAGCCTCACCATCCCAGCCAAGAAATATATATGTATTTATATATATATTTTAGAATCACTGTTATCCTCTACTTTCCTCCCATCTACCAGTGACGGCCACTTTGATTAAGCCCTTCGCCCTGACCCGTCACAGTTTTGCTCCCATCCTGGGAGGCTACCGAAGGATTCTAACAGGGTTTCTGGGCTTTGCACAGCCAGCTGTCTCTGCCAGGAGGAGCCCTCTCTTTTGCCAGCCAACTTCTTCCTGTTGTCATCTCTTTTTAGAAGCCTTCTGGTGGCCCCAGGCAGTGTTGGGTGCCCACCATTGAGGATGCCCATAGCCTTTCATGTTCTGACTTCAGACCAGGCTCTAAACTTCCTGAGGACAGGATCTAGCCTAAATCTCATTTGATTTTTTTTTTTTTTTTTTGGCCATCCTCACAATATAATGCCTACATAGAGTAGGCACATGATAATGGTGTCTTTTGAATATTCATTCATTCATTCATTCATTCATTCATTTGATAGATAGTAATGTAGTCCCAAGCTTCCAGGCCCTGTTAGGTTTTGTTAAGGGACTGCACTCCCTAAAGTCTATCTTTTTATGATCTGCAGACCTAAGCCATGTTCTCTCCAGGCTGATCTTCCAGGAGTCTGTCTTTAATTAGTACCATTCAGTTCTTTGTTGGGGAAAATGTGAGATGGGAAGTGACCCAGATGTTTTGAGATGTCTTCTCAATGTCAAGTTTCCCCTTCATCACCCCTTTGCAGCTCCACGTCACATGGCTGCATCTAATGGCGGCACTTACTGGTGTGTATACATAAATAACCAGAAAAAATCTCCTCTCATGCTACCTCAGATAATCCCAAATCTCAAGTATATCCCACAGAATTGCAGTAAACATTTATTTATTCATTTATTTAATTAGCATTGGGAGTGCCGTTATGCATTAGTCATCGTGCTAGACACGTAAGGGATGATCAAAGAAAACAGATGCGTCAGCATACAGGCATTTGCCTTATTTACTAAAAACCTCACTAGAGAAATTCTTATATTGAATGGCAAACTTGCATAATCCAAGTACTTAAAGATGGGGTGAGGGTAGAATGAAGGTAACTTGTGCTGAGGACGTGCCTCTTCCAGGTTGTCTCGGTTGCTTCTGGGGGCAGATGAGATAGGCTTCCCTTTCCACCAGTGACCATGCTTAGCACTTCTTCAGATCAGGAAACTCAGTTTTCTTTTTATTTTTTTTCTTAAAAAAGGTCTAATCATGTGTCAGAGGCTCTTTTTGCTCTGTTGGTTGAATGCTCCATCAAGTACAGTCATGGAGATGTTGGGTTTTTCCGAAATCTGCAGTAGCATTCCAACGTTCAGTCACTAGCTCCATGCGTGTCAAGAGGCAATTGTGCCCAGAGCTGTCTAATCCCTGGATCACTGCCATGGTGATGTGATCTTGGACCAACAATTGCAGCGATGCCTTCTGTTTGTCCACTTTCCCAGTTGTGGCCCACCGTCAGCTCCCCTCATGAATCAATGCTGCATTTTTGTCTGAGTCATTCCTGGAGGCCCAGCCTATAGCCTGCTTGTCCAATGATTTTATAAACACCTAATTCCCTTTACTAATTTCCTTTCTGCTTAAAAAAAAAAAAAAGCTATAAGGGTGGGAAGGAAATAATCAAAGAATCACAGCCTATTAATTATTTGCTGACAACATTTAACATTACCTGCTTGTGGAAAACAGTTATGGCTTCAGCTGATACTGGAGAAAACCTCCAAGCCGAAAAGATTTCTGTCTTGGGTTTTATTTGTTTGCTAATGTTTCCTCCCATCCAAAAATATCAAGATACCTGACCTGAACAGACTAGTTGCTGCAGGCCTGCTGAGAGAACAACATGGGCATACCTCAGAGATATCAGGGGTTCAGTTCCAGACCACTGCAATAAAGTGAATATCGCCATAGAGCGAGTCATGAATTTTTTGGTTTCCCAGTGCATATAAAAGTTAGGTTTACACTATACTATCATTTATTAAGTGTGCAATAGCATTATGTCTTTAAAAACAATGTACATACCTTAACTTTAAAATACTTTATTGTAAAAAATGCTAACCATCATCTGAGCCTTCAGTGAGTTGTAAACTTTTTGCTAGTGGAGGGTTTGAGATATTGTGAGAATTACAATATTTGACAAAATGTGACACAGACACAAAGTGAGCAAATGCTGTTGGGAAATGGCATCAATAAATTTGCCTGACACAGGGTTGCCACAAACCTTCAATTTGTAAAACACACAATAAAGCGATGCACAGGAAAATGAGGTATGCCTGTACATTCAAGTGCTAACAAATATTCAGAAAAAAAAGAGTATGAAATCTTATGTGAAGCAAAAGAAAAACATTAACTGATTTAAGAAAGTTAGGGGTGCTGCCAGTTGAACAATGTGTAAACTTTTCACTGTCTTTAATTTTTTTTCTTTAGAGTATAATCTGGTACTATTATTAATATTTGAATATTACTTTCGCTTCAGATATAACTTTCCCTTAAGAAAACAGATTTGCCGAGTACTTAAATGTGATTTTTTTGAATCACACTTAATTTTTCACAGCTAATTTTATGATGAAAGTAATGGAAAATATACAGTCTACTTAAGAGAAATATACTTTATTGTACATTTTCCTGGAACACATAATTAAACTAATGAAAATTAAGTATTTTTGATATAAATTTTTAATGTACTAGAATAGGTGCAGTATTTTATAACATCCATCTTGTTCTTCCTGACTAAAAGGTAAATTTTAGATTTCATATAGAAAATTCTTAGTAAATAAAATTAGCAACTAACTTGTGAAATATTCTGACTTTTAAAATTAGAAGTATTTCTTCATTTTTTATCTTAAATAATAACATGGGTATTAAAATAAAATTATGATGGATGAGTTCAATTTATTAATTCATATTTTTGTATTATAATCTCATCTACAGTAATTTAAATCGGTACATTCTTGCTTATAATTAAAAACTAAACTTGCAATGATACTATGATGTAGATAATATTACCCTACTTTACAGATGAGAGAGCAAGTTTAGCAAAACTAAATAAATTGCCCGTGACGGTATAATGAGTACGTGCATGAAGCAACAGGATTTGAACTTGGGTCAGTCTAATCCAAAGCCTATGTTCTAATAGGTGGCAACTCGTGCAAACAGCAGTGACTAATGAGTGAGAGAAGAGGGTGTAAATAGACCTGGTGTACTTGGCCAAGGCAATATCAAAGCCTGCAGTAGCCAGTATTTGGGAATCTGGTCAAGCATTAAATAAGCTGTCAGCTTTCATTCTCTAACTCATTGTGGTGGTGGGGGGGGTGTATTCTATAGTGAGTAGTACTCTCTGTGCCTCAATTTTCTACTCTCTTAAAAGGGTATGATCAGAGAACAAGATGGTAGATGCATAGCTTAGCCCATAGAACAATGCTTAGCCCACAGTACAGGCTAAAGAAATTTTAGCTAGTTCACAAATATTTATTAAGGGTCTGGTATATATAAGGCACAAGGGTTATAATAATGAGACATGTTAAAAATGCTAACAATGAAAGTGGTTTGATTGTTCATGGTCTATGAGGAAAATAGGCATTACACACCTGAGTTCATATGTAGCATAGCCTTTGTGCTATGGGAGGAGAGTGTGTGCCAGGAGACTCTCTGTTGCTAGCAGGGCTCCAGCCCCTTGGATGGGAATTTCAGTAAGCAGGTTGTTATTTAAGGGCGTTGCTAGCTGGGAGTGATGGAAACAAGCAAGGCAAGGTGGTCTCATTATTTTAGGCACAGAAGACAAAACAAAGATGGAGATTCTGTGGAGAGATGGGATTCTGAGAATCAGGCAGAAGCCTGGTAATCAGAACCGGATCAAAGTCAGGGTCATCCAGCAGCAAGGTGCTGGGCTGGGGAGTCCCAGCATGCATGACCAGGAAGAGCAGCAAGAGAGGCGGGCTGCAGCCCTGAGAACCCAAGAAGGCATGGGACCTTCCCCCACGGCAGATCCTGTGGTTTTCTGAGACTTGAAGCCTGTGGCTTAGCCCAATTAATCTCCTAAACTGGGTCATCACCCTGGGTTGCACAGCAAGCAGGAACCTGGCAGCAAAGGCCCTGTAAACACTGGTATCAATGAGAAAAAGCACTGGAAAAAATCTGGTTTCTTTCAAGTCCTGAGAACTGAGAACAGTCAGATTCCCTTCTGGGCATTGCTTTAAAATCTGGTACCATCATCAGGTAACTTTACAAAGCAGGGCAATTACAGAATTAGTTAGAGGTGCCTCAGCCATTTCCCAGATAGCCAGGGAGATGAAGACAAGGAAAAGGACTGTCTTGTGATCATTGGAAGGGCCACTGCCCCCGCTGTTGCTGCTTGGTCATTAGCTTGTGTGGTCACTGAACCCAGGCAGGCCATGGCTTTTAAGGAATGCAAGTTTCACGGGAATTTTACAAACTTCTCCTGGATTTGTTAGCGTCCGCGAAAGGGAGCAAGACCCCCATGGAACACCCACACCCACACCACCTGCATCTAGAGGGGGTATATGTAAGGCTGCCTTGGACTTGGGTAGCTGTGGGAAGTTAGCCACCATCCACTGCAAGCCCCTGCAATTAAAGAAGGAAAGCTCTTCCATCCTAGCACATGCATGGGCTTTCATCCTTAACAAAGGGCAAGCAATCACTCCAGAGTTATTTCCCTGTTGGACCCAGAATATGGACTGATAGAGCTTCCTAGCACTTTGTTTTACCAAGAGGCGGAAAACACTTTAGAAACATCTGATCTTTCCATTTAAAATAATTATTAACTCAGGTCATAAAAAAAAAATACCACTTTAAAAAGCAGGTAATACAGGAAATGGATCTTAGCAATTCGAAAGGGTTTAAATTCTGCCGAAACACAAACAAAACAGCAACAGTCAGATCAGACTCCACGGATCATTAATTCTCACATTTGCTCTCTGATCTGACTTTGTGGCATATATTAGTATCCCCATGTTATTTACAGAGAAATGAAGTCTGAAGAGATTAAATAGCATGATAAATATCACATGATATTTAGTTCAGCAGAGTAGCCAGGGAAAAAGTTCATGATATGTACTTTCTGTTTAGTATTCAATGCACTTTTGCAACCTTCGCGTGCACCCAGCCTTCCTCCTCCACAGTCCATTCTCTTGACCTGCCAAAGGGAGTCTAACAAGCCAGCAGTGTGCTTCCTTTTCATGGTCCTGAACCAACTGTCCATCTCTGTGCACAGTGTAGGTCATCCCAGAAAATGGGTTGATTTGAGTGTAGTTGGGTCATCCTTTCTCATCTCAACCTGTGCCTCTGTGTACCAGGAGGTTGCATCATTAGGTGTGAAGAATATGAGTTCTTTCATCTGGGAATCCTTTTCCCCAGAAATTACTTTGTCTTATAATATTTTAAGTGTAGGTACAATAAAGATTGACGGGAGTGGAATTAACCAAGTTGTGAACAGTGAAAGAAAGAGGAAAATGGACCAGAATAGATGCCCTCAGTCTTTCTAAGGACAAGGAAATAAATGGTAAAAACAAGTCCAGCCTGGTACTAAATGACATCCATAAGCCGATAGGAGATGGGTGTAGAGAGGCAGAATATGAAGGGCCATTTTTATATTCACAGTGTTGCAAATGGGGACAATTCTTTCCTATTATGAAATATTTCAAGCATAGAAAAAAGAGAATAATTTAAGGAACAAATCATTATAGAAAAAGTTGATAACCCCTGTATGCCCCCCAACATTTCATTACTCTGTATATCTTCCCCCTACTCTGAATTTGATGTTCCTTATTCATTGCCTGTTTTTATGCTTTTTCTGTAAATTAATGTATCCATAAACAACATGTGCTATTTTTAGATATTTTCAACTTCATTAAAAAATGGAGACAGTTTTTTTTGCCTAGCATGATACTTTTACATGATATAAACATGGGGTTTTTTATTAATTTATTTTATTTTTGGCTGCGTTGGGTCTTTGTTGGGTCTTCGTTGCTGTGCGCGGGCTTCTCATTGCAGTGGCTTTTCTTGTTGCGGAGCACGGGCTCTAGGCACGTGGCCTTCAGTAGTTGTGGTACACGGACACAGTAGTTGTAGCTCCCGGGCTCTAGAGCACAGGCTCAGTAGTTGTGGCGCACGGGCTTAGTTACTGCGCGGCATATGGGGTCTTCCCGGACCAGGGATCGAACCCATGTCCCCTGCATTGGCAGGTGGATTCTTAAACACTGCGCCACCGGGGACGTCCCTAAACATTATATATGTTTTATATGATTTGAAAATTATATATTTTACATGATTTGAACACTATATATTTTATAAGATTTAAATATTATACAATTTGAATATTATATATTTATATGTGTACACTATACATATTACATGTTTTTACACTATATGTAGTCCTAATTCATTTTCACTTTTATTTTTATTTTTTTTAACGTTTATATTGGAGTATAATTGCTTTACAGTGGTGTGTTAGTTTCTGCTTTATAACGAAGTGAATCAGTTATACATATACATATATCCCCATATCTCTTCCCTCTTCCGTCTCCCTCCCTATCCTACCCTTCTAGCTGGTCGCAAAGCACCGAGCTGATCTCCCTGTGCTATGCAACTGCTTCCCAATAGCTATCTATTTTACATTTGGTAGTGTATATATGTCCACATATACACTGCCACTTTCTCACTTTGTCCCAGCTTACCCTTCCCCCACCCCGTGTCCTCAAGTTCATTTTCTAGTAGGTCTGTGTATTTATTCCAGTCTTGCCCCTAGGTTCTTCATGACCTTTTTTTTTTTTTTTTAGTTTCCATATTATGGTGTTGGCATACGGCATTTGTTTTTCTCTTTCTGACTTACTTCACTCTGTATGACAGACTGTAGGTCCATCCACCTCACTACAAATAACTCAATTTCGTTTC
>NC_041223.1:28056393-28066944 GCF_002837175.3 Physeter macrocephalus | reverse complement strand
TCTAAAAGGATCTTGCTGTGATTTATGTCATAGAGTGTTCTGCCTATGTTTTCCTCTAAGAGTTTGATAGTGTCTGGCCTTACATTCAGGTCTTTAATTCATTTTGAGTTCATTTTTGTGTATGGTGTTAGGGAGTGTTCCACTTTCATCCTTTCAAATGTAGCTGTCCAGTTTTCGCAGCACCACTTATTGAAGAGGCTGTCTTTTCTCCATTATATATTCTTGCCTCCTTTATCAAAGATAAGGTGACCATATGTGTGTGGGTTTATCTCTGGGCTTTCTATGCTGTTCCATTGATCCATATTTCTGTTTTTGTGCCAGTACCACATTGTCTTGTATTTTATTCTTTTTGTTGCAATGGTAAATGGGAGTGTTTTCTTAATTTCACTTTCAGATTTTTCATCAGTGTATAGGAATGCAAGAGATTTCTGTACATTAATTTTGTATCCTGCTACTTTACCCAATTCATTGATTAGCTCTAGTAGTTTTCTGGAAGCATCTTTAGGATTGTCTATGTATAGTATCATGTCATCCGCAAACAGTGACAGCTTTACTTCTTCTTTTCCGATTTGGATTCCTTTTATTTCTTTTTCTTCTCTGATTGCTATGGCTAAAACTTCCAAAACTATGTTGAATAATAACGGTGAGAGTGGGCAGCCTTGTCTTGTTCCTGATCTTATTGGAAATGGTTTCCGTTTTTCACCATGTTGGCTGTGGGCTTGTCATATATGGCCTTTATTATGTTGAGGAAAGTTCCCTCTATGCCTACTTTCTGGAGGGTTTTTATCATAAATGGGTGTTGAATTTTGTCGAAAGCTTTCTCTGCATCTATTGAGATGATCATATGGTTTTTCTCCTTCAATTTGTTAATATGGTGTATCACATTGATTGATTTGCATATATTGAAGAATCCTTGCATTCCTGGGATAAACCCCACTTGATCTTGGTGTATGATCCTTTTAAAGTGCTGTTGGATTCTGTTTGCTAGTATTTTGTTGAGGATTTTTGCATCTATGTTCATCAGTGATGTTGGTCTGTAGTTTCTTTTTTTTGTGACATCTTTGTCTGGCTTTGGTATCGGTGTGATGGTGGCCTCATAGAATGAGTTTGGGAGTGTTCCTCCCATTTTCACTTTTAACTGCCATGTAGCACTCCAATGTATGAATAACATTTATCTGTTTTGTAGCTGAACAGTAAAGTTTCTCTGGTTATCAGTCTAGAAGATGACTTGCTATGTCAAAGTGCATGCACATTTCAACCTAGTAAGAATGAAATCTGGTAAGTAATAAGTAGAAATCTAGTAAGATTTTGCCAGTTTTTCTCCAAAATGGTTCCATCATTTTATACTGCAACCCACAGTGTGTGAGAAGATCCATTTCTTTACATTTTTAATAAACTTGTTTTTGCCAGATTTCTAAGCTTTGCCAAATCAGTGGGCTCAAAATAGGCTTCATTTTATCTTTCATTTGCTGGTTCCTGATTATTAGTATGGTTGAATATATCCTCTCTGTTAATGACCATTCAGATTTCCTCTTCAATGAATTGCTTATGTCCTTTATCCGCTTTTCCATTGGATTATTTGTTATTTTCTTACTGATTTGGAGGATTTATTTATACATTCAGGTACTATCCATTTGTCAATCATATACATAAATGTGGTCTATTCTTAAATAACTGATTGTATCTCTCGAGTTTGCCCTGTACAAAAATGTTAACAAGCAAGTTAAAACTGAGATGTAGATGAGAAAGTTGATATTTCCATGAGTCGATGCTTCTGGAAAAGGATTATGATTGCCACTTTTTCATCATTTCCTTATTTGTGCAGAGAGTTCAGAGTTCCCAAGTTCAGAAAGTTAAGTGTAGGCCACCTAGGTTTGTACTTGAAAATGTCTGCTTGATTGCAGAGTAGGTAGCTTAGGATAATTTCAGTACTGAATAAGAGCCAATTTTGAGAGTGATTAACCTCAGATTACTAGATCCAATAGACTGTGTATCTTCCATCGAAATAGAAACTGTTGGACACTGGGTGCGTCTCTGGCCATGACCCCTCATAGGAGCACACAGAGTCAGCTTGAGGCAGGGGCATGAGGCATGCAGGAACAGTCTGTCCCCAATTTACCTCTCAAATATTTTACTACGAGGAAAGTCTCTGCTCATGACATAAATCCCTAGACTCAGGCAAAGAAAACTTGAAGAGCAGAATAATGTCATGGTGATGTCAGGTTTCATGGCCATGTTGCTTTGGGAACCCTGATAGGAAATCTTAAAATAACGATGGCTTTCTTTCTATTTCAGAGGTGTGGCGAAATCTTGTTTGAAAACCCTGATCAGAATGTCAAATGTGTTTGCATGCTAGGTAAGAAGCCTTCTCATTTAAAATCTATTAAGCATGCTGATGTCATGTGGGCTTACTGTTGTTCTGTTGCCTTACTGATTGTCTCTTGTTCCATATTGCAGAGGCTAATAGGCGATTTTATAGGTTTATAGACAGCTATAACACATTTATGTGTGGAACACTTGATGATAAAGAAAGGGTTTGATTTTAATAACTGTCAGTAAGTCAGGAACCATGCTTCTGAGTCTTTCAAATTTTTTCTTGGATCATCAACATAACATAGTATTGGGTGCTTTGTATTCAGGCAACTGTGATGAAAAAGTAAGAAGAATCACATTGTAATTGCTAAACTAGAGATCATATGCTAGGCAAGTAAACTAATAAATATTTACAGCACAGCACAAAGCCCTTACTTACAGTGCCTGGGAGGAATATACATTTGAACTAAACTGAAGTCAGCCCAACAGTTACCCACACTGCATTTGTAATAAAACTTGCAGCATCATAATGAATAATCATTTGTTCTTGTGGGATGATATATCATCAGTGCCTTTCACAAACTCTTTAATATATAATCTTCCGTTAAAAGATGAAGTTGATATTATTTTCCTCATTTTATAGAGTAGAAAACTAGTACAGAGAATATAAGTGATGCACTTAACCTCAAAATGAGAAATGAGCCAAATCATGATAGGAAAGTTTCTCATCTGTAAAAATTTAGGTCTAGTGTTTAGATCTTAATTGAGCCACTAAACTATGTTCAATGAACTTTTAATTAAGTAATTATAGTAATAGAACAAAACAGCATGAATAAATAAAAATAATCCTTAAATTTGACTTTCACCAAAATTTCACCCTAATCCTTTCCAACTTTGAACCATACTCATAAGCAAAGAAAAAAATTATTCATTTTAGCTCCTTCCATTTTCTCTGGCTACCTCATATGTTGGCAGCCCAGGTTATTGGTAAGATGGCTCAAAAGCAGACAGCAGGATAGAGGCAGGGGAACGTCTTGGTAATTTATAGTTCAAGATAATCAGGTAATAAATAATCAAAAGTTGCTCATTACCTAAAAACAAACCAAAAACAGAAACCAAACACAAATACTGTATTTTCCTGGTCTTCTGATCTTTCTTATTTTCTTGTGCTAGTATTTTAAACCTTTCTGATGCAGTTCTTATATGTTTTTATTTTAATTAAGATGGGGCTATATAGTAACATAGCCACTGGAAAATGAACATTCTTTTGGAAGCACATGAACAGTGAACATAGCATAGCATCCATAAATCCATTTCAAATGTCCAGTATTCCTTTCCCTTAACCATGAAAATGCCTCAGAATGCTAACAGTGCAGGGTACAAACCACAGAGAGAGAGAGAGAGAGAGAGAGAGAGAGAGAGAGAGAGAGAGGGAGGTGGAAGCAGAAAAACTTCCTTTGTCCAGCCATATGTCCCAGCTTTGGATGTGGGAGACCATCTCATCACCGCATCAGATCTATTCATCAACTCACTCATTTAACTTTCACAATAGCAGTATGGTTTGGTGCTATTAGAATCCTCATTTTACAGAAGGAAATTTGTGGCAAATGATCGAATACTATAGGACCTTAATCCCACTAAAATATTATTTGATTATAGCTTCTACATGATCTACTAACATGAATCAGTTTTAATTCATGATGACTTTAAGCACATGAACACATAACTTATTTTGATGAATTTTTCCTTGTACTAGCTCTCATGTGAGTTGCTTGATTAGTTTATAGCTAGGACAAGGACAGCAATAGACTGTCTACTACTGCCTATAGACTTGAATTCACTTAAAGTCAATCATCTTTCCATCTCTTTTGGATAATATGGTGTGGTTTATAACCCTAACCAGAAGACACTCCTGGCCACCAAATGCATTCCCCCAATGAATCTGCCAAATTACACAAATACCCAAAATTAGAAGAATATTTATATAAATCAGCTTTCTATTACTACCACTGTCATGAGATTTACAATTAACTGAGTACTTAAATATGTCACAGATGAAGTCCATCCTGAGTACCTTACATAGTTAGATCATTTATTCTAAGTAAATTAAGACATAGCCTCTCTTTCAAAATATAGATATCTTTGTCAATATCAGTGTATTATTAAGCTTGTAGGTTTCATTAGTTTATTAGATTTCTATTTTCTTAGTGACATAGAACTAAATAATATAAAGGAACCATGAAAATGGAAGTTTTTATTAGTTTAAGGGCATGGGATAATTAAAGATGGAATAGGAAGAACACTTGTACATTTTACCTTTAAAGTAGATGGTAAATATTTATTGAATGTTGAAGATATTACTATGTCTAGTGAGCTGGAGTTACTCCGATAATGAAAATTATGCCCTCAAGGAGCTTACACCTAAGAAGGCTTAGACTTTTTCCTACTTATCTTTTTAAGAGGATTGCTACAAAATTTAACTGAAACATTTACAAAGTCCTTTGAAATCTTAGATGAAAGAGAATCCCAAAATAAAACTGTCATGGGTATCAATACAGATGGACCAATCCGCCATTAGCATGTGTCCACCTGAAGCCAAGGGCTACCATTTCACAGCAATCGTGTGCAAGATAATGAAAAAAGGAGTTGAATGATTTATTCCCTTAAAAGAAACAAGAGAAACTCAAGGCGTGAACATGTAACTCACTAAAACTGAGACCACATCTTAGACCACATATTTTATCAAGAAGGGGCATCTACATAACACAACAATAACAGCAAACCACTCTCTGAGGTCTTATCTGAGTTAGTTTCTTGCTTCCTTTGAGAGGAACCTGTGATCATGCCCTTATGACTTCCCGAAGCATTTCTTGAGAAAACTTTGTATCTTCAACAGTAAAGGATAAGGAGTCTCTGCTGTTTAAAGGGACTGTTAAGTTTTCTAAGTGTTTCTAAGTCATGAGTGTAGTTTGTGTTTTTGCAGATCACATTATAACCTTTTTATGAGTAAATCAAAATTTTGAAACAAGAAAACCAAATATATAAAGTCTGCATTTCCAAAACTTCACTCTGATCTTTTTGCCACCCCAGTATTGAGATCCCTAATGGAGGCCAACCTAAGACATTCAGAGCTTTGAAGTGCTTTGAAGTGTCAAGTTCTTGGCTCACTCCCTCCGGCGTTCCATCTCTACCCACTCACACACTAGGTTTGGGCCCCCTGCCTTGGCCCCAGCCGTGCTTCAGCACATTTGAGATGGAATAGGGCAGAGGGTCACTAGCCAGACCCACCATTTGCAATTTTCTTCTGTCCCACCGGTGTCTCCCCAGATCTTTCTGAAAAATACAATTTTTATGCTTTGAGTTGTTTACCTCATGACATCCATGAACAAGTCATCCTCATGAACTCATACTTCTGGTTCATTACATTCAATGAGGCATAAGTGTAAAATTCATCTGAAGTTACTCTGAAGTACTGAATTCAAAGCAATTTTAAGTGAGAGCAAGCTATTGTCATATGTGGGCCTTACAGGCAATCATTTCTATGTTCAGGGGAATAGTTCGTGTTGGATATGAAGGTAAATAAAGATGTACTGCAGAGCTGGCTACACTGAGTATTTACTATTTATTCCTTAAAATTCTGTCAGAGGGGTAAAATGTAGACAATGTTAAGTACCAAATTGTAAGAAATGTTGCTTTGTTCTTTCCTTCACCCTTAAGGAGTTCAAAACTGCTAACTCCCATCCCCCTCCTTTTTCTCAATTTAGCCATAAGATTTCTCTCAAATTAAGATAGACCTCAAAGTTTACAGAACTATATCAAAGGGCACCCAACTGTATAGTAAGATGTGTACCTTAATTAGGTGTAATGAATTGATAACCAAGGGAAGAAGGAAATGGAAGAGAAATTATCTCTCATTACACAATTAATGTATGAGGTGTGACCAGTTCCTAAAAGGATTTTATTTTTCAAAGTGTAATGAAACTGCTAGGTACAAAGAGCCAAGAGTATTTAAAGAAACTACATAAAATGATCGATGTTAATTCACTTAGTTCATTTGCTGACTTCTGTCTGGGAAATGCTAAATCCTGGGAAAAGAAACTTTCTAAAGAGTTCCCAATCAGACTTGGTGCCCTTCTTTCCCTTGTAATTTTACAATTTGAAATTTTCAGTGGCTCTGCTTTTGTTTCATGTGTGATTCCTTTCATGCTGATTGGTGTCATATCATTAGAATGTAAGGTCGTACTTTCTTATCTGCCATGGTTTAGAAAGGGGTGTTCATATTGTCAGGTTTCTGGTTGAAATTTTTTATAAATCATTTCAAGAGATCGTCAGTTTTCAAAGAAATAGAATACCATAAGATCAATATTTTATTAACATTTAACATGAGCACAGAGAGACTTGCTTTGTAGTCCAACCTCTGAAAAATTAACTGTGTACTTTCAGAAGTTGCTTCATCTTTCAGACTTCAATTTATAGTTTTTCTGCAAAGTGGTAATAAAAAGGTCTGTCCCTTCCAGCCCAGGGGTTGTCCTGGTAATACAGAATGTGATGTTCTGTGAGGAGACGTTGCCTGCCTGCTATGATGCCCTAGATATGGTTTATGCACCAATAACTTAATAAATAAATAATAAACAACTGAAAATAAGCAAATTGATGATGAACAATAATAAACAAATAGTAAGTTATTTATTTATGACATTAACAGTGTTTAGAAAAGCAATTGAAAAGACAAAACTATGCAAATGTGAGAGCAATTTTAAAAAATATTAAATATGTTCTTCAAAATTTTGTCATACCTCAAAGGCATCATCTAATATTCATTCAAAAGATATTCATTGAGCATCTACTATATGCAAGGTACTATGCTAGGCACTGGGAATGCAAAGACCAGTGGAGCACAGGCCCTGCACTCAGAGGGTTTACATTCCAGGCAGAGATTCAAGCCCCAAACCCCAAAATCTGCAATGCTAGCTTGAGAGTGACAAATGATAGAAAAGAATAAAGTGTGTTGGAACTTCAGAAGATGAAAAGAGTGCGTACAATGGGATATGAAGACACGTGGATTGATATGCAAAGACCAAGAAAGAGGCAGCATTCTAGGTAGATACATGACCATTTTTAAAAGCCCAGGGCTTCCCTGGTGGCGCAGTGGTTGAGAGTCCGCCTGCCGATTCAGGGGACACGGGTTCGTGCCCCTGTCCGGGAGGATCCCACATGCTGCCTTGTAATTTTACAATTTGAAATTTTCAGTGGCTCTGCTTTTGTTTCATGTGTGATTCCTTTCATGCTGATTGGTGTCATATCATTAGAATGTAAGGTCGTACTTTCTTATCTGCCATGGTTTAGAAAGGGGTGTTCATATTGTCAGGTTTCTGGTTGAAATTTTTTATAAATCATTTCAAGAGATCGTCAGTTTTCAAAGAAATAGAATACCATAAGATCAATATTTTATTAACATTTAACATGAGCACAGAGAGACTTGCTTTGTAGTCCAACCTCTGAAAAATTAACTGTGTACTTTCAGAAGTTGCTTCATCTTTCAGACTTCAATTTATAGTTTTTCTGCAAAGTGGTAATAAAAAGGTCTGTCCCTTCCAGCCCAGGGGTTGTCCTGGTAATACAGAATGTGATGTTCTGTGAGGAGACGTTGCCTGCCTGCTATGATGCCCTAGATATGGTTTATGCACCAATAACTTAATAAATAAATAATAAACAACTGAAAATAAGCAAATTGATGATGAACAATAATAAACAAATAGTAAGTTATTTATGACATTAACAGTGTTTAGAAAAGCAATTGAAAAGACAAAACTATGCAAATGTGAGAGCAATTTTAAAAAATATTAAATATGTTCTTCAAAATTTTGTCATACCTCAAAGGCATCATCTAATATTCATTCAAAAGATATTCATTGAGCATCTACTATATGCAAGGTACTATGCTAGGCACTGGGAATGCAAAGACCAGTGGAGCACAGGCCCTGCACTCAGAGGGTTTACATTCCAGGCAGAGATTCAAGCCCCAAACCCCAAAATCTGCAATGCTAGCTTGAGAGTGACAAATGATAGAAAAGAATAAAGTGTGTTGGAACTTCAGAAGATGAAAAGAGTGCGTACAATGGGATATGAAGACACGTGGATTGATATGCAAAGACCAAGAAAGAGGCAGCATTCTAGGTAGATACATGACCATTTTTAAAAGCCCAGGGCTTCCCTGGTGGCGCAGTGGTTGAGAGTCCGCCTGCCGATTCAGGGGACACGGGTTCGTGCCCCTGTCCGGGAGGATCCCACATGCTGCGGAGCGGCTGGGCCCGTGAGCCATGGCCGCTGGGCCTGCGTGTCCGGAGCCTGTGCTCCGCAACGGGAGAGGCCACGACAGTGAGAGGCCCGCGTACAGAAAAAAATGAAAAAGCCCAAATACAGGAAAACTGAGGAGTGGAGAAGGAAGTAAGTGTTTCAGGCCACAAGGAGTATAAAAGGATAAATTGGAAAGGAATTTGAGGCCTTATTATAGACAGTTTGACTGTTACCACTGGTTATAAAAAGGACAGAAGTACCAAATGAAAGAGCGTTCTGGTCTCTTTTATTTAGTCAGTTAGAGAGCATTTTTCAATTTAGATAGAGGGTATTATAGAATATTCTATAAACTAGTTTCTGCAGGGCAGTATTGAGTACAGCTGTTCACCAAATACTTGTGAAATTAAATAATTTTAACCCAATGTATATTTGAAACTGATGGCCTGAATTCTAGGCTTGATTATTTTAATGAATATTACTTTTGTCTTTTCTCTTTGATATCAGATATCATAGTATTTTATTTAAGAAGTACAATATTGTCATCTTTTATACTGGAAAAAAATTGATATTTTTTTCACGTTTTGGAACTTTTTCATCTAATAAAATTGGGAGATTTTTTTATTTTAAAATTTTGCTCTTATCACTGGCATCTGCCTGTGATTTTTGTATGTGGACAATTTTGCGGTCTATACATTTTTTCTTAGAAATTAATACACAGTCTGTTTTAAGGCAAAATAATATCTGTTATCAAAGTAGGACACTGCTTTGGTGGCATAGTGGAAAGAACAGGGCATTTAAATATCTGGACCAGCTAAAAACTGTGTGGTCATAGGAAAGTCACTTTAAGAGTTATAGATCTCAGTTTATTCCTCCCTAAAATGGAATAAGAAGTAATAATAACAATATTATTATCTACCTTATTAGGTTTGTTGAGGATCAAATAACACAACAAATATTAAAGCATTCAGTAAACTGTTAGAAGTCCTAGAAATATAAATATTATTTTATTGATACTAATAACTAAAATGTTCTAAGTTCTTGCATTTAATTTAATATTAGTATTTTTTATGCAAACTGACAGCTTTGATATACTTTCAATATTAAACTGTTTCAGTTTGCTTCAAGTGAATAGATATTTTCAAGTACATGTTTGCAATCTAGAAATAAGCATATTATCATCATAGGTTATTAAAGAAAGATTATTGTAAGGACTATTTTATGTGCACTTAACTTTATAAAAGTGAAGGTCTATGTTCAAAGACAAAAGCTGTCAAGTTGCTTAACTTTGATTTACTGAGATTAAAATGCCTAGGGAATTTGAATTAACTTTTAAAAATTTTTATTGGAGTATAGTTGCTTTACAATGTTGTGTTAGTTTCTGCTGTACAGCAAAGTGAATCAGCTATATGTACATATATCCCCTCCTTTTTGGATTTCCTTCCAATTTAGATCACCACAGAGCACTGAGTAGAGTTCCCTGTGCTGTACAGTAGGTTCTCATTAGTTATCTATTTTATACATAGTAGTGTATATATGTCAGTCCCAATCTCCCAATTCATCCCACCTCCTCCTTCCCCCTTGGTGTCCATACGTTTGCTCCCTATGTCCGTGTCTTTATTTCTGCTTTGCAGATAGGTTCATCTGTATCATTTTTCTAGATTCCAGATATATGCGTTAATATACAATATTTGTTTTTCTTTTCTGACTCTTTCATTCTGTATGACAGTCTCTAGTTCCATCCACATCTCTGCAAATGGCACAATTTCGTTCCTTCTTATGGCTGAGTAATACTCCACTGTATATATGTACCACATCTTCTTTATCCATTCCTCTGTTGATGGACATTTAGTTTGCTTCCATGTCCTGGCTATTGTAAATAGTGCTGCAATGAACATTGGGGTGCATGTATCTTTTGGAATTATGGTTTTCTCCAGGTATATG
>NC_041223.1:27953491-28053501 GCF_002837175.3 Physeter macrocephalus | reverse complement strand
ATCACCACAGAGCACTGAGTAGAGTTCCCTGTGCTATACAGTAGGTTCTCATTAGTTATCTATTTTATACATAGTAGTGTATATATGTCAGTCCCAATCTCCCAATTCATCCCACCTCCTCCTTCCCCCTTGGTGTCCATACGTTTGCTCCCTATGTCCGTGTCTTTATTTCTGCTTTGCAGATAGGTTCATCTGTATCATTTTTCTAGATTCCAGATATATGCGTTAATATACAATATTTGTTTTTCTTTTCTGACTCTTTCATTCTGTATGACAGTCTCTAGTTCCATCCACATCTCTGCAAACGGCACAATTTCGTTCCTTCTTATGGCTGAGTAATACTCCACTGTATATATGTACCACATCTTCTTTATCCATTCCTCTGTTGATGGACATTTAGTTTGCTTCCATGTCCTGGCTATTGTAAATAGTGCTGCAATGAACATTGGGGTGCATGTATAGTGAATAGATATTTTCAAGTACATGTTTGCAATCTAGAAATAAGCATATTATCATCATAGGTTATTAAAGAAAGATTATTGTAAGGACTATTTTATGTGCACTTAACTTTATAAAAGTGAAGGTCTATGTTCAAAGACAAAAGCTGTCAAGTTGCTTAACTTTGATTTACTGAGATTAAAATGCCTAGGGAATTTGAATTAACTTTTAAAAATTTTTATTGGAGTATAGTTGCTTTACAATGTTGTGTTAGTTTCTGCTGTACAGCAAAGTGAATCAGCTATATGTACATATATCCCCTCCTTTTTGGATTTCCTTCCAATTTAGATCACCACAGAGCACTGAGTAGAGTTCCCTGTGCTGTACAGTAGGTTCTCATTAGTTATCTATTTTATACATAGTAGTGTATATATGTCAGTCCCAATCTCCCAATTCATCCCACCTCCTCCTTCCCCCTTGGTGTCCATACGTTTGCTCCCTATGTCCGTGTCTTTATTTCTGCTTTGCAGATAGGTTCATCTGTATCATTTTTCTAGATTCCAGATATATGCGTTAATATACAATATTTGTTTTTCTTTTCTGACTCTTTCATTCTGTATGACAGTCTCTAGTTCCATCCACATCTCTGCAAATGGCACAATTTCGTTCCTTCTTATGGCTGAGTAATACTCCACTGTATATATGTACCACATCTTCTTTATCCATTCCTCTGTTGATGGACATTTAGTTTGCTTCCATGTCCTGGCTATTGTAAATAGTGCTGCAATGAACATTGGGGTGCATGTATCTTTTGGAATTATGGTTTTCTCCAGGTATATGCCCAGGAATGGGATTGCTAGGTCACATGGTAGTTCTATTTTTAGTTTTTTAAGGAACCTCCATCCTGTTCTCCATAGTGGCTGTATCAATTTACATTCCCACTAATTAATTTTGTCTTACACTTACGAAGCACTTCATTCTTATCATGTGAGTACATCAATTCACTCCTATATGCATGTCCAAGGATGATATTTTCTAACTCTAAAAGAGAACAGATTGAAACCTGGACATTCCCAAGGGAGGGCAGAGACGGCATTATCCTCATATCTCACCCAGAGCCCGGCCTTGTTTTACTTTTCAGTGCGCTCATCACCAAATGATGTATTTTATATTCGTTTGTTTGTTCATCGTTCTCTCCCAGTCTCACTGCACCACACACCCATATACACAGAATGTAAATGTAAATATCATGAAAACAAGGAATTAGTTTATTTACTGCCAAGAGTCCAGCATCTGGAAGAGGGTCCAGCCACCTAGCCCCTCACTGGAGCTTAATATTTGCTGAAGAGATACATGCTGATGCATTTGTCAAAATAGCACAATTGTCTGTAAAGCATGGCCCAGATGTGCCAAAGACTGATGGGTATAGCATTTAAAACCCTCTGCTAACTCAGCCAAGGAATGGGTCAGCTCCTAATTGAACTAAGTGGGAGTTTCCCAAGCATACTACTCTGGGTTACAGGATGAGAAATACATAGTTCTCTACAAATAGACAATTAGAACTTATCCTAAGAATATAGGTGATTATCAGTTATTTCTTGAGCACTACTCTATGCCTACCCCTCTACTAGTGTTACTCTGAAAGTTGATGTAATAGTGAGCTAGGTAGAATCCCTGTCACCACCCTTTATTCTGCAGCTGGAACACTGGGTTAAGAAAACAGGAGGAGGATTATTATTTCGTCTCCTCTATATTTACAAGAACATACAAAGTATTATTTCACCCTGAGGTTTATCATTTAAAAGGCTTTTACATTCTCTTGCTGCCTTTCAAAAATTTTTATTTGGAAATCAGTGTTGTCTTGCATAAGGAAAATAAGTTTGCTAGTTTCACAGTTGTTTTCCGTGGAATGTGGCAGCATTTCCGCAGCAACCAAACACCACATTTTTGTTTGCAGCTGAAAACCAGAGCTCAGATAAGAGCTAGCTGCAGAACAACAACACAAGCAAAGGTCAAACTCTCAGAACTGAAGTTATCAAACCCCAAAAATATAAATGTGCCAGTCTTGTATTAGCTTCATTTTCGGTCCGAAGGAAGAGAAAATGAGACCTATCATCCTTCGCACAAAGCTACACTTCAAAAAAATTATTCAATCAACCAACATTTATAGGTACATACCGTGTGCCAGTGTAGGGATGCGAAGACATTGAAGTTCTGGTTCCTACCCTCAAGAAGCTCCCAATCCAGTGGGGCATGGACAACGACACGGGCAATGACAGCATAGCATGAGAAACCATAATAAGGATGGGCCAGGGTGTTACGGGAGGGAGAAGGGTGTCAGGACAGGTCTGTGCAAGTGGCGATAAGGAGCTGAGTGTCAAAGAGAAGCAGCTCACAGCCCTGTGAGGCTGGAAAAGGGCAGCCTGCTGTGAAAGGCATTGGCAATTCTAGGTAACAGGAGCAGCAGGCACAGGATGCTTAATGTGACCAGTTAGAGAAACTGGAAGTCATTATACCTGGAGAACAGAATAAGAGGAAAGAAATGATAAGATAATCAGTGTGGAGAGGAAGGTGGGGCAGATTATAAGGGGTCTTATAACAGAGTAAAGACCATTTAGGGATGTTTAAGCAGGGGAGATACAATGTGAAATACAGTTTTTAGAGGGATCACCTGGTCAGAATAGAGAATGCACTGGAGGAGGAGAAGACTGAAGAGAGAAACCAGCTTAAGGAACTGCGGCAGTAATTAGGAAAGAAATGATGAGTCTGTGCCTGAACTAAGACAATGTCAGGGAGGACAGAAGGTATGAGATTCAGCAGACTTTGAGAGAGTATGATAGGACTTTACAATGGAGTGAATGTAGGAAATATAGCTAAGTAGATAGAAAACAGATAGAGATGTGTTTCCCCCCACCTACTCCCAGTGGAGAGTATTCGAGAATCAGATTTGCAATTGGGGGAAATGATGAGTTAAATTTGGGCATAATACACTGAGATGCCCAGGGACTTCTCAGGTGCAGAAGGGAGTCTGGAGCTCAGGAGGGTGATCTGCTGGTAGGCAGTGGTGACTGCATATCAACGATGATGACACCTTGGGGAAGGTGAGGAGTGAGATGGAGATGCACCTTAGAACACTTGGAAGCATCACTGAAGAGTTGGGCAGGTTCAAGAGGAGTCTAAAGAAGCCTAAATAGGTAGGAGATTAAGTAGGTAGGAGATTCAGATTAAGAGAAACAGAAGGAAAACAAGACAGAATGCTATCATCTTGGTCAAGAGGAAAGACTTTCAAAGGAAGGCCATGCTAAAAATGTGAAATACCATAGAGGTCAAATGAGATCAAGCCTAAAAGGGTTCTTGGACTGAGCAACCTGAAGGTAATATAATATCAGCAAGGACATAACTAGTGGAAGGGCGAAGGGTTAGGAGGGCAGCGTGGAGCTAAATAAAGAGAACCAAGGAGGGGTGCTACTCTCTCAAGAAATTTGTCCTAGAAAGGAAGGTGGGTAATATGACAGTGCCTGGAAGGAGTTCTCAAGATGGGAAAGGTTTGAGGATATTTTGATGCAGAGAGGAAAGAGCGAGTAGAGGAAGTGGTTGGATATTTCTGAAGAGAAAGAGAGTAATTGTGAGCCTTAAACCCCCCTCACACTGTGACTGGGAAAAGGTGGTGATGGTGGACAAGGAAGTGTAAGGATAGAGACACATCTCTCGGGGTGACCCATATCCGAGGGCAGAAACTGAGACTAATCCATCTAACTGTTTCCCTTCTTTCCAAGAAGAATGCATGATATTCTGACGAGAGTAAGGAGAGTAGCGGAGACAAGCAGAAAGTGGTAGGTGAAGGTCGGAAATTCATGAAGGAAATGAGAAAGAACCAACTAAAGAGGGGTAAATGGGTAATTATTTGAAGCAGTTCTAAGGTTAGAATTTATGAACTAATGTCTACTCACTAAAAATAAAACGTAAAACACAAGCTATGTGTTCCAACATGCATTTCAGAAGGTAACTGCTCCCCGTTCATGAACACCCTACCCTTTTCTCCTTTAGATGCCTACTCCTCCTGCAATGGTCAGGGGGCTGCCTTCCTTGACCCTAATTCACAAGCCCCTCTCTCTCATACTGCAAATATTGAATTATGTCTCCATTTCTCCATCTAGCCTGCATATTTCAAGGGAGCAGGTGTCCATTTTATTTAAATATCTTTGTATCCCTAGCACCCAGAATTGGCCTAAAACTCCAAAGAAGCACCAAAAAAATTCAGAATGAAGATAGAAGAAAAGTGTAAGGTTATGTATTCTCCTCTTAAGTCCTCCTCTGACCTCGTGGTGCGTCAAGAACGCTCTTTTCTGACTTGTCTTTCATAAAGGGGATGCCTCCACCTGTACTTCCCAGTTGTCAAGGAGACCAAAGGTGCCAAGCCATTTGAGCGCTGACAGTACCAATGTCTCCTGAGCTGGGCCCATCCCTGGCCCACCCCTGGCCAATCACATGCAAACTCCCTCTTCCTCCTCAGCTACTCTTCCGGTTCACTCTCCCCTCTCACAAATTTCATTCAAAGGCTTTTTGCTCTCAGGATGAGTCCCCCTAGGAATCCTTGTATACATCCAACTGCCTTTTTTATAATGTTCCAGAGACAATGTTATCTCTATTTTGACCCAAAAACAATGTTGGGCTTTTTGCTGGAAGGAATACAGATTATAATTGTATTTCACTGTAATATTTAAATCTTTTTAACAGACAAATTATTCATGATAGCTAGCTATTCAGCATGGCTTAAGAGGTCCCAACTTGTCAATCTCAAACCACCTGCCTTGCCAGCTCTAAGTATATAATATTTTCTAATGTGTATGGATTATAAACATTCACAAATATAGAGATTTTCAAAGAATGAGACAATGTAATGTATACTATAAAAGATACACCAAAAGATAATTTTAGATGAAATAAATATTTGCTCCCATTATATCAATTGCTGCCTTTGAGCTCTAAGATTTTGTCATATCTAAATGTCAAAAGATATTTTATTACCTTGCCAGGATATCAGTTCCAATGAGACAGGTAACTGGTGGTAAAGAAAGCTTAGTTTCCATAAGCCCAAAGCTTTTACACTGACAGATCAATGCAAGTTTCCAACTTTTGTGAAGCTAGCTTGGACACTATCAAAATTAATTACTGATTTTTTACTGCAAAAATCTTAAAGGCAAATGTAAAGGTATGTGATATATAAGAATAAGCAAATGCAAAGAATTTGCTTTTGCCTACGTTTGGGTAGTCAACGACATATGAGTTTACTACATTTGGTGTATAGTCAACATTTAAAATGTTTTATGGTGTGTAACCTAATGAGGTAGTTAACATTATGAAATCTTGTATATTGTCATTTTATCTTTAACTAAGTTTTGGACTCTGAAGGTTCTAATTCTATTTGGCACAGCAGAAAGCTTCATTCCGAAAGAGACCCTCACATTCATAAGTATAAGAAAATAATGCCAGAAATGTTAATAGGATATAGAATTCCATAAGATTGGAGAACATGAGTATCTTCATTGTTCAGTGATCATCATAAACTACAAATCTGAGAGTTTCTGCAATATGTATAGTAAGTTTATAAAAATATTTCCCATACCAAGCTTCTTTCTAAAATCATATTGCACAGATTCAAGAAGTACTTGAATTGTGTTCTGCTAGACTACAAAATGCGGGGGAGATTATAAAGGTAAAACCCACAAAATTATATAAGTCATTTGTCAAGAATTAGGATTGGTGCTGGCAAGAAGTGAGCGTTCTTATTAAGCAGGGATTGGGGTTGGAAGTGATTGCATAGTTACAAGGGTAGACTTTGAGACTGTGAGGTTGCAGCTGGCATCTGCTAGCAGATATTGTTTTGAGAACAGCTGGTGATGTCCTTGAGTCTGATACAGTTCAAAATATTCAAGTTCTCAGTAATACAGAAGCGTGTCTGAAACCACATCCACCATGGCCACCTACTTCCATTTTGGGTACCTGAACCACAGTTACTCCATTTTGATTTTTAAATGCATTCTTTTCTTTAATGGTTCAAACAGATGCACAATGCATTTTTAATAGGCCACAGACAGGCTGTTTTGGTTAGCCAAAAGTTCAAGTTAAATCATGTATAAGCCAGAATGACTTCCCCATACTTCAATATGTGAAAATTTCTTCCATCAATACAAACTTCCAGTTATGAGATGAATAAGTTACAGTGTTCTAATGTACAGCATAGTGAGTATAGTTAATAAGACTACTGTGTGCTTGAAATTTCCTAAGACGGTAAATCTTGTATTCTTACCACAAAAGAAAAATGGTAACTGTGTGAAGTGATGGATGTGCTAATTAACTTCACGTTAGTAATCATTTCGCTATATATGTATATGTTAAACCATCAGGTCATAAATCTTTAACAGATTACATTGTGCAACCTAAATATATACATTCTTTAAATTGTACCTCAGTAGAGCTGGAAAAAAATTTTTAAACCATAAAATTATATTGCAATGTCAAGAGAATGCATTTCAATATTTTATCTTCGGAAGAGATGTGGGAACATATGTTATGTATAACTGATTCACTTTGTTGTAAAGCAGAAACTAACACACCATTGTAAAGCAATTATACTCCAATAAAGATGTTTAAAAAAATCTACCTTTATGAGGTTAAAAAAAAAAAATATATATATATATATATATATTGTCTTCTTTTAGAAAATCAAATACTTGGAAAAATGTAGTTGAACATTTTGGAAGTAAATATTGAATTCAAAAATACATTTTCCACATTTCTCAGGAAAAGTACAACATCTTATTCCTGAATTAATACTTTCTTGATAGAACAGGTTTGTTAATAATTGATTCTACCAAGCAGTCAGTGGGAAAAGGTATTGTCCTCTGTCTGCTGTTTCACTTTTTGTGTCAAGGAGTCTTCTTTCATGGATCATGCGTACGACATGGTCGACAATGAAATGCCAAGATGATTCTGGGAAGCAGTATATGAATGACTATGATCACGTTGTGGGTAATTTAGCAAAGACATTTGGAACTTGGTCATCACAGAGGCTAAAGCAAATCTCTCAATATTTGAAGGAGCTTAGTTTTTTCAGATGTTGATTTCATAGGCGTTTAAGATTGAAAGCAGCTTTGAGAGTCAAGTAGGAGAAGGAGCCAGTCATTTCTCAACCTAATCCGCCTGCCTGGACTCCAGAAGTTCAGGGTCAGGGCTCAGACTTGTAACCACACAGAGCTGTGTAAATTTTAGGCCATTACAATAAATAAAGAATTTTTTCCCTGTAGCAATTGTACTGTTGGAAATGGAGAAGTGTCTGATTTTTTTTTTTTTAAAAAAGAAAGTTTGACTATGCGTGTCAATTTTCTTTACTTTCTTTTAGGGAAAGCTTCTTGGAAGATGCATTTCAAATGTTAGCATCTTTAAAAGAGCAAGTTTTCAATTAATGTATTTAACATTGGTATATGTGAACTAATATGTGTACATGTGTCCAAGCTTATATTTATCAATAGCCTGATCTCCCTCAACAATTGAAATTGTAGTTTGCATATTTATTGGCACTTCTAACTCCCCTGCTATTAGTTTGTTTAGCTACTGATATATTTAGATAGAAAATTTTTTCTTACATTTTATTGCAATATATCTTAAATTATGATACATATCCAATTTTTAGGTGTACACCTCATTAATTCTTGCAAAGTTAACACATGCATGTAAAACCACACAGATCAGTGTAGACAGCTTCACACATACCTCCTCCCAGACATCACCCCCCAAAGATCCATACTAATTCACTGGCTTCTATCACTATCCCCTAACTTTGAAATTTTTATAAATGGAATCAAAAAGGATGCATATTTTTCTGTCTACCTTCTTTAACTCAACATTGGCTATGAGATTCATCCATGCTGTTGCACATAGTTATAGTTCATTCTTTCTCTGTTTTCTTTTGTTACAGAATAGAGATCAGCAAATAATGACCTATGGGCTAAAATTGGCCTGTTGCTTGTTTCTGTAAATAAAGTTTTATTAGAATATAACCATTGCCATTCATTTATATATTGTCTAATGCTGTTTTCGCACTGCATTGGTAGAGTTGAGTAGCTGTGTTAGAGACCATATGATTTCCAAAGTCTAACATATTACAGAAAAAGATCTCTGACCACAGCTATAAACTGTTCCAGTGTATGTGTATGTCTGTGTATGTGCATGTGACTATTTATTAATGCTAGTGGTAATGAACATTTGGCTCTCCCTAGTTTTGGACTGTTACAAATAATATTGCTGTGAACATTCTTGTACAAGTCTTTTTGTGCACAAAATTACACATTATCTCTTGAGTACTTACCTAGAATTGCAACTGTTGGGTCATAGGGCATGTCCATATTCAACTTAGACTGATTCGGCCAAACAGTTTTCCAAAGTGCCTGTACCCATTTACCCTCCCACCAGCTGTGTATGAAAGTCCCATAAACAATTTAACACTCAATAATTATCATTGAGTAAAAGTTAGAATGCATAAATCATCGTTCAGCTCAATACAAACATCATTTCATGTAGTAGCTTTTAATGAAGATCATGATTAGCATTTATGTAAACAAATCATCACGTTGATAATAGTAGTAATAAAACAGGTATATTTAATTTTTTGATTATCAATGAATATTAATGAGATGATGGAGTTTGTTGCTTAAACCAAACGAACAGTTATTCTTTCTTGACCACTTGGAATTAAATATCCCACAAATGATCCTAATAAGTCCTTCTCCACCCACAGCAAAACCCCAGTTCATAAATAAAAACTCTTTTTTGTTGAGATAAATAATTTCCATTTATTTTCTTTTACTAAAAAATACACAACTATCATTTTTACAGATCTAAAGTTATAAAATAGAAGTTATACTAGAAAATTATAATTAAGCCATCTAATTCTGAAAAATCAAGAGGCTAGTCCCTCACTATGAAATCACATGGCCATAGTGATTGTAAGTTTAACCCTCGTATGTTGTTGTCGTGGGTTTTATTCACACTTGATTTAGGAGTGAAGCAACAAATCATTTTCATTTTGCTCTTTTTATGAGTTTCTCTCAGTATTGGGTATGTCCAGGTGGAGATAGGAAGATCACCATTGGTCAACATCAGAATTGAGTCGAATGAGAGAATTATAATTTCCCAGTACTCAAGAAGTGTTTTTGGCTACCTGGATGTTGGGATAATGGATACTTTTTATTTCCTTCTTTTTGTCTCTCTATATCTTTCAAGTGTTCAACAAAAATTAAGCATTCATTTTGTAATAAGAGAGATTTTAGGCAGTTTTTCTGATTTCTAAGGATACAGAGATTGTTTTTTATTGTTGTTTGCTTTACTAAAACCTACACCTGACAACTGCCAAACTTATTCTGGTGGTGAACTAGACATAGATGAAGAGGTGTTTGTAACCTGAACTGTGCCTTGGGGTAACCACTACTCCATTTGCTACATCTTGGAGATGAGTTGGGCTTTTATTGAATTCTCTCTCACAGAGTCACCTTCTCCCAAACAAATGGACTTTCTGAGATCAGCCATTCCCTTTGCAGAATGCCTGTCATCCCAGCAATCCTGTGCCTTGTGTCACAGATTAAAGTGCCATCCAACCTACTGTATAGCACAGGGAACTCTGCTCAATACTCTGTAATGGCGTATATGGGAAAAGAATCTAAAAAAGAGTGGATATAGGTATATGTATAACTGAATCACTTTGCTGTACGCCTGAAACTAACACAACATTGTAAATCAAGTATACGCCAATAAAAAAATTTTTAAATAATAATAAAAAATAAAGTGCCATCCCTTGAAACACAGCCCATGAAATAGCACAGAAGTCACAAAACAATATGAAAGTCAGGTAACTGAGGTTTGTGGTTCTGTGGCAAATGGAAGCCTTCCAGAACAAACACACTAAAGAGCCCATTGCATCAGGGATGGGAGAGAGCTCACTGCACAGATGCTATAGAACAATGCAGAACAAAACATTGTGGAACTTCCTTAGGTTCTCAGAATTATAAGATGTAACACACACAGAGATACACATACATGCATGAACACACGCACACACGTAGTCTGCCTTCACTCCAGAGATCCCCTCGAGGTGGTACCAAGAAGTGTTTCAGTTATTTCAAGAGAGTGCAGCTTTCATTAGGCTAAAAACGAACAAAGGCAATTGCCCATTTCCAAGTTCAAGATCTCTATTTTGTTCCTTTCTTCTCAGCTGGGACCCAAAAACCACAAGGTTTTTGTCTAAGGTAATAAAGGTATGTAGGTAGTTATTTTGTACCACCAGTTAGTTTACTTGCAGTATTTGGAGAAAAGACAAGGAGAAATGTTTAAAGGCTCTTGAGTGTCCTAAAGTCTGTCTCAAATAAAGGAAGATTCTGCTGATGTAAAGCTATTTAAAGAACTACATATATACTGTGGTTTTCCAAATGTGAAAGGTTGCATACGCGCATGTATAATTTTTAGTGGTAGGAAAAAAGTTAACTTTACTTGGTTCATCATATTTTTCTGCATTTCACAGCTTTCCTACCATCAGCATGTATTACTTTTATTTATTTGTATTTTTTGGATGTGTGTGTGTGTGTGTGTGTATGTCAAGTGTGTATTACTCTTATAATAGAAAAACATAAACATAAAAGAAGGACCTTAGAGCAGTGAAGATACTCTGTATAATGGTGGATACATGTCATTATAAATTTGTCCAAAGTCAGAATGTGCCACACTAAGAGTGAATCTCATGTAAACTTGGAACTTTGGGTGATGATGGTGTGTCAGTGTTGGTTCATTGATTGTAACATATGTACCCCTCTATGGGGAATATTGATTATGGTGGAAGTTATGTATATCTGGGGCGGGGGAGGAGGGGGGGGCTGCTGGTAACTTTAAAAACATTAAAGAGGGGTAAAAATACATGGGGGGAGGCTGAAAGCAGCGTGTAGTGGTGCTTCGGCAAGCTCCGCAGAGGCTCTCAGAGACTGTCCAGGGACAGGACCTTGGTGTCAAGCTTTTCTGAGAACTAAGAGACAGGCGAGCCTTTGTTCAGGCTCTATCATTTACTGTCTTCTCACAGGCGACTTAAAATGTGTTGTGGCCCCTTTAGCAATCCATCTGTTTTTCAAATAAAAAGGGTTTTCTGGGTTCATTTTTCAAGTAAACCATCCACTGGAAGGAAGCTCAGTGACTTCCCTAACAATACACAGCTCCTAAATCACACCCATAACCGTTGTCATGACAAAGGGCAGAGTTAAACAGTAGCACTATACTAAGATTTCTAATCTACGTTTATAAGTTAATGATTAGGGAAGAAAAAATTGTGTGACATTTTGCTTATAATATGAACCTGCTTAATCCAGAGTTTATAAAACATAATATTGTATGACTATATGATCTGATAATGCTGATTTGTCCAACAAAAATAGGTATTGAGTACCTAGCAAGTGTGTACACTCTGCTGTGCACTAGAAAAACAGCAGTGAGTAAAACAGACGAAACTCCTTACCTAACAGAACTTAGATTCTAGGGGGATATGAGGGTGAGGGATGGGCTGTAAATAATATAAATCTTATATTTAATTTTAAAGATGACAATGGAAGAAATTCTACTAAGGAAGAAATAAGGCAGGGTGCCTATGAAGGGTAGGGTAAAGATGGTAAGGGTGGAAGCGGTGGTGCAGATTTTAACTAGAACTGCCAAAGCTTTCCCCGAGGCGAGCATAGCCGGGCTCTGCAGAAGAGTGTCCTGAAGCAGCAGGCAGCCTGGACAACCCAAGGAGCAGAGGGAGAGGCATGCGCAGAGGCCCAGGGATGAGGAAGAGGAGCTGAGAGGTCCTGGGAGCCAGGTCCTTGTGAGTCATTGTGAGGCCTCTGGATTTATTCAGCCAGAGAGGAGGAACCATTAGAAATTTTTGAGCACTGGTGTCACATGAGCTGACTTCCGTTTTAAAACACTGGATATATTATGTTCGTTTTAAAAAATAACAAAGTAAGGAAAGAGTGCTTACATTATGGTTTTGGAGAAGTATATTCCCATTGTCCTGAAATGGGTACTTGAAACGATCTATTTAGGAAAATAACGGTGAACAGATTTAATACCGTATGTTATATACATGCTCCAAATATGTGAAATGGTTAGTGTTCATCTAACTTAGGAAGTTCAACTAGAGGAAGTATCACTTTAAAGTGATTAGGATTTAGAAAAGAAAGGTGATTGGCAATCTCATCTCTAGAAAATTTTCCCTCCTTAAGGGAGTTCTTTCTTTATTTAACTTGTCTTTAGAGTGGCTTTTTTTTTTTTTTTTAATGGAAGGACCCATCTCTGTTTCGTTTCCCTCTTAGACTCTTTACTTTCCTAAATAGTAGCTTGGAATCATAGTTAATGGTCTACTCAGGAAACCAGTTTCATTAAAAACCAAAGGAAAGGGAAAACTCTCCTTTTTCTATTATCTTTAAAAGTAAGTGTTTTCATAATTCAAAAAGAGTCATGTACCACAATGTTCATTGCAGCACTATTTACAATAGCCAGGACACAGAAGCAGCCTAAGTGTCCATCGACAGATGAATGGATAAAGAAGATGTGGCACATATATACGATGGAATATTACTCAGCCATAAAAAGAAACAAAATTGAGTTATTTGTAGTGAGGTGGAGGGACCTAGAGTCTGTCATACAGAGTGAAGTAAGTCAGAGAGAGAAAAACAAATACCGTTTGCTAACACATATATATGGAATTGTGACCACCTAGAGGGGTGGGATAGGGAGGGGGGGAGGGAGATGCAAGAGGGCGGAGATATGGGGATATATGTATACACATAGCTTATTCACTTTATTGTACAGCAGAAACTAACACAACATTGTAAAGCAGTTATACTCCAATAATTAAAAAAAATGAGTTTCTAATGATAAGCATATCTGTTTCCTGATAGCAAGGCCTGATTTGTTGTACAGCAGAAACTAACACACCGTTGTAAAGCAATTATACTCCAGTCAAGATGTTAAAAAAAAAATAAAAAAAATAAAAGCTAAAAAAAATAAAATAAGCGTCTACAAATACTAACAGAGTTAAGCAAGGCCTGAGAGTCTTATGGCAAAGAGCGGAGACACCGGGTTCTTGGAAGGCTGCGCACCCACAAACCCCACCGTGCCCTTGACCTAGACTGGAATGTGAATGGCGCCCCCTGGAGTTGCAACATGGGCCCTGAGAAGGAGGATGAAGTACGTCGTTACGGACTTGGCTTCTCTGAAGCCCACTTTGTCTGAGAGCCATGGACAGATGCCAGTGTGTTCTTTGACTTATTCAGTTAGAAAATGAGAATACCATCATTCTTCCGCTCCCATTCACTTGAATTTTACCTCAAAAGAAAGATGTGTGAGAATTTCTTAAGACAAAACAATATAACGTAACTCAGAGAAAGAGTCCCAAAACACAATATACAGTTGTCCGTTCAGTTTAGCCAACAATAATTGAGCATCTACTGTAATCCTAGAACTAATGCTTCATAGCAGAGATAGGAAGAAATAGTGATGTCCCCCTTCCCCAACCTTCTTATTTTCTAGCATTATACCATCCGCCCCTTCAGCTCTAAAGCTAAAGTCTGTAGTAGCAGAGAATGGGGCTTGATTGGTCCCTTCCCTGCAGTGGCATTTTTCTTAAAAATGTATGGATATTCATGGACACACATCAGCCCAGGACCTGGCCATTCCCTCTGAGTTGTTTCATGCTAATCCTGGTGAAGCACTGATGGGCCCAGAAAACTCTAATGGATGTGTTAAGTTGAGAGTCCAGAGACCTGATTTCATGGCCTGCCTCTTCCCCCAAGAACTACGTCACAATGTCTCTCTGTCTCAAATGCCTTGTCCTTCCAATGTTCCGAACAACCCCCTAACCAACTCCTACTTTAACTACATTGCTTATGAGTTTGAAGATAAAATAAAGTGGTATGAGTAAAGCACATGGGAAAAAAACAATTGTCTAGACGCAGGTAAGGTAGCTGGGTGAACTAGCTTTCGCTGTAGTTTACCTTCAGTGAAAGATAACTAATTGAACAGACTTGCCATCACCAATATTTCAACTTTCAAAAAGCTGAGACAACGATCTGAAGGGGACAGTCTTGAAACCTGTGATCTGGGATCAGAAGTAACAACATTTCTGCTATCGGGCGCTGCCACTAGCAGACTTGGCCAGCAAATATCCCTGGAATAAATCTCCTGATTAACTTTTCAGGGTCCATGTCCATATTTGTCCTTTTTAAAAATCACTGATGCTTAATTTGTATTAAATTGAATGGTTTGGCTTATCTCTGTTTCCAAAAAATACACATTGATGCTGTAGGAAAGCTTTTGGCAGAATGAACACTGGGATAAAGAGGCAACAGCAAGAGATCACGTGAGAAAAGACATAAGTGAGAACAGAAGGGAGCCTAGGCCACTTGGGCTGGACCTGCAGGCCCACTGAGACTGCAAATCCCCAAGCCAGGGTAGTTGAGAAAAGAGAAAGTCAGTGACTTCTGAAGAAATACTCTGTTCAGAAGACTTGGCAAGAATACTGTGGCTTTTGAAGAAAGGCCTGCTTTTGACCACACCGAAGCAGATTTAAATTCATATTGAAACAAACGACTCAAGAATCTCAATTTAAAATAGCCTCTTCCTACACATCATATACATGTATTAAGATATGTATTTTTCTAGGGATATAGCTTTAAAAAGAATCTTCTCTGTAAGGAAGAACTAATCAGAGCTCACTGGTACTTAATTGTATTTTGGAATCTTCCTTGGCTCATTAAAGAGCAAAGGGGGTCTCACAGATCAAAAGATAAGGTCACTAGTTTGTAAGCAAAGCTTGAAGTGTTGCTACCATCTGTGCTGAGTTTACTGCCAAGATCTTACAGTAAGATCGGAGTTTTCAAAGTTTCTTAGATTTCACAACCTTCAAGTTCAGAAGTTCTAGCCAGTAACTACCATACAATAAAATCATTATTAAGCCTATATTATTTCATGTTGTTTTGGAAAGTTTAGTAGAAGCTGCCTGTTGTATCATTCCCAGCCATTCTCAATGTACTGTATAATGGAAAATAACCCCATGGCTCTTCCAGTGAGGAAGGAGGGGAAATGGGATGAGAAGAGAAGAAAAATAACCCAAGTGGGATAATTATGAAGAGTGGTAAATTAGTAAAATGCCATGCTATAGTCAACAGTAGCCTGAGTGTTTACTAAAGAAAATAATTAATTGAATCAGCACCAAAACAACGACCTATCTTGTACCGAAAGTCCAGGTATTTATTGTTTCAGCAAATGTTTATTGAGTGCCTACGACGTGCCAACCGTTCTTCTCTGCCTAGGAGAAAATAGCCACGAGTGAAGTAGGCCAGATCTCTGATCTCGTGAAGTTTACATTTGATTGGTGGAAATAAATAAAAATTAGGTAAACACATACTTACTCAATGTCAGGTAGTAATGGAGACTATGCAGGAGAAACAAAGAAAGATACAGAGTGACATGGAGGAAGTAGCCTTAGAGGTAGGAGAGATGGAGATAGGGTCGTCTCTAAGAATGCATTCCAGGCAGAGAGAGGGAGCCAGGAAGGGAAGAGCGAGGCCAGAGTCTGGAATGGGAAAAACAAGAGTAAGAGTGGTGGGAAGGAGTTGAGTTGGAAGACACACATGGGAGATCCTGCAGGCTTCTCTAGGCCGGGGCTTCTCAAACTTTAAAATGTACACCTATCACCGGGGAATATTGCTAAAATGCTGATTTTGTGTCTGTAAGTCTTCAACGGGGCCCAAGATTCCATGTATCTGACAAGCTCCCAAGTGATACTGATGGTGCTGATCTCAGGAACACATTTTAAGTAGCAGGTCTTTCATCCGTGATAAAAAGTTCAGATTTTGTTCTAAATGCAATGTTTTGAACAGGGAGTGGCATGACATAACCTGTGTTTTAAAGAGGTCACACTTGCTTCTGTGCAGAAAATAGATTCTGCGTGACCGCTGGAAACAAGTGATGACGTTAGTTCAAGCAGATTAGTAGTTTGGGCTAGGAAAGCTGTAGTGGGGTAGTGAGAAGTTTGGAATCAGGCAATATTTTGAAGGTTGAGCTGATAAAACTTAACTGATGAATGGGATGTAGGAAACAGACGAAAAGATAGAATCGTGACGAGTTGGCCGAAGCAACTGGATAAATGGTGATGCCATTGACCGAGATGGGGAGCAGGAGGTTGAAGGGTCGAGAGAGACATGCATTGAGGAGGCAGGTGTTCAGGACTGAATTGTGCCCCCCCACCCCCCGCAAATTCATATGTTGAAGTCCTAACCCCCAGTGCCTCAGAATGTGACTGGATTTGGAAACAGGGTTTTTAAAGGGATAATTAAGGTAAAATGAGATTATTAGGGTAGGCCCTAATCCAGTAACACTGGTGTCCTTATACAAAAAAGAAATTTGGACACACAGATATGTGTCTGTAGGGATAATGCCATATGGACATGATGAGGGCCGTCCACAAATCAAGGAGAGAGGCCTAAAACACACCCTTCCCTACAGCCCACAAAGGAATCAACCCTTTGATTTTGGACTTTAGCCTCCAGAACTATCAGACAGTATATGTCTGTTGTTTAAGCCACCCAGTTTGTGTTATGTTGTCATAGCAGCAAACTAAAACAGTGGAGAGGGCACTGTTTGAGGTAGACCCTATCTGAGCAGGAGTCGACTTTAATGATTGGGGAAGGAGCATTCCAGGAAGAGAGAACAGCACGTGAACATGTGTGAAAGCCCTGATATGGGAATGGGTGGTGTCCAAGGGTAAATTTCATTTTATTTATTTATTTTTTTAACATCTTTATTGGAGTATAATTGCTTTACAACGGTGTGTTAGTTTCTGCTGTATAACAAAGTGAATCAGTTATACATATACATATGTCCCCATATCTCCTCCCTCTTGCGTCTCCCTTCCTACCACCCTCCCTATCCCACCCCTCTAGGTGGTCACAAAGCACCGAGCTGATCTCCCTGTGCTATGCGGCTGCTTCCCACTAGCTGTCTATTCTACGTTTGGTAGTATATGTATGTCCATGCAACTCCCTCACTTCGTCCCAGCTTACCCTTCCCCCTCCCCGTGTCCTCAAGTCCATTCTCTAGTAGGTCCGCGTCTTTATTCCTGTCTTGCCCCTAGGTTCTTCGTGACCATTTTTTTGTTGTTTTTTAGATTCCATATATATGTTTTAGCATACGGTATTTGTTTTCCTCTTTCTGACTTACTTCACTCTGTATGACAGGAAAATTTTATTTTAAACCCCAGAAAGTAGTGACGTGATTGAGTCGCAGGGTTAGAGTAAAAAGATCCCTGGATCAGAATTCAAAAGACATAGTACGTTCTAACTCTACCACTTATTTTTTGCACGATGTTGAGTCAGTCCCTTCGACTCTCTGAGCCTTAGTTTTCTCATCAGAAATGGAAACAAGAGTACCCATGGCACGTACCCCACCAGGCTGCTGAGAGGTCCAAAGCAAATAAAAATACAAGTGAAAGTAGTTCACAAAGTACAAAGCCTTATGTAAGTGTGAGTTGTGGTGATTGTTTGGTTGTTGCCGCTGCTGTGGTTATTGTTTCCGCTCTAAGAGAGACTGTGCTCTAATGCCTTAGTGAACGGACAATACACACACCCCAGACATGCAGCTCAAGAGCCGCATGCCTTGATGTTATGAGGATACTCCAGAGCCTCTCTTGGCGATCATCAAGTCATCCATCTTATTTTTTAGAAGCTAAAAAATCAAGTTCATGTGATTTTAATTATAACCATATTTTTATTTAAAGTGGGGAGCAACGGAAGATTGTGGTAGCATAAATCACTAGTCATCTACTCTCATTTAGGTTACATGAAAACAAGATGGAAATCTTTGAAGTTAGTGTGTTTATTTGCTAAATCACTCCCCCTCAAAACAAAAACAAAAACAATAGCAAAAAAATCACATTATGTTCCTCAGAACTGTTTGGATGGGAAGTATTATTTTTTGTAGGAACTCTTATTTAAAAAATAATAAGTTCAGTGTCAATTCTATAAATCAGTACTCTGTTGGTTGAAAGTGAACCATTTTAACTACCACTGTTGCATCAAATTATGCAGCTCATTGAAATAAGCCATGAGGTTTTCCTGAGCTTTGGTGATGGACTAAATAGAAAGGAAACCCAAGCAGATAGATGACAGCTATGATGTTCTTGGCACAGTTAAGGTGGGGAGGGGGAGGGTATGGGGAGAGGAAGGCACAGAAATTGCAATTAAAACAATTGTCCACTCCGCCCAAGGTCTTGGGGCTTATTTTAATCCCTTTAATATTGTCTTTCATTTTCTGTAATACATGATGTTGTGTTAGAAGATGACCGCTAGAATTGTGACAGTTTAGTCACCTCATGGAGAACATTTACCAGACTGAGGCACCACTAGCTACTTCTGCTGCCTGGCTCTTTGAGCCCCACTTACAGGAGCAGGAAGACGATTCAGTCTCCATGTCCAAGGGGTCCTCAGCCCCCGTGCTGAGACTTGGAAATTCCAAACTGGAGAGTGACACTAATCAATGACCAAGACTAAATCACCCCTAACACCTTAACAATATAGTGTTCAAGATAGGTTCTTTTCAGATACTTAGAGCAAGGCTAATCTATAAACTAACTAACAATAGCTAACAATTACTGGACTCTTTTAGTTGCCAGACTGTGCAATGTGCTTTCCATGCATTGTTTCATCAATCCTCAAAATAAACCTGGAATATTTTAAATGCTATCAATTTCCCCTCATTCAAATTGAACGAAATGTATATATATATATTTTATCTCATCCTCTTTATCTTCCAAATACTGGATTTTCTTATTTTCATTCTATGGATGTTCACTTTGTCCCCTAAGACCCTGACCCTGAGATAGCAGGCAATTACCGCTGCAAATTTTAGTGATTTATATTCAAAGATGTTGCTGGTTAAGGTGAAAGAAACGAAAGTAGACTATTTCTCCCCAGTGGCTCAGATTGAGCAAACTGGGAAATAGTCAGCATTGTGTATGCACAGGTCTGGCTCTCTTTTATAGGCTGGGTGACTGGGAAACGTGTGTCACTTCTTAGCAGGATGCTTGATAAAATAACAAGGCACTTAAATCCCAGAAAGTGTATTCTCAATATGTCAGGAATATGTGACAGACATTTCTTGTACTGGAACAAAATCAAGATTTATAGTTCTTTAACTACAGCTATATAATCACTGTTATCATTCAAGTCTAGAGTCCTCCTCGTGTAACCTTTTCTCGTCCAAAGATTCAAAATCACATCAACTCAATAAGCATGTGTCAAGTTCTTATTGTTTCCAAATATGGTGCTGCTGATTCTATGAGTGGATTTGCAAACCTCCAAAAGTCCCTCTCCAGGGATGCTCCTGGAGATCATACATTCACATGCCTCCAGGCCAGGGGCGTGATGTATAAGAGTGAAACTGAGTGGCTCCAATACAAGACACAGTGGTGGCACCGAGGCCACCTGGAGAGTAAGTGTCCCACCTGCAGCACGCAGCTGCTGCTCAGCTCCCGCACACGATACCAGGAGGGAATGCCAACTTCACGTAGCCAAGTCTACGATTTTTCCAAGAAAATCTGGAAATTCAGATATCTATGCAAATACCCTGCTTTGGAAATGTTGGCAGGTTATGTCATTTCCCTTTCTTTTAGATACAATGCAGCCAAGTTCACTAGGCCACCATTTTGCAACTTCTGCTTTAGGGATTCTCAGGGGGGGGAAGAGAGATGTTCCAAAATGTTTCTACCCCGCTCCCCTCAAGGGCTTTTCCTGTCTGCTCTCTCACACCTAGAGGGACATCACAAGAAGCACCTTCCTCCCGCTGGGAAGGGTATGAGCTTTGGAGAAAGTGAAAAGTAGGTCCTTTAAAGACCCAAATCCAGCCCCTTCCCTCCTGCCTTTGGATAGAGCCATATGTAATTTAACACCATCACAGACAAGAATGAGTGCAGGTTTGAATTTCTCCAAGGAGGGAGAGCCTTACAGTGTTCACATGCCCTTAACAGATCTCTGTGGGGCCTCTGACAGAGACAAGAAAGTCAGGAGAATGAAGACAAGATCTCTATTTTCAAAGTATCGGGCCCAAGGGAAAAGCAAGCCTTCCAAATTAAGTTTAAGAAATTTAGGGTAGATTTTAAATGAAATACAAGTCTCAAAGTTACAGATTTGGGAGCTGTGAGAGTAGAGAAAACAATTAAATCAAGAGAACCGATATAATTCCCATAACAAATATGGCACCATGGCCAGGACTGGGATGGTAAAGAAATGGACCTGAACTAGAGTCACTCACAGTGGTGAGATATTACAGTAACCTACAGAGGATGTCTCCAACCAGGCAAAGGAGTGAATGGCAACGGAAAGCAGGATTTGGTAACGTTGGGAAACCCTATATGAAGATTTTTTACTGAAAAGCAAGGCTCAGAGAAGTCAGAAATGGTAGTGTTCTAGTATCCAAACCACGGCAGACATCGGAGAAATCTCTTTATAGGGGGCCCTGAAAACAACCCATTTATTAAATCACAGATAATCAAACTACAGATCTTTCTCAACTTACAACGACGTTATGTCCCAATAAACCCATCCTAAGTAGGACATATTCTAAATCAAAGTGCATTTAATGCACCTAATCTACTGAGCATTATAGCTTTAGCTCAGCCCACCGGAAACGTGCTCAGAACACTTACGTTAGCCCACAGTTGGGTGGAAATTATTTAACACAAAGCCTGTTTTATAATAAAGTGTTAAATATCTCATGTAATTTATTGAACACTGTACTGAAAGTGAAAACAGAACGGCTGTCTGGGTACCGAATGGTTGTAAGTGTATCAGTTGTTTCCCCTCCTGATCGCGTGGCTGACTGGGAACTGCCACTCGCTGCCACGGTCCAGCCTCATGAGAGAGGGTCTTCAAGCATATTGCTAGCCCAAGACAAGATCAAACTTCAATATTTGAAGTATGGTTTCTACTAAATGCATAATGCTTTTACACCACTGTAAAGTCAAAAAATCGTTAGCCAAACCATCGTCAGTCAGGGACGGTGAGTATTTTAAAATGAGTTCGGCATACTCATAGAAGGCAGGGAACTATGTAATCCCTTAGAACGATTTTTATCAAGAAGGATTGAACTTAGAATTAATTCTTTAATTTTTACTCTTTTATTCCTTTAACTTTTAAGTTTTACTTTAAGTTTTACTCTTTTATTCCTTTAACTTTTACTCTTTTATTCCTTAGCTAGTGTTCTCCACAGTTCAACTTTTGCTTTCCTGGACCACTTGGGGGAGAAGAGGGAAAAGAGGGAGCTTTGAGGGTCCTCTGGGCATCACCATAGGCTCTCGGCTCTCATAATGGTCCTTAGGGGCCAATTTCACTGTTTCTCTGATGACTGCTTCTGGGAGCTCTGTTCCACACCTCTCACAGGGGAGACTCTACAGTGATAAGATGCCTGTTAGCAGGGCAGAGAGGAAGCAAGTGCAACAGAGCTGCAGGAAAATGCAGGATTCTTTTTTTTTTTTTGGTCTCTGGAATTCATTTGTTATACTTTTCCCTGGATCGTTTTAGATCTCTAGACTTCATTTGCTATACCTTTCTCTGGATCTCTGAAAAGGCATCTAGACAGCTTAAACACCGAAATGGGAAGGTTTCTTCAGTCATCTTTTAAACAACAGCAAATGTCAGGAAATGTTTCAGAGGTCCTGTGTGATTTCTTTACCTGGAGTTCAGTTCTTGGGCTATTTTCCCTAATTTGTTTTTTTTGTTTTGGCTGTTTTTTTTTTTTTTTTTTTTGCTTCGGCAGTCAAATTCCTCATGATTCTCAAATAGTCTGTGATAGCCAAGGAATTCAGTAATGCCTTTGGCGATATCAGCATTAACATTCCCTTGGTTTGGGCTTCTTGCTGGTTCACCCAGGCTATATTAGGTCCTGAAATCATGTACTCTCTACCCATTCATTATCTAGAAGTCCTTACATATAAGTACTACATAATGGGCATTGGTGACTTTACCTAGCATTAGACCTCTGTGAGCATGTTCAGATACGGAGGAAGAGAAATCTATCCTCTGAAATCTGTGTATTCTAATAGAGATTAAGGTCAGCTTGTCACAACTATCAGTATTATGGTTAACATGGGGGAGAAAAGGAGCTGAGATCAGCTAGGGCACAAGGACAGGCCCCTGCAAGAAGCCAACAGTCTACATCATGTGGTCCAAAGAGACAGAGTCATCCTGCTTCTGGTTAATCCAATGGCAATAGCCAACCCATTGGAGCAGATGAACAGTCTGGAGTGTGGGAGAGGGACTTCTAAGAGGTTCATAGTATCAGTGATGACTGTGGGATCATAGGCCTGGGGACCCAGCCCTGGTCATGTGAAGATGGGTGGACACATCACCCAGCTCCAAAGAAATAGGCTTGAAGGAATTTGATGAGGGACCAGAATCCTTTTGCCCTCTGCTGGGATTCAGATTTGGTTACATATAGCTCCACCAAGAAAACTTGAATAGACTCAAATATCCAAAGACCCAGGCAGAAAACTAGTCAAACAGGCCTGCTTCTCTTGACATTAAAGGATGCCACCTCTCACTCACACAGACCCTAAAGGTTCTGCTCACCAAGGAGAAAATAGCAACAGAGCAGCTTCCAGACCCTAGTCAAAGGTGAGATGGGTCTTCTGACGTGATTGACAGAGCTCTCATTGGACCATACTGGGGACAGAGACCAATTTATTATCACTAAGAGCTGGTGAGGCCAAGAACAGGAGCAGTGAATAGGATGAGGTAAGAAAGGAGAGAAACGGAGAGGAAAGTGGTGGGTAGTTTAAAAAACACTGGCCAACTCAGATGACCGTCTCTCAAGCACTCCCAATTTGAAGTGGGATTGCTTGAGATTAGCATAAAAATGCACTTCAAAAGATTGAGAACAATACCTCAATTCATTAGTTCAGAAGGTCTGTGGAGCATTCACACATAATGAGTATATTATCGCTTGTGCCTACCTGGGCTAAATAAGACAAACCTGTGGTTATTTTTTGGCCCCTACCTGCCTCCCCTTTCTAGACCCAACTCAGACTCATGCCAGCTTTATTTATTAGGACTCTTGGCCCCCAAGTATCAAACATAATGCCAAGCTGGCTTAAGCACAAAGTAAGGAGGGGTTATTATAAGGACCCAGGGGGGCTTTGCGGAACTCACGGTTAGTAAATCTTTTGGCCAGACTTGGAAGGAACTGGAAATAGGAATTAGAGAGCCTGTGTCTGCTTCTCTGAACCTCTGCTTCGTTTTTTTTTCTCTTTCTGCAGACCAGCTTTCTCTGACTCTGAGGTCCACATGTTAGCTTCTCCCTCTCTCCCTGTCTCTCATTTGCTTTTGTCTTAATATATAAATACAGAGTGAGAATTTGATTGGCCCAGCTTGGATCTGGTGTACATCTCTTGCCCAATCAGGACCCACTAGGGGGTGGTTCACGTATGACACCATAACTCAGAGGAATCCAGTCTTAGAAACCCGTGCTTCTCAAACTTCAACGTGCATACAGATCACATGGTCATCTTGTTTAAATGTAAATTCTGATTAAGTCTGGAATAAGGCCAGAGATTCTGCATTTTTAACAAGCCCCCAGGTAATATTGCTGCTACTGGTCTATGATTCCCATATAGCAGTTATGGAAGATGGGCTGGAGCGTTTCCCAATACAGTGACTCCATTTTTTTTCCCTGCAAAGTGTAGCATGTAACTTCATGGCCTTCTTCTGGCCCCTGGGTGCTCATCTCCCCTTGTCATGGAGTGGAGTTTATTCAGGGGTGCCTGTCCTCTCTGAGAAGACCCTTATGTTCTCTAAATATTAGTTTCTCACCATCCTCTAACAACTCACCTCATCAAAACTCCTAATCCCTAAGTGTTGGTTCTCACCTAGTTTTCATGGAGAAAAGAGATTTGATGAACCAGTCCACATCATTAATGATAATTTAATCGGCAAACATTGATTAAATCAAAATATTTAAGAAATATTTGGATATTTGCTTTTTTCATTAAGGGAATATGCTATATCCCCAAAGGAATGAATATCTAATGGAGCCATTTCAGTCACTGTGGCAAGTAGATAAAGAAAAATCTTAAGACAAGATAGGCACAGTGCTACCCATCGTCTCAAAATATTACAGGTAAAAGTGCACAAATTTCAGCTGGGGTCTACAGAAGCCATGGATTCTGGCTGGCTCAGCAATACCTATGGGGTTCTGAACCAGCATCAGAACCACGGATGGTAGCCAAAGAGACCTGGCTATGTCCTAGCTGAAATTATCCAGGTAATTTATGCAGAATCTGTCTCCTACATTCAAAACTACATTTTGATGTGCATAATAGCAGCTGAGCATTTTCATGAGGAAAACTACCCACATTATATAAACACTCAGCCAGCAGAATAATAAGGAGGGGCAAGGCTGTGCACCTGAATTCTTAGTCAAGGCAGGGATTAAGATGTGTCTTAACTAACTACTGAATTTGTCTTAAAGCCTGTTAAAAAAAATGTTTAAGCCAATTGAAATACTTTGGTCATGGCATTAAACTTTTCTAAATAAGAACTGCTTTCTTTTTCCTGTCTCACATCTGAGCATTTTAATGAAAATACTTCCCAGCTATCCTATAGGCATTTCTCTAAGCCTTCCCCAATTCTCTGCAGACTCTGTAAGATTTCATTGATTCCTAAAGATAAAAATGTATTGGTTTTCAGCATAAACACCTGGAATCCATTGCAAAACTCCAGGCATTTGTTGCCTCTTGCACCCAGGGGCCTGAAAATCTTGGAAGATATCAGTTGCTGCCATCAAGACTCAGTGTTTACTCAAGTTTCTTCATTTCCCATACGTGTGTGCTTGCACGCCAAGCCAAGAGCATTTACTCCCATCGTTAGTAATCTCTTGCAAAATAGACTTCCTCAATATACTACAAATTCTGAAGGAACAGGAACGAAGCAGATAAGCTTGGTGTGTTTTTCAGAAGCAGATGCTCCTGCAGTGTGTTTTTAGCAATTCTTTTATCCACCTATTAGACCAGCTGGAATGGGGGAAAGTGGCATGCTTTGAATAAGAATAAAACAATTGCAGGAAGATTTTTCATCAGCCAGCGTTGTTGATAAAACAGTCTGCTTGAGGTAAGGAGTGACGCATATTGGAGCCCCTGCCTAAGATATCAAGGTTATTCATCAGAAGACCTGGAAGCAGATTGTAATCTCCCAATTCTTTAAAAAAGGTTCATGTCATTCAGATGCTAGCACACATTCAGAAATGATAGCTCCTGGCTACTGCTAACTTAGAACCTCCCAGACCATATTTCTATTCTCTTTCAAAATATCTTCATCTAATCTAAGAGATATAGACATTTTCAGTTTGAACAGTTAATTCCCCTAATTACAGAAATTGGTTGACAAATGCTTATATTAATTTGCTGATTAAAGGGGCCCATGGGATGAATGACCAGTGGTGTCTCACATGGCATGTGGTGGCTTTTGTACAGACCCAATCCAGGGCTATTCCAGGCCAAAAAAAGAGAGTATTGAATTTTCATATAGAAAGTAAGATTTAGACTGGGGTTTAACGTAAGAAAAATGATTCCTTATTGCACTTGTTACAAACCTGGGCTCTGGAATCGAACATGGGCTGGAGTTCTGATAACAAAGTTCCTTGCTTGTAACATGCTGGGTTCGTCGCCTGCAATTATGGAAACAGTCACTGTGAGGGTGCGCTGAGATCACGTGGGTGAAGTTCAGAGTGAGCACTTAGGGAGAGCTCAGAGCACGAAGGCTGGTGCTAGACAGCTCGATCCCACCTGCCTAGCTCCACCCAATCTTCACCAATCCTAAGGAAAACAGAACAGAAACAAACAAATAAAAATTCAAAGGTTACATGGAAGGGAGGGGAGGATGGGAGGAGCTTTGGAGAAATTTCTAGAACCACTGTCATCCCCTTAGAAGCCATGGAATGAAATTAAAGTCTTCCGTAAGCAAACTGGACACCACCACCCGTTTCACCCGCCCTTTTGCTACCAGGCTAACCCTGCTTTAAGCACCAGACTTTACACTTGGATCATTTGCATTCCTCTCTCGGTGACCGTTCTTGAAAGGAAAGAGAGTGTCCTGTTACTGTATTTGCCACAAATTCGGAGGGGAAACCCCACCGGGAAATGAACAAAACCCTCCAAATAGTTTGGTTTCCCCTATTCAGCCACAACTGTCCTATGGTGCCATCTGCCCTCCTGGCTGAGCTGAAGCAAGCTGTTGGGGGCCCCAAAGACCCCCAGGCTGCAGCTTTCTGCAGTTGGGTAGGAGAGAAAACTAGAAGTCTTCAGACAGTCCCCAAAATGTCACTACTCCAAAGTATTCTACCGTTTTTCTAGACTGGTGGAGAAATGAAAATGGATGGGGAAGAGGGGCCTGGGAAGGAGCAGGAAGATTAGTCCCAAGATTCTCTTTCACATCCCGAAAGGGAACGATTTCCTTGGACATAGACTCCACTTTGGCAAAGTTGCTGCATCAAAATAAAACGTAAAGTTGCTCTGGACAATTTTAGTTCATCTAACCACATTTCCTGCATCCACACAAAAGATAAGACAGATAAAACTAGTTTGGAGTGCCCCAAAGTATTTCTATCCCCTGGATGGATTTGGAATGTAGGAAAAATAGAACCAGTGATCTTTTAGGTAGCTCAAGTCAAGCCTGGCTTAATTCTAAGCATTTCATATTCAGAGCAACTGAAAACTTCCTCAATGCACTGGCAAGTTTCTGGGTCAGAGATGCAGCCTTGTTGAGAGTCCTGATCAGGGCAGCAGCCCACAGGGGCCACTGAGCCCTGGAGAAGAGCTCTTCCATCTCCGGATCCCGTAGAGCAGGGTGTTTGCAAGACTTGTTGCTCAGGCACCCAGCTGATGCTCTCAACTCCCCTCCCCTCCCACTGCTAATAAAATTCCTGAGATCCAACTACAGTGCAGTTACTTCTCTAGCAGAGATTTCAGCCTTGCATGTTATAGAAGGCACCCATACTGCTCACCAGAGACCCTGGAATCAAAGCTCTGTTCAGTGTCTGCTTCCTCGTAGTCGCTGAAGCTTTCGAATTACTGAATCTGCAGAGAACACAAACCTGGCTTGTTTTGAATACATGCGGGGAAGACTGGCTGATGGCTGTGTGAGCTGCCTTGACTTGTTTACCAAGATATCTCTAAAATGAGAGTAATTTCAGTAACTGAGGTGAGGACATTTTCCTTTTCGCCCTCTCCTCTGAATGCATTGTGTGAAAATGTCCAAACAAACCAAAATGTTCTTCCTGAACACTGCAAAATGGTGGACTTTGGATCAATTTATTAATATAGCTTATTTAAGGGAAAACGTTTAGAAAAGTGTAATGGCAACCAAGTTAAGCAAGCATTTTACAAACTGGATACTAAAGAAACTTGATCAAGCTTTGCTCACAGAACAGGACCAGGCTAGTGTTTAGGAAGTTAAAATATGGTTATGTTTTCAGTGTCGGCATCCTCACTTGATGGCTCCAAGCGAGGTGACACAGGTACTCTATTCATATTTGATGCTAAATATGCCCTGGACACAGCTCCATCTCCCTGGTCTGAAGAACACAGGAGAAACGAGAACAATACAATCACAATTCGTTACCTGCTTATTTTTCCCAAATCTCCTTTATGTGGTGAACCTGTATTCATGTCAGTTTCTTGAAGAAGCTTCTTTCAGAAAGGGGTGTTATGAAGGAAACAAATTCTGATGTCCCAATAAAATGTTTTATATTATTCGTCAAAGTTCTAATCATTAGGATAGCCTATTTTTTCCTCCCAAAGTTCCAGTCTATCCCAGACCAAGAATCTGATGAGATTGGCCACAGTTTGGGGGAGAAGAGAATAAAATATCCCCATTCTACGATCTGCCTCATCTTAGGGACAGTCTTGTTACGTGTGGTGCAGAAGGAGTGAGAAGAGGAAACAAGATTGTTGTTGGTACATTTACCTCCAAATAAATTTACTCTGGAAACTTCTAGGAGGGAGCTATGGTAATCCTGTAAACTTGCTGCTCTACCTTATTAAGGGAGGGTGTGTGTAGACCTAATATCTCTGAAGTAACATCTTTGTCCAGAATAGGTTATCTTTACTAGTAACTGAAACTTTCCCCGCAGGAACAAAAGTGATCCTTAACCTTGTAACAGATCTATAATGGCTGACACATTTAGAGGAACAATCATGAACAGAGTTTAGCCATTTTTAAAAGACTCAGGATCGTAGTCTCAGCTCAGGTGAAAGTTGGTCAGAATTGCAAGGAGTGCCTCTGAGTTAACGGCGAGGATAAGGTGATGCCAATTCACAGGAACTGGGGGCACAATCCCTCCGGGGTCTGTACTCAGTGTGAGTCCCAGGCCTCTGACTTGTGAGGTGAAAGGTGTGGCTCCCGGGTTAGATTATTGGGGATTTCCCTGTACAGTTCATATTAGACTCCAACACTACGTACACGTGCATTGTGTCTGTGACTGCATTGTGTAGAGGCAACCAGACCTGAGCCTTCCTTCCTTGGACGCCCCGCAGACAGTGGTAGTTGAGTTAACTTGCATGTGACAGATCCCACTTGTTACTGGAGATGTTTAGCTGCTCCAAAGGTAGACTGTGTTCATGATCACAGTGATGAGAACTAGTAACCTGGTTGCAAAAACTACTCCCACTTCTTTCTTCCAAAGGAGAAAGAATAAGACACTTTAACTGAACAAGGTACATTTCTCCACAAGGGTGGCGCATCTTTCTGCTTTGATTCACTAATAAATACATAAGAAGGTGAACATTTGCCAAGCAGGAAACAAACAATAAAGACATATGTGTGTGTGCATATGTGTGTGTATACACACACACACACACACACAAATATGCACACACACAGACATTTATTATGTAAGTGATAAAAGGGAAGGAAACACTGTATATCAAAGCTGTCTATTTTCAGAACAGTCATAGAACTTCAAAGTGAAAATTATAAATCATAAGCAAGATTTTCAAGGTATCTGTGTATTTTTAAAATTCAAATAATCTATTGAATAAATCACAGTAATTTCACCAAGCAGTCAAAATTATATTTTCCCTCTCTTTTTAACTGTCTTAGTCTGTCTGGGCTGCCATAACATGGACTGGGTAGCTTAAACCACAGAAATTTATTTTCCTATGGTTCTGGAGGCCAGAAGTCTGGGATTGTGGTGCCAGCATGGTCAGGTCCTGGTGAGAGCCTGTCTGCAGATGGACCCCCTCTTGCTGTGGCAGAGAGGGGGAAAGAGCAAGCTCTGTGGGGTCTCTTCTTATAAGGGCGGTAATCCCATTATGAGGGCCTTATCTTCATGACCTCATCTAACCCAACTACCTCCCAAACCCCCCCATCTCCACATCCCATCGCACTGGGGGTTAGGGCTTCAACATATGAATTTGGGGGTCAGGGGACCCGATCAATCAGTCCATAACACGTGCTTATCACATTTGCGAATTACACAAAGTCTTAAAGAGGTACTATTCCCTGTAATATTATGCCCGATCTAAGCACTCTAGATCATGTGGATTAAGGAAAAGGAGAACTGCATCTAGAGAAAAGAGATTAACCAGCCAAAGTACTAGAAATTATATCATAAGCGGTATTGATGTTGAAGGAACCAGAGCTCTTTGAAGCTAAGAAGGAAAATCTGAGAAGACACAGCCCACAAGTATTTTTTGAAAATATTTGAAGACTTGCATATTGAAGAAGGACTTGACTTCTTTATAGTTTCAGAGTGGAATAAGTGGAAATTAGAAGGAGGTAGATTTTGGAAAAGTATAAGACAGAACTTTCTAATAAAGAGAACTGCCCCCAAATTATATAGTAAGGTCTTCAGCGCTGAACTCATTCAGACTGACAATGTTCTTTCAGAGACATTCTAGCTGCAGAGTTTGAATCAGGCAGAACTTGGGACCAGATCTCTCCACAGTCCATTCTGACCCTAAGATGCTATGTTTTAAGAGCTCCGCCTCTAATGATAGTCTTTAAATGATCCAAATATGAGTAGGAGAAAGAATATAAGGGCCAAATATACAATATTATTTTGTGTTAAATGAAGGGTAGGAGAGGGGATCCAAAATGTGTTCTTCCTTTTAGGGATGTGCTTAGGATAAAGCATTCAAAGGAAATATAATTTTCAGACCAAGTGGGTGAAAAGAATTATAAACCAAAGAATTGGTTGATACTTAGGAAAAATCTCATCTCAAGTGAATCATGAGATAAGAGTTTTATTGTTGTTGTTTTGTTTATTTTGTTTTAAGGGCATACGTTTTGTTTATTTCATGAACTGTCTATTTTCTACGGAAGGGACAGACGGATGGAGGTTCCTGACCCCAAAAATAGTAACTAAGCCTGTTGTAAGAAAAATGAATCTCAGTCTAAACTAAGATTGGTCTGTCTTATCAGTTATCTGCCAGTACTAAGGAAATGTATCCCTTATGTAATCTTGCCTACTTTTAAATAGTCAAAGTTCTAGAATAAAGCACTTGGTCTCTCTTTTTTTATATTGGAAATATATGAGTTCACTTTCTTCTAACAAAGATACAAATTAATTTACTCTCTCTTCTGAAAAATTCAGTTCTGTTTAAACCAACTGAAAATCCACCCAACCTAATGGATATCGATTAGAGCTTGATAAAATGTGTGTGGTTCCTGTGACTGGCTAAACTTACTAGAATTTGAAATAATGAAGACAGGACAGTATCTGTTTTCTCCATCACTGTATTCCTTCTTGTGTTTTGTGGTGCCCGCTACCAGGAGCTCCTCAATAAAAATTTATCGAATTAATGTAAAATTATTTTCAGAGCGCTAATGATTCAACTGATGAGATATTTAAAAGCATATCAGTCAAATTAACACTAGAAAGTTGCTTCAGTTACAGTGGGCCATGTTGGTTTTTCAAGAACTACCCACTTAGTGTATCATCCAGGGCCTTTTGTTTCTTTCTGTTTTCTTCCTCCTGTTTGCTGTTGCGTTATTGCATGAGCAGCAGATGTTTAATAAGATGTGAAATTCAAATTAGATTTGAATATTGGTTATGCCTCTTCTAAAAAGTTCAGTTAGTAAGGTTTTAGATTTGGGGGGAAATTTACTAACAGATTCCATTAACAGAAGAAAGTTTGCTTCATTGAAATGCTTGTGGGTCAGAAACAAAGGTTATAAAAAGCAAAAGCATGGATAATACAGATTATATAGGGAGTGCATTGTTGCAGACTATGGTTACAGTATGAAAAAGAAATTGAAACCAAAAAATATGCATTTGAATGCCTTGAAGTGAGAGAATAGAACACACATTCTCATTATATGAAGGTAGAGAACTCAGGAAGAAAAAACATTGGCCTGGGACTAGGAACCCTAGGTTTTTATCAAAGTATTGGGTGTCATTTAGCATCCTGGACCCCAGGTAGCTCATCCATAAAATGGGAGACAAGACAAAGCCACAGAAGGTCAGTCTAAACTAATGGTTCTTAAAGTGTTTTCCTTCAGCATCACTGGAGATTTTGTTAAAAATGCAAATTCTTTGGCCCAACATGGGACCCATTAAATCTGAAACTCTGGAATTAGGGCAGGGTCATCTGTTTCGACATCACTCCTGGCGATTCTGATGCACGCTCACTTTTGAGAACGATGAGCTTTGTGTTCTCTTGGAAACCCATGGTGAGGGCTTTACAGCTATTATAATAAGAGATTAAAAGTGCTCACGCTGGGCTTCCCTTCCCTGGTGGCGCAGTGGGTGAGAGTCCGCCTGCCGAAGCAGGGGACACGGGTTCGTGCCCCGGTCCAGGAGGATCCCACATGCCGCGGAGCAGCTGGGCCCGTGCGCCCTGGCCGCTGAGCCTGCGCGTCCGGAGCCTGTGCTCCGCAACGGGAGAGGCCACGGCAGTGAGAGGCCCTCGTACCGCAAAAAAAAAAAAAAAAAAAACCAGCTCATGGTTAAGGTAATATTTTCTGTGGATGCTTTTTAGTCATGCATAACAAATCATTTTCTAAGTGCGGTGACAAACAAGAGAATACTAGCTGAAGGCAGAAAGAGAGGGGTTCCAGTGATGGGAGTGATCAGGGAGCTATAAGAAAAAAGAGGCTGTGAACTTTCAAGACTTTACAGCCATGCCTTGAATTACCTTCAGCAAGTGTATTCATTTGAAGACCTTCATGAAAATAGATTCTTTTCCCCCCTGTAGCTACAAAATCAAACTGTTTTGTTTCATGTGATTCTTGAGGATTTTTAGTTTGTTTTTATTTTTATTGTTGTTGAATCCACAAAAGAACTTCCTTGCCAAAGAATATGTCAATCAAAATTGTCACTGTAATCCATAGTTCATCCATCTTCGTCATTACTGTGATAAATCAAAGCAAAGATTGAAGGTGGCTGCCTCTCCATTCCTTCCCACTTACGTTAGTCTAGAAATTTTCACTGAAGCAGTCCCTTAAAAAAATTCCACTTTGGGCTTCCCTGCTGGCGCAGTGGTTGAGAATCCGCCTGCCCATGCAGGGGACGAGGGTTCGTGCCCCGGTCCGGGAAGATACCACATGCCGCGGAGCGGCTGGGCCCGTGAGCCATGGCCGCTGAGCCTGCGCGTCCGGAGCCTGTGCTCCGCAAAGGGAGAGGCCACAACGGTGAGAGGCCCGCGTACCGCCAAAAAAAAAAAAAAAAAATTCCACTTCATAAGTAGTCTGTTTTAGGTGACAGCTCCGGTTCATTTTAGATTTCAAATATGTATCATTTATTTGTGCTTCAGTTTATTTTTAGTTTATAATCTCTTTAATTCAAATTAAGCCTACATTGTACAATGCCTAACACATAGTCATGGGCAATAAATATTCAGTAGCATTTGTGATAATATAATATTTTAGGTTTTCTCTGTTCTAGCTTTGAAATATCAGAATGAACAGATTGGCTTTTCTTTTTTACTTAATTGTTCCCTGTAGCTAGATTTCGTGACTGGTTTACCGTCGGGATAAATGATAACAAATGTAGGAAAATATGATGGAAAATATGAGCTGCATATCTGTTCATGTTTCATCTACAGATATTAAAATATTATTTTCCAGTGTTTGGTCCATAGACAGAACACACAGGACACTTCAGAATAACTCTGTTACACACGTGGGAATATTACCTTCAATGAAATATGAAACTTTAGAGTTGATAAAGTGCTTTCAGGGACACAATTTCATGTTATGCTCCCAACAGCCCTGTGAAGTAGGCATGGGGTTGTTACCTCTTATTTACTTGACTGGAAAAAAAGAGTCTAGGAAGATTCAGTGGTTTGCCCAACATCACACAATGAGTTATGAAACCAATTATTGGCCCAGATGCTGTGTCACCCGTGCTCAGTTACCTCATCCATTGTCACTGTGAGCTGAGCTCCTCCCAGCCCCGCTCCCCCAAGTCTGGTCAACCTCCACGATGTTGGGCCAGGTCACATTTCAGTAGGTGGCATCAAAGGAAAGGAGAGAGCTCTCTGATAGGTCGACTCTTGGTTGGAGGGAGATGGAGGCTATCCTGTATCTGACTCTAAAGGTAGACATGGAAAGTCTAGTCTTCATCAACATCTCAGCCCGCCACAGTAACATTGAAAGTATCACCTATGTCCTCTTTCAGAGGAGTATATCTTCTTGGTCCTAAACTCAGTGATTTTTCAATCCTGACTAACCCTTCGAATCACCTGGGAAGTTTTTTTTAAATTCAGATGCTCTAGCCTCGCCGCCTGTGCATCTAAGATGGGGCACAAACATTGATATTTTTTAAAGCTCCCCAGGTGATGAATGTACAGCCAGGATTGAGATCCACTGATACAGCTGAAATGGAAGCGAGACTGTTATAAACTGGCACAGGAGCCGCCTTTTTTCCTCCTCAAACTAGGTAAAAAGAGCATGTCTGTTGACAGTCCCAACCATTTCTATGTGGAGGCCTTGTATAATTTCCAAACAAGCCAGAAAGTTGTGTCTACCAGGGAATTCCTGTGGGCTATTATTAAAGGGCTTATGGTTAACTGATGGGCTGAATTAATGGTGAGCATTAAGGCAGATTGAACCTCAAAATTCGGGCAGATTAACAAAGTGACCAATGTGGAGGTACAGATTTCAAGTTTAACTTTGAGTTTCCTATCTCTCACAAGACAAGCACTGGTGGTAATAAAAAGGATGCTTTCTTTCCTTTACCAGTCGAATGTGCATGGACCAGCCCTTATAAAAACTTGGGTCTATCCAGATAGACATAGGAGGAGAGCTATAATTAACTTGAGTAAGCAAAGTAATAAACAGCAGCCTGAAAAACAACTTCTAGAAATCTAAGACGGACCTAGGGTCTGTCCTTAAACTACCCCTTCCTTTATTAATCCCCTGCACAAGGAAACCCCTAGAAATTTTATCAATAGCTCTTTCCTCTCCCCATATTGGACCTGATTACGTGTACATATGTGTGAGAGAGTCCCATTAAGGAAACACCTAAGAACAAATAAGTTTACTAAAGTGGATGAGTAGTAAGAAGTAATTCATTTCATATAAAAATGAGGAGGTGAATGCATCATACAAAGTTACAGTACTAGAGGAAAAAATTAGATGGTACTCCTTAATAGGGTTGAACATACAAATTGCATCTGAAGTTTCTATTTCACCAAAGATATATTTGACCGCACCCTACCTGGAGTAAGGAGATATCTAATTACTAATTAACCTCTTACAGTTAAGCACTTATATAAATGGATTCATAATCAGAAAACCATTGACTCATTCAAAATCAACTGAAATGTCTCCACGATTTATAGAAGACGAACCCACAATACACCAAAAAGAAGCAACTGGAGTAGACTTTCTAAAGTCAAGAACTTGCCTTTATTACATTAGAAGGGGAAAGAGGCTCATGTTTTTAATCTTATTCAACACGTGCTTCTTGAGGATCCATCATGGTTTTGACATTGCTGAGAGTAAAAATTAACATAGGACGTCCTCATAATAACTACAAAACACATACTGAATAAGCAGAGAATGCTACACAATATAATAGACATATTATATAAGACAGCAGATATTAAAGTTCTCATTTAAATCTATGCCTTTACTGAAGAAGAAATGTGGAATAGAAACAGTGAATACTGTCAGCAGTTGGAAGGACAGAAAACAGAGCTGGTCAAGAGCCCTAGGGCTCGGTTTCACTCTTTCCTCATTCTAGCAAGCTTTTATACAACAGCGCTCTCATCGGTAGTAAGTATGGGCTGCCTATTACCATCAAATCAAGTCAAGCTTCCTCACCCCAGAATCAAAGATTATTCAGAATTAGACCCGTTCATTGTGATTTGTCGTGTGTTCCCCCCACCCCCCCAACTCCGCAGTTTATAGTCAATGAGACCAAGCCCCTTCACAGCCCCCTCTGCCCTGGCCTTTACCACGCGGCTCCTTCAGGCCTCAGGGTCCTCTGGCCCCCGCCTCCACCTCCCAAACGTTAACCCCCCAGCCACACACATGCTTAGACCTACTCAGTTCCTACTTGTCCATCAGAATCCAGCCCCAGACCTGAAACTTGCTCTGACAGGTCCAAGAAAAGGAAGCAGTATGTGTCCCTAGAAATGTGCCTGAATCCCAGGATCCTGAAAACATTAAAGATTCTAAAAGAGCTATTTTTTAAAAGGTCCACTTCTGAAAGAGATACAAATACTATTTTTTGTTGGAACCATAGCCAGTAAGAGTCCTTCTTGTGAGCTAGTTCCGGGGTGATAGTGGGCAAGGAAAGCCATGTGTACAAATGGAAATTTGGTCTTTTCTGAGGAGAACAGAAAAGTATTCCCTGCTGTTAGAAAAAGATAGCCATGGCGAACTTCTTAAAGCTGACTAACATACCTACTATCTCTGCCATGTACAGAACAAGGTACCTTCTGTCCTGAGTGGCTGACTGGCCTGAAACAGATAATCTTACCAGCCCAGAGACACCAGTTCAAAGCCTGGCCATTATCTATTACATATAAAGGCTTTTTACTGTAACATAATTTTAATGAGTTATAAAGAAATATTCTAGTTAACATATTTGTCAACAGAATAATTGGGTATACATGAAAATAAAAATTAGTGGAAAAGCAATTAAAATAAACTTAAAAGTTTGTTTTCTTTAAAAGCCTGTTATATAGGAATTATTTTTTAATTTAATTGTTAATTAACACTTAATTTCTCAGCTTTCTTTAAATAAAGGGACACACACAGAGAAAGAGAGAGATTGATTTTAAAGATTGTTCCTCCAAGTTAATTAAATCTCATTTAAAGTTCACCCTTAACCGAGAAAAACATCTCTACTTGTTGCTGATATATGTTTAGATGTAAGAACCTTTCCCAGAAGACATAGATTCCTTAGTGTCAAATATGCAAACATAAATAAATATATTGAGAATAATAGCGTAGAATTTTCTAATTTCAAAATCATGACTGTACATTTTGACACGATTATTGGCTCATTGATAAACAAACCTGTCTTTCAAACTGATTTTTCTAGAGTTCTAGATTTACTTATTCAAATAAATCAAGCAATGATACTCGCTCTTATTTAGGTCATAAATATTTTTGAGCAAAACAATTAACCTCACTCAGAAACCCTTTGATTTACCAAATGATCCAGCCACCAACTACTTTATATGATATATTTAGATTTCCTTTAAATTATATATTTATATAGACTCCCAAAAGCTAATAGAGAAAGTAATATATTAGTATTCTACCATTACAAAGGACAGGAAAATGACAGAGACAAAAGTGCAGATTTTTATCAATATAGGACAAGGAGGAGTGTTTTGTGACTTTGTTCACTGTTGATTTAACCCATTTAAACAATCTAGCTTTGTTGCAGAGAAGAGACGTGTCCTATCCTCTCTTTAACTCATTCTCTGTCCCATTGTGGAGTGCTAAACAGCAGAAATATACCCATTTGACCCCAGACGTAGTCTTTTGTCTTGACCTGGTTGTTTTGATCCAATACAGAGAAGAAAAATCCAGCTAGTTACCCTAGTTCTCTTCCAGTGCACACAGCACTTGTGTGAGTAAATCTGAAGGGCCCAGAGCAGAATACAGGGAATATATTTTGGGTGTTCTCCCTCCCTAAGAAATAACAATCCCCACTTAGAGCACAGGGGTGCTGTGAGGGTTAGTCACAATAAATTCCAATTACAATTCTTTAGAAATATAATACTGTGGCCAAATATTAAGGCTGATAAGAAACACTCAGGCACATCACACTCAGGCCCATCTTCCCGGTCCAGAAGGAAGCTGGGAATCACTGTTCGCTTCAAGCCTGTGCCTGTATTTCTGAGCTAGACTGTTACTGTTGCTGTTGTTTACTGACTGTGTAATAATTTCAAGAAGCGGAGGAAGTAGTTCATTTGGGAAAGATAACATACGCATTTGTTCTTTTTCTGTAATTCCACTACTAAGAATTTATCCTAGGAAGATAATCTAGAATACATAAAAGGTTTTTGTACGGAGATGTTTCAGCAGTGTTATCTATAAGAACCAAAAATTTAATGACAATCTACACGCCTAGGAATAGGGAATAGATGAATTTAATTCTCATAGAAGCATATGTTGAAACATCATGCAGCCATTAAACACTACACTTGTGAAAAGTTTTAATGACAAAGAGAACTGTTTTCTTGCAATGTTAAGGGAAAAAGAACACAAAATGGTATACATGATATCATGCCAACTATTATATATGCATAATATAAAATATATGTTATGCATGTATCAGGATACGACTAGAAAGAAAACAGGAAGCGTTAACAATAGTTGGTGGGTGGGGGATTATACATGATTCTTCCCGTCTTAATATTGTCCTTTTTATTTCCCACTTATTACACGAAGCATTTCTCACATTTTACAAAACGAACAAATACACACACACAGGCACGCAGCCACTAGAAATGAAGTCAGAAAACTTATTTTCCAGGTTATCCTACCATTGGAAATTGCATGGTGTTAGGAAAATCTCTAATCAATGCTCTATTCATACACTATGGTAATTTTATCTCATAAGACTATGCTAGAATTAGCTGATATAATGTATTTGGAAATCATTTTAATTTAAAAATCCCATATGATTATATAACAGTATTTCTTGGCGGTAGAGGAAGAGGGCCTTTCATAGTTTTTGCAGGTCAGCCTGTAGAGTGAAGACGGTTTGGCCATCATTCCTTCTGCCACCGGTTGGAATTCTGACCACGATGAAGGAAACTGTGAAACTGTGGTGAGCCTGGTTCCTGTAGACTAAGTAAAAAACTAATGCAAATTAGTTATCTTAATAAATGAAATGTTTCTATTTATTTATATACTGTGATATATATTTTGCATTATTTTTCAACCTTTCCTTAAAATTGACAGCCATAGCTTTAAAACTCCAAAAACTGATACTAGAACATTACAATTCTCATTCCTTTTCTATCACTGATTCAAACAGTGGAAAGAAGGAAGTAAGGAAGGGAGGGAGAAAGGAAGGAAGAAGGGAAGGAAGGGGAGAAAAAGAAAGAAGAAATAGAAGGAACTCAGAAATATGGGTCCCAAATCTACTACAAGGGAGGTTGGGAAATATAATTTTCCTATATGCTAAGGAAGAGAAAACAGAATGACCTTTTCTTTGCCACAGACTCCTAGGTGAAGAGGGAAGTAACGACTCTTCGGAACTAGAAAAATCAAAGGATTTTGGCAGCTAAGTTGCCTGGGGTCCAGTCTAGTTTGGGAAGGGAATAGATAGTGTATATCCTGAGAGATATTTCTGGAAACTTTCACAAACCACCAGGTGACATAAAAAAAAAAAAATCACAGAGTTCATGAACAAATCTTTGTTTGCCTTTTGAGGTCAACACTTCAACAGTCTATATACCAGGATTTAGGAACTTCTAACCCACAGGGTCAAGGGTAGGCATTGGACCTAATTCCATTCCTAGACCCTGCCCTCCTTTCAATGCACATTCTAGCTTTTTTCTTATCTTCTAAAAGAAACACTTTAGGCTTAGCCAATAATTTGACAAAGTTAATAAGATTTGAAGTCAGCTTCTGGTTTGTAAGCCGAATCAAAGAGAGCAAGAAGCTGTAAATGGAAAGTAAGGTCAGAAACACAGCAATGAGAAATGGATTCCATAACTGGGAGCATAGGAGGTCAGGGTCAGAAGGTTAGGGGGAAACCATCACAGTCCAAGTTCTAGGGCTAGAACAAGGTCAGGCCAGAGAAACAAGTCTGAGAGGCCAGCGCCTGAAGGCCTGGTGAGGTTGCACGTGCGCTCCCAGATTTCCTGCAAGGGAGGTTCATTCACCCAGAATTCTAGTCCATGTCATGTGCTGAATGGACCACTTTCCAGTTGAATTTACATTTTACTCACATCTCAGGCCTAATCACAAGCTGGGGTTTGTTTGCTTTACTTTTGCACATGGTTGATGGGGAAAGAAATTCATCCTAATAGTGATTTTTCACTTCTAACAGTAAAAAAAAAAAATATATATATATATATACATATATAGTTTTTACTTTCCTTTTTCTTCTTTATAGCAGAAATATGTGTAGAATTTTCCCTGAATTCCCAAGCCACTCTGTTTCAGAGTTGGCTCTACTCAGTGACTCCCAATACTTAGTCATCTCCCTTCTCGAGTGAATCTTAAACATGGAGCATCTTTCCTCTCAGAGTAAGACTAACTTTAGGTCACGAAAGGCTCAGTTATCACTATTTATTTGAAACAGTATAGGATCTGAATCATATAGAAAAAGTAATGGAAAATATAATTATCATTTCATAATAGATCCTTTATTATTAACAGTTGCTGTGCAGCCTGACCTTGGAATCACTCTTTTGCCTGACTGCGGTATCCCTGTGTCCAAATGTGGATCTTGGCCTTTTGAATAATATTCTCCTTTTTTACCCGAACTTGTCTATCTTGGCTAACCAGAGGCTTACTGTGGACGGATCAGAGTTGGGAAGCATTAGGGTGTGTATATATTTCTAAGTGCCTGAACTACCATGGCACAAGCCATATGGATAGTGGCTAACTTGGTGAAATAGCCTCAGTTAGGTCTTCGTCTCTGATGTTATCCAGGGTTGTTGGGCTTGGATTCATAGGCTGTGTAGGCATCTGTTGTTAGATTCTTGTTTTAAAAAAAAGGAAAAGAAGAAGAAGAGGAAGAAGTTTAAGAGTGTAGCTTTTATTGGATTGGGGGAATTGAAGTTTTCAGGAAATGATAATGGTTTAGAATATGGTTTATGTGTCTCCCTTGGATAAGACTTTAGTGTCTTTGTTCCGTGTATGCCTGTCTCATGAGATGACAAATCCAATTCCAAGCCAATAACATATTTGTGACAATTGAAGAAAAGAAAAATAAACTAAGAAAAGCACTCAAGCAACCCCCTCACTTCCCTGATTTACCAGCCTCTCCCTCAACTCAGTACCTTCCACTGGGGGCCCACTCCCTTCCCAGCCCACCGCCCACAGCCACCTTCTCTTTGCTCAGGAGGAGCCACTGTGAACAAAATGAAGCCTTCGGGGCTCACTTTTTCCTACGACTCTCTTTGCACTCTCTGGTCTGGTTTCGTCCCCATGCACTGTGAACTGTGGCTCCTACGCGTTATCAGCAACTTCTAAAGAATGGGAGAAATCAAGACTCCTTCAGGGACAGACATGCAGACTTAACCTAGAGAGATGGAACCAGACTGGCTTAAGTAACTGCTTACTCATTTTATGAATATGTCTGTTCACAAATGGTTTCCGAGTTGTGATATGGAAAAGTTAAGGAGTGAGGAATGTGTGTTTAATGTCTTTTCCCTTTTCTTGTGGGTGCTTACGGAGCCACCTTTCAACCATACTGTGGTTTTTCAGCAATTCCATCATTTTCGCTAGGAACTGAAGAAGGGAAGTGTGAAAGTCTATATGCAGAAAGAGCTAGTTAAACATATAAGAAAAAGAAGGCTATAATTCCTTTGGTTAAAGAGAATACTCTGACCAAAAAAACTCTAATGTGAAAGTAATTTTCTCCATTTTAATTAGTAGCCAGCTAACATCTGTATTCCGGCATGAACTTTTTTCTAACATTATCTTCACTATGGAGAGTAAAATTAGCCCCATTCTACAGTTAGAAAAATGGAGACACAGCATTCAAGGATTTCATCCAGTATAACACAAGAGCCAGACAAAAGCTAATGACTTACAGATGTAGGATATTTTTCAAAGAAGAAGCACAAAGCATGTTATCTTTGATGTAACATGTGTAGAACTAACAAAAGGCCTGCCTTTGAGACTTACAATAGTCAGAGGGGAAAAAAAAATCTTTTTCATCTTTTTTATTTTAAAATTCCTCTGTGTATGTAGTCATTTCTCTAAGACAAAGCCAAAGTGTTTTTTATGAATAGCAAATTTAACTAAATAAATTATGCAACAAGTTAAATTAAAATTCCCTTGTAATAAATCTTAAAAGTTTCGTTCACTCTCTTCTTTTATGGGAGAAAAACACAGGCATGATGACAATGACTAAGACTAAAGTCTTTCTCTTCCTTCCCGAATCCAGTAGAGGGAAAGAGTTGTTGCACTGGAGAAGTCACAGCAGTTCTTATCCAGTGAGGCAGACTTACTGTGTGCAAGGTACAGAGGTCTCTGCCTTCAAGTGGTTTTCAGGTCAGAGGTTATAGCTAAGATAAGTGTGCTCTTAGGGGTGAACAGGGATGGCCATGCATGTTGCGGAGCATATGGGAGGCCATCAAACTTGGTCTAAGGACCAGGATACAATTTGTGGAAGAGGTGAGGACCAAACTAATACCTAAAATATGTGTAGGAATGAGCCTGGTGAAGGAGTGTGGGTAATGCTCCAGAAAGGTGGAACAGGATGCGAGAAGACCTGGAGATGAGAGAGCTGGCAGCATATTAGTTAGAATCCAAAGAAATCCAGTGTGACAGGCATGATGGCGAGCAGGAATAACTTACCTATTAGAGTCTCCCGTTTGCACTTTTGGAATACATTAAATTTATGAACACTCAGTAGTGTGCTAGTTAAATAGATAAGACTAATTTTAACTGCTGACACACCGCACAAACTTGTGAATAAAAAGAAAAACTAGATATGGATCTGGACAAAGACTTTGAATATTTTCCTTAAATGATAGGTTTTCTCTGAGCTTCCTAGTATAAACTGGGTTCAAACTCAAGTCCTATAGGACTGGCATTTATGTCATTAATGTCGAATCCCAAAAAATTCAGAGGAATTTTTTTTTAATAAATTTTGTTTATTTATTTATGGCTGCATTGGGTGTTTGTTGCCGTGCCTGGGCTTTCTCCAGTTGCAGCGAGCAGGGGCTACTCTTCGTTACGGTACGCAGGCTTCTCACTGCAGTGGCTTCTCTTGTTGCGGAGCACGGGCTCTAGGCGCGTGGGCTTCAGTAGTTGTGGCACGCTGGCTCAGTAGCTGTGGCTCACGGGCTCTAGAGCGCAGGCTCAGTGGTTGTGGCTCACGGGCGTAGTTGCTCCGCGGCATGTGGGATCTTCCCGGACCACGGCTCAAACCCGAGTCCCCTGCGCCACCAGGGAAGCCCAGGATTTTTTCTTAAAAGCTCTGACATTTGCTTTCTATCTTGTCCAGTTAAATTTTATAAAAATATTTGAGATTATTTTCTTGATTTTGGACAAACTACATATTCATTTTAGGAAACTTGGAATATAGAGGAAACCTATATAGAAGAAAATAAAATTACCCACAACACCAGCAATGCTGATAACCATTGTCAGTATTAATTTGCATAGAATATTCATTATACTATTTTCTCAGGTTTTCTATAGAAATATTTCATAAGTTTTTTAGCAATTTGGAGGTATTCCTTCTTTTTGTGTACACATATACATGTAATATATATTCCATTTATTTTTAAACCAATTTTAATTACATAATTTACAAATACATTCTTATTTTGCAGTTTTTTGTAGAACTATATCTAGTGTAACTAGTGTAACTTTCAGCCCAGTTGAAAATAATTCATAAGCTATAAAGCTGTTGTATTTCAAAGAGCCTCGGGCTCATGCCGGCCTCTATTCATTAGTTTTAAGACACCACTGTGAAATGACGTAGGTGGCAAGTATTATTATCACTGTAGTGCAGATGGGGTATCCAAAGCAGACAGCAATTGCATAACCAAGGCAAGGCTAGAAATATACTGGGGTTATTGTGAAAGTAGGTAGAATATAAATTACAGGTGAAATTAAAAGTTGGTGATTTATATTTCTATTCAAAAGCCTCATCTCTTTGAAATGATAATGCATAAATCATACCGGCCCTCTGTTCCTTTTCCATGAATTAAGAACCAAATCTGACCTTGGGGAGTCCACATGGGTATCAATGGAAAGTTAAGCCAGTTGCATATGAAGAGTTGCTGCCAGACTCTTGCCTGAAAGCTTAAATGGTGTGTTAGAGCTACAGGGAATGCTAAAAGATTACGTTGAATATGTATGATGAAGTTAAAATACACATAGGTGTGCCCATGTGCAAGCATACAGCTACACACACAGAATTTTAAGACCAAAAGTAGCACCAGGGCCCAATTCCACGATATTTTTATTAGTAATCTTTACTTGGGCACAATTTCACTTGAAGCTAGTGGGATTCTTTTTCCTGTGTCAAGCCTGCAGAATCAAGTCTGTTGGGAGTCAGCAAACCACAACAGACGTCATCAGATCTCTGGTGCTTCAGGATATACATACTGATCACTGCAGGGGTCAGGGAAGATTTTTTTTTTTTTTTTTTTTTTTTTTTTTTTTGCTTGCGCAGGCTTGCACAGTTGTCAGAGGATATAACCCTTGCCTTTCTTTGAAGTGTGAGCTATCAAAAACTAAATAAACCAGATGGAGCTGTTTTCTGACTCAAGGTGACAGAGCAGACCAATGCCTGAATGCTATTTCTTTTTAAAGTTGGAAATAGAATTACAAATTTACTACATCGAATTTGCATCTTCCTTTGAAAAGGTGGAGCCCCCAAAAGAAATTTTTCTCAAGTGCCTTTTCTCCTGAGAATAAGTAATAAAATTGAAAATAAGAGAAAGGTAGGATGATTGACCACACGGTACATGAAATTAGCAAGAGAATGAGGGGGAAATTGTCAACTATGACGGTGACAAACACTGAGTCGGTGGCGTTCAGATAACCCCTGTTCTCCTTGTGACCAGATAAATATACATTCTTGATTCCCGGATTCTTTCCATACTTGGTGCAATACTTGAAAAAATTTTTGACCAGGTTTTTGGCATTTTCATCTTTTCTGGGAATACTTCTAAGTGACCTAGGGGAAATTTTCTAAACCAGAGAACAGTTTTGGCAGCAAAAGCAAGCCTCAGTATGTATTATGATTGAAACAAAGTAATTTAGCCTTTTACTCATGCAAGGATCTATGAGAACATCTATGTTAAGCAGAATAAAATGAATTTGATCTCTATTTTTAATATGTGGACAGATGCTTTACATTTTATTTTTTTAACTCCATAAGAGAAAATGTGATTGATGATTTGCTAATAAACAAGAAGAAATTAACTAGATTATTAATGTCAGTGTTGTAATTTACTCTTACAGAATTAAGTTCTCAGTTGTACTGTATGTGTTCTGTTTATATGGCTGCTTTCCTCTGTTATCATGTAAAAGAAAATATAAAACAACCTCTCTGGGCCTTTATTTTTCTCATCTGTACAATGGAGATAATAGGTCCCATTTCAAAGGGCTGCAGAGATGATTAGATGATACAATATAAGTAAAATTTCTAACCTGGTGACTGTACACAGTAGATTCTTTCTGATGCATTCCTTACTATCTTCTTGTTATATCCTATGGCCTTTGAAAAAAGTGTGTGAGGATTTCAGTGGATTAATTGTGTAAAGTCCAACTGGTAAGGGCACAAAGCCAGTTATGTCTAAAGGAGCTACCATTTATGAGTGCTAACTGCATACCTGGCACATAATAAATGCTCTATAAATGTTAGCTATTATCATACCACACACCTCGTTTTATCCTCACAATAACTCAGCAGAGTGTTTATTTTCATTCTCGTTTTCCAGTCGATGAAACTAAGGCTTGGGAGGTAAAGTAACTTGCCCAATGTCACACAGCAGGATTATAACAGAGCCAGAATTTCAACTGAGATCCTTGCCAGAGCTCCTGGCCTTGCCCTGCACACACCACCCCTACTGAAGTATATGAAGTATTGGTCAGGCAGGCCTTGGGTGAATTCAGTCATCTGGAACAGAACAGGGAAATCAGAAGTAAACCAAAATAAAATAAAAGACAAGGTAGCTGGCATTCTCACCTGTGCATTCTAAGAGAAAGTCCCAGTAGCTATCTCTAAGCCTACTTATTCACAAGCATAATGCGCTTCAAGTATACTTAACCAGCTTGGTTATCTGGTCTCACAGCCTCTAGAAGATTTTTTTTTAGTTGAGGTATAATTGATATATGACATTCCACTCAGGTGTACAACATAATGATTCAAAATTTGTATACGGTGAAAATTATCACCACAATGTTTAGTTAACATTTGTCGCCATAAAATGTTAAAGATTGTTTTTCTTATAATGAGAGCAACATTTAAATTTGCAATACGATATTATTGACTATAGTAACCATAGTGTACATTATATCCCTATGACATATTTATTTTATAATGAGACGTTTATATCTCTAGATCTCCTTCACCTCTAAAAGATTTGAAGCAATAGAATTGAAGGTAGGGACAGGTTTCTACAGCCAATTGCCTTTAAAACAAGAAAAATGACTTCCAAAATCCTGCCAAATGCTGACCCAAAATTTTTAAAAACCGTAGTAGCCTGGATCCATTTAGCATAGGAGTCCTTGAAGTAATTGTCATAAAAAAGTCATTTAAACTGTTAAATTGTTAGAAGAGAAATGTGTTACACAGTTCATATAAAAAACAAATTCCATCCAAATCTTACTCTTTTTAGGTCAGGGACTTAAATAAGAAGTATCAGCAGGAAAAAAAAAATCACTTAAATACACTTCCTCTGCTGGTAGTATTAGCTAACTAAAAGGATTTTGACAAAATTAATTTTTTCATTATTAATCCTGAAAATTTGACCACATAAACTAATTTCTGTCTTGCTGGACTTTATTCCACTGTGTATAATTTTTTGAATTGGTTGATCAAAGTTGCACCAAAGGCAATTCTTACATCAGACAGTATTCAAACATTCACTGACTAGCGCGGGAAATGGGTTCTTGCACCATTTAAGAAGGAATTGGCAACTTTTATCATAAAGTATGGTCAGGAAGAAAATGAGCACATTGTCTGGAAACAAGGAAACTCCTAAGAATTTTTACCTTGAGCATTTTTGACTGAACAGGTTCTCTCAACATACTTTGACAACATTAGCTGACAGCCCTGAGAAGTTAGGGACTGTGGATAAGGTAACCAGGGAAAATTTCAATTAATTAAAATTTTGTTAATTATTAAATTATTAAATAGTAACAGGATTTTTTAAAGTATAGCTGTCTTCTGACTTTTATCCGTAGCTTTTCATGCGTTTGGGAACAGATCATTTGATCCCCAGAAGAATCCCAATCTCAGTATGATTGGCAGACATAATATATTCGGCCCCAGAATGCAGATTACTGAATCCAGCATAAATCAGCAAGACACACCTCCCCCCACCCAACCAGAGTCCTTGGGAAACTCGTAAATGAGGACCAGACAAAACTTCACCTGAGAGATGGTCTGATTTTCCTTTCACCTGTCTCTTTGTTTAGAGCATTACTCCAACACGTTCCCTATTTAGTCTAAGACTCCTATTATATATCCCAATTTCCTGGTAGCTCCAGGCTGATTAGATCAATAGGTGATCACTCTGGGACTACATTCTTCCCCTGAAGACTTTTGGTCCTTTTCCTAGGTGGTCTTAGACAGACATGGAAAAATCATACAGTGGACTTAGCACCTGAGCATCATGGCCACCCTGACTAAATGTGATCAACCCCTCAGCATCGTGAACAATCCTGATCCCAACCCAGTCAAGAAAAAGGAGGCCAACACTTAGCATGTATCTGGACCATCATGACATTTAAAGTCAAATGAAAACCTTTGAACCCTTTAAGCAACGAAGAGAACACGGCACCCCCTCATCTAAGTAATTCAAAACAAAACAATAAAGAAATCTTCATCACCTTAAAGAAGTCCAGCAAAGTTCTGGTGTTTCTTAAGATGTTTATTTCCATACTTTAAAAATATATATATCAAAAAACAAATCTTTATTATAAGAAAATTTTGGTGACCCTGCTTCATTAATCCCCTAAATATGGATTTAGCCTATGTATTAACTGATCTTTGTGGCCAAGCACCTCTCACCTTCGGTGATGTATGTCTGGTTCCTCCCCTTCCCCCCAGAGACCCAGTATTGTCTCATGGCCACCCATCCAGCTTACTCTCTGTTTTTATAAAAATGAAGTCTCCGCTGGTATCCACTTCATGGAGTCAATATGCGTACTACTAAGTGGATTTTTTTTTTAATACAATCCTGGAATTAAATACTACAGAAATGCCAAGTATTGTTCTTAAAATTGACCGGCTTCTGAGGTTAGTAAATGACTCTCTGGGAGTAAATGGTTCAACCCTGTAAGATGAATAAAGTAAAGGACATTCCAGGACTCTGTAACCAACGTTCTTCTGGTAAATTACAGGGTGCCTTGAGAGAATTGCATTGTTTTATATGATTAAGAAATTAATTCCCAGAAAACAAATTTTTAAATTTCACGAAGAGTGAAAATAAGTGACAAAGAAGTCAAGCATCTAGTATAGCTTAGCATCTAGTATAGCTGTCAGGGCTGACATTGACACTTTTATCACCCAGCCACAAGAGGCTCAAAATGGGCACCTCCAAATATGCCTTTTCTCATTTTCCCCCAATGTACTCCATGGTTTGAAATATTTTGTCTATGAAACTGTTTTAATTTGGCAATAATTATTTTGTTTTTCCTTTTCCTTCTTTATTAACTACAGTCACTTAGACCTTATGTTCAACAAGGTGTTAACAATTTTATTTCACTGAGCTGATATAACTAAAGTTAAAACTAAAAATTTGACATTTTTGGCAATCTGCATAAGGCAACTTATTTTATTAATTTATTAATATATCAAGGCTAAATATTTTATTTCTACTAGACATATGTATAATAGGCTTATAAATGTATACATATCTATATGTCAAGCCATTTACTATATTGAAATATGTCTGATAATATAAGATAACTTTTAAACATATCAGAAAAATAACTTACAGACCATGATTCCCTATCTTACCATCTCTCTGAGGCAAGAAACTGCTTTCAACTCAATCTTCTCTTTTCACAGAGGAGAATAAGTCCTAGAGTGATTACTGCCTTCTCCAAAATCAAACAGCCATTAAAAATGGAATTTTCCTTTGTCCATAAAACTTCTGCAACCAATCCCATCTGCTTTCTATGGTCTCTAAATAAGCTCTTATTTTAAAAGCAAGGGACTCACAAGAAAATTGTTCCTATCAAATGACTGTCTTTCAGATCACCTCTTGTCTCTGCTGTCCCTGGCCATTCCAGGAATAATTATCTGTCCCATAGTATAGCTTGCTTTGTATCTCTTCCTTCCTCCATTTTACCATTGCATTATACCAATCATACACACTTTGTTCTGCCCCTCCCTCTGGGGTTATGGGCTTTCTGATCTCTTTATCTTCAGCACTTACTGTACTTAGTTCCATAAGTATTGACTTGGGATGGAAGCGGTTGGACTGAACTGGACAAAATGTTTTGTTTTCTTTTCTTTAAATCCCTTCATATGCCAATAATTCCCAAATTAATATGTAAGGACTGACTTTTCCCCTATACTCTATACTGGGACTATCTACTTGACATTGACTAGGGCATCCGAAAGGCACCCCAAACTCCCAATATCCAGCTAAATGCTTGATTAGCACCACATCTAAATATAATTCTTCCCATTCCAACAAATAACTAGGATACTAGAGCTCAGCCGCCCTCTTTCCCTCACATGCCAATCCATGGGTATATTCTATAGACCTACCTCCAAAATATTTCCTAAAAGCATTTTTCCTTCAGCCTCAACCTAGACAAGCCATTGTTCTTTCTCTCCTGAATTTTATTAGCCTGCTAGCTGATTTCTGCGTCTACTCTTGATCCTGTAAAATCCCTTCCCAGCAGAGCTACCAGCATGATCTTATACAAACTACATTTGATCATGCCACTCTTCTGGAAAACTTCTAACGGTTTATCATCCCACTTGAAATGACATCCAAGGTCATCTCTAGTCTACACAGCCCAACACTGTCTGCTCAGAACCTCATCTCACACCACCTTCTCCCTCACTCGTGGAATCTCTGTCACCCACTCTCCTTCGTTTCTCAGTCACAGCCAGCTAGTTCTTGCTTTAGGGTCTTTCCCTCGGTTGTTTCTTCTGCCTAAAATCTTCTTCCCCAGATCTCTGCCTGGATGGCTTTTCCTTGTCATTAATTTTCAGCCTGAACATCACTGAGTTCAAGAGGCCTCTACTGACCATACAATGAAAATACCCCCTTAGCGTCTATTAATTAATTAATTAATTAACTAACTAATTAACTAATTTTGTTTATGATGGCTCTTATAACGACCGAGTATAGTCTTGTTGATGTATTTGTGTGCGTGTTTATGTGTTTACTTTCTGGCTCGCCTCACTGGAATGTAAAGTCTGACTTGTTTAAAGCTTTGCTTCCTGCCTAGACTAGTGCTGGCTCATAAGGTGCTTCATAAGTAGTTCTTGCTCAGCGCTGTTCAGTTTATCTTCCTGCCTTGGCTGTTGACAAGTGCAAGAGGAATGAAGTCCTGTGCCTCAGAGTCTACCTGAAAACGATTTGTCATCTAGGGTCAAAAGATCTCATCTCTTTTCCATCCTCGAGCACCTACTCAGTGTTTCTGTGAAGACTGATTGTTAATGTGTAGTAACCTTTTGTCCCCAGCAGTTGCATCCTTTGGGCCCTGACGTTGATCTTCCTCATCTTGGCGCCTGAAGAGCCAGAGTGATCCCTTTTGTCCCATTTGCCCTGACCATGTGCAGTGATACCCGCAGTGCAGGAGGTGGAAGCCACCGCTCTTCAGGTATCAGAAGGGCTGACCTCCCTGCCCGGCGCCAGCAGCTTGGTGGGGGCCGAGTGCAGAGCCTCTGTGTGCCGTGCCCAAGATCCTGACCTTTTCCCAGAGTTGGCCTGAGGCCCTGGGTGGGTAGTGACTGAGCTCCTTCTGAGATCAGATTTACTTGTCCCACTAGAGAGTGCTGGCAGAGAGGGTGGGAGAAACTACAAAACACTATTTCTGTTAAGTCTCAGAGGTTACAGGTGGAAACCAGAAAGAGAAAGAAAGGGACAGAGAGAAACAGGGTGGTCTCAGAAAAAAAAAATCAGCTCACTCATCCATTTTACCCCACTGCCAGGAAACCCTGAAACCTTCTCTCTTCCCAACTATTTGCTAATACAGTCCTACACTGTCTGAGTTACCATCAGGCCACTGTGACACTCCTGCTTTTTTTCCCAAATTATGGAGCTGTTTTTAGTTGCCCATGAGGCCCCCTGGGGGGTACATGGTCATTCATTCACTGAACAGGTATCTACTACACCTGATGAACAGTCTGCTCTGATCGATGGTATGGTAGTAATGTCACTCTTGGTCCAGGCTCATCTCTCAGTGCACAAGATCCCAGAACAGCAGGATATTGCCAGGTCTGACAAGCTCAAAGATATTCTTCAACCCCTAAAGTGGGTTGAACAGAACCCTAAAGAAAAATTGATGCTTAGAACTATTCCATCTGAATCTTTGATGTAGGACTGAGGCCCCCAAATCTCCTGAGTTGTCCCCTGGTCTCCCACCACACTAGTCTCACCAACAACCCTTCTCCAGTCTTCAGTGGAGGGGCTGAGGAAAGGACAGTTCAGGGTGGTTCTATAATTACAGCTCCCCAAAGCTCCTTGAACAGAGCACCTTTCCTTCACCATCCTGATCCCCTGGTGGTGAAGAAAGCCATTCTCTTAGTTTGTTTTAACGCAGTCAGTTTCTACAATCTCTTCTAGAGCAAAAGTCAATTCACACTCTCATAAGAAACCTCTGAGTTCTCTCATTATAGGAACCATCCTATGGCAAAAAAAAAAAAAAAGAAGTCTTTTTGAAGTTGCTTTACCTTTTTCAGACCACAGGGATATTGTTTAGAAAATTGGTACTTTAATGCCCTAAATGATGTTCTTAAGGCCTGAAGAGGTAAAGGAGTTTCCCAGAGTGCTTTAATTACCAGCCACGAGCATGCTTCTTGCAAAGTCCTAAGGGACTGATTTACAGATGACTGTGTCTTACCAAGAAAGATTTGATACTTCAGTAACTACATCCTTTGATGGAAAGTAAGGAAATAATGACTTTAAAAAAATTCTTCTCTAGGAATAATTACATTGTAATGGGTTTCTAGAGAGTTAAAGAGAAACTAGTTCAGTACTCAATGTCTATGGCTGTCTATTTTGACCACACTAGAAAAAAATAATTTTAACCCATGTTTTATAGAACTGGATCTGGAGAACCTTCCAGATGATCAGAAACTCATGTTAGAAGTTAGAACATGAGGGAAAGGGATGGGAACAGACCACTATTGAACAGAAGGGCCCAGCAACTGATGTTCTCCAGGGTCCTGGAGTAACCTTTATGATCATTGGTAGTGAAAAGCCATACTTTTTTTTCTTTTCTCTGAGTTTCTTTTTTTATATTTGTCTTCTTTTCCCCCATCTCCTTGACCATTCCATACCAAACACACACACCTTTTTTTCCCTCAGTTTTACCTCTTTTTAAAGAAATTTTTATTGAGGTATAGTTTATTTACAGTGGTGTGTTAATTTCAGATGTACAGCAAAGTGATTCATTTATACATATAGATATATTCTTTTTCAGATTCCTTTCCATTATAGGTTATTACAAGATATTTAATATAGTTCCCTGTGCTATACTGTTGGTCCTTGTTGTTTATGTATTTTATATATAGTAGTGTGTATCTGCTAATCCCAAACCCCTAATTTATCCCCCCCCCCCTCCGCTTTTACCTTTTCTATCTTTTACCCTCTGTATATCACTTTCTGGTTCTACCAATAACACCCAGAGCTAAAGGGTCTATTGGTGCCAGCTCCATGCAGAAGAGAGCAGATAATTTGGAGGAGATGATCATAGCTGGCTTTTACTGAATGCCTACTTTGCGCCTGGCCTTGCTCTACATACTTTCCACGAATGCTCTCATTTAATCCTCTCAATTGTCCCAAGAGCTCAGTCTAATTTTTCCAACACCCTGGTTCTACTGAAAGATAAAGGCTATTTTGGTTTTTGTTTTGTTTCTGAAAACTCTACTTCCAAAGATTGCAAAGGAAAAGTTCCCAAGACATGCCAACTTGAAGAAAATCGATGTAAGAGGCACATTTGACCAATAGGTTAGAGATAATAAACAACTGGGTAGGGCCTGTAAGAAATCTCAAGTAGATTTCTATAACCAATCTTTTATTTGCACATTTGTGCTTTTGGAGGGAAAACGTGACTTTACCAACCGTGTTAGTGGCGAAAAGTTCTGACCCTTCAATAATTTCAGGAAAACCAGTATATGGTTTAGGTCAAAAAGAGTACTTGATTTTGCAACACCAAGTATCCCTTCTGAGGTTTCCCAAAAATGCAGTGGCTATGCCCCACAGAATTTTCTTCTTATTTTTACCACAGAAACAATAGTGCTATTTCAGCATTCATTGTAATCTTGACCACTTGAGAGGTGCTCTAAAGAAGCTATCAAAGAAACGAGTACCTGTACTCAATGTAATATCACAAAAATGAAATACAGAATTTACATTCAAGATGAACACAGAGACAAATGTTACATAAAACAAGGCATCAGTTATAATTGATAGAGGGACAAATGCGTAGAAGGACAAATGGAATAGTTAGACTTAATTGGGTTTGGTCAGGCAAAGATTTAGAGTATTTACTGGTATTTCAAATAAGTGAATTAATTTATTAATGAATTATTACTGGGGACAGGACTAGGGGAATACCAAAAGAAGCTGAGCATTCTGGACATGAGAATGATTTGCCCCAGGGTTTGAACTTCCCTTTCCTTAGGGACATTTCTGAAGAGTTCTGTCACTTTGCAACAACTTATAAAGAAGGTCCTATATAAAGATGTTGTGAAATTTATAGGTTTATATTTCCCTGGTAGAAGGACTGTGAATAAAAATGACTAGGTAACCAAATTTACCATGTGGAAGTAAAGCCAAAGAAAGGAGCTGAGGCAGAAAACAGAAGATGCCTGGCCCACTGGAAACATAGCCGTCCTCAACTTCATCTCTGATCTCTGATGATTACCCCAGGACAGAAATCAGCTGGGGACCAGATTTGGATTTCCCCACATGTATCGTACATACAAAAAGTGACCCAAGTCATTTCCTTAACACTCGGAAACACTTTAAGGCTCTTTTTTTCCCCATTTCTAGCCAAGCTGTTTAGAAAGCACAGATGCAGCTGGCACTGTGATGTTGTAAACAGCCTTGCTAAATGACTCCAAAAGGAAAATATCCCTCGAATGTCTTGAGTAAATGTCGTCATCTCCATTCACCAGTTTCACATCATTTTTCTCTGGTTCTTCAGGTCCAAGATTTAGGTCAGAGCCAACAGAGTTGCTGCTGCAATTATGTTTAAATCACATAGAAACTACACTGATAATCTTCCATCACTACCCCAAACAGTTCCAGTGCAAGGCACTGGCAATCACAAGTGATGGTATGGGTAAATCAAGTCACTTTTCATAGGGATAAGGTAATTTTAGGAGTGTAGAGTCTGGTTTGAGGAAACCATCCCATTACTGAAGGGAGACCAGACGTTCATCTAATTTTTTTTTAAATGTCTATGCGCACCACGTTCTTTCTCTCCAGTCGTCCTGAGAGAGGAAGACCTTCTTCAACACTTCCTGGATGAAGGTTGTGGCAGAAATCTAAAGTCCAACCTGGTGGCTACAGTCATAACCACAGTGAATATGGCTTGAGGAACACAGGACATAATCCTGCCATGCAGAACAGTTATCGAAATAGGTGCTGGGATGTCATAATTTTCCTTTCTTTCCTCTGACTTGCCCCACGTAAATGTTTATGATACAGCTAGATATGGTTGCAGTCTATGAATCCAACAGAGTTCCTACTGCTTTATACAACACCCAACCACACAGATAGCGTAGCGTAGTATCAAGAGAGCACGCTCTAGAATCAGCCTGCCCTGGCTCAAGTCACTCTTCTAAAGCTTGATAGCACTTGAATCTTGAGCAAATTACTTTCGCAGGGGATCACGATTATACCTACCTCATCCTGGTTCTTGTAAGGATAAAATAAGGCATTTCATATAAAATGCTTAATACCATATTGGATACATAAGCACTCAAAGGAAATGCTTAAGCTCAGGTCTGTGAGAATCCAGGGCTTATGCTGTCATTATTGGTAAAATTAGAAAGTGATCTTCTATGGATCGAATGATCGTGTCCTCCCAAAAATCCTATCTTGAAACCCTAATCCAAATGTGGTGAGTAACTGGGTCATGAGCGTGGAGCCCTCGTAAATGAGATTATAAGAAGAGACCCGAGAGAGATGATCTCTCTCCACCACGTGAGGATATAGCAAGAAGGCAGCTTTGGGATAAGGAGCCTCACCTGCCTCCAACCATGCTGACACCCTGATTTCAGACTTTCAGACCCCAGAACTGTGAGAAATAAATTTCTGTTGTTTAAGCCACCCAGTCTGTCATCAGCCTGAGTTAAGGCATGATCTAATTGAAATGGTTAATTTATCTCTAAAGTCCCTTAAAACCCTGGCATTACATGATTTGTCTTTATTGGCTATCTAGGAACAAGAACTCTTCCTAAGCTGCCAATTCACTATTCACCATTCCAGCTTTTGCCTTTTTTTTCTTTGAAAGGCTGCCCTCATTCCTTGGCTTGGGGGTTCCTTTCTGTCTTCAAAGCCAGCACTGGCTAGTTGAGTCGTTCTCACATCCCATCACTCTGACACTGACTCTCCTGCCCCCAGAATCCACATTTTAAAACCCTTGTGATTACACTGGGCCCATACAGATAATCCAGAAGAGTCTCGCTATTTTAACATCAGCTGATTAGCAACCTTAATTCCATCTGCTACCTTAATTCCTCTTTGCCATGTAAACGAACATATTCACAGGTTCTAGGGATTAGGATGTGGACATCTTTGGGAGGCCATTATTCTGCCTACCACACAAAATGTCACAGTGCATCTAGCATGTATGGGCAACAACGTGATTTCCGTAGGAATTTTGAGTGTTAAATGTAAATTTGAGTGAGTTTACAGGACTAGGTCAGTGGCAACTTATTTTTGAAAACATTGAATGCCCAGCAAAGGGATTTGTACTATTTCTTTAAGTAATAATTCTCTTTGTGTCGAATTAGTACTAATATCTGCCATTACTTTTTACTTGTTACACATTAGAAAATGACATGATTATAAGGTATGTCTAATTCACAATACCAAAACTTGTAAAGATAAATCAGACTTCACTGAACTTTTTTTAATGGTTTATGAGAGACCTGAAAAACACATTTTAGAAGTAGCTCAATCAATTTACTCCTCAAACTTTGAAAGCAAAGAAGTAATAACAACATTAAAAAGGTATTTATTAAAAACCTAGTTATAGGTGGTTCTGGAGTTGACCCCATATACTCTAATCCAGACACACAAACCTAAGAGCCGCAAGGTATGTGAACACATGCAAGTCAAAGGTAGGTATTTTTACCTTGCACTAAACAGGCAACAGAACATGAATGTCAAAAACAAAGATGTATAAGAGGACAAAGAATGCAAGAAGTCTCATGATCAGACTGCAGAATGGATTCAGGGAGAAGGTCATGGAAGACAGAGAGTAGGAAGGCCCAGAGGTCCAGATAAGAAAATAGAGTGAGACCCATGGTAACGATATCTTAGAGACAGAAAGATTTGCAGTCATTTTAGATATTTTATGGAACAGAAGGAGCAAATCTGAGAAGTTAAATGTGGGATGGAAAAGAAAGTTACCACAATGAAACTCTTAGAGAATCTTTAGACAGTTAAGATCTCATATGTGCATCAATGTTGTCGATTACTCCAGTGTACTAGGCTTTCTTTCGTTGATGATACTGCTGTTATTCTTCTAGCAACACTACATATCAAAAGGGGGGGGGGGTTCAGTTGGATCCCCTGTACCATGCTACACAGAGAGTGTGTCATATATTGTCTATACATTACACATTAAAAAGCTTCACCTTTACTTTTCACCCTTGATTCTCCTGCCATCACACAGGAAAACAGGTTCTAAAATTACCTTAAAAATAACCATGATATATATTCGTTTTTAATCCAGTATCTTCCAGCTTTCCCTTTCTCTTTTTTGGTTACTCCTGTAGATGACAGGAAAATAGGTGTTCATCACTGTAGCAAAGCACTTATTAGCCTTAGAAAGAACCAGGGAAAACAATGGAAAAAAATACAGCAAACTGTGTTTCCAATTACCAGCAGATGCTTCCATTTATTCTAAGCGTTCTTATTCAGTTAACTGTACAAATTTTTAATCATATAAATCTGGTAGTGTTCTAGCCTTGTCCTCTTGATTTACTCTCGTCTTCCAGTTGATTTCACGTGCCTTTTGCTTCTGGCATCACTTTCCCACGAATACTGTGCCTGGAGCTGCATGAATTCCAGGTGATACATGGTAAAGAGTGCAGCTCATTGCAGAGTTTATTTATCTTTTGTGTTTTGTTTTGTATTTCTCCGAGGCTGTGAAATTACTGTACGTCTCTGAGTCAGCAGCACCGTGGGCCACTCGCTGGTTATAGTTCCATGAAGGCCTACTTTCTTTTCTTCCATCTTTGCTTTGTGGAATCATCTGGTCACCATTCTTTCATGCATGGAATATTACAGTGGGAAAGATTACCAGGCTTCATCCAAAGACCGCTTTACATAGACTTTAATAAATCAAATGAAGGAGTAGGTCTTGGTGAGAATATCCCTGATGATGAAGATCAAAGACTCAGAGCCTTGCCTGTATTTCAGTCATTCTGAAAATAGCAATAGTAGCCCAACAAAATGCTGGGAGGACAGAGGGTTGGCAAAATTGGCCTAAGTAAATTTTGTTTGACATTTGGTGAGGCAAGACTTTCAAAAATAGCCATTTGGTTTGGAAGTTGACTCCATTGTATATATATTCTTCATCACAGTGGCCAATAATGGATATTCAACCTTATCTTTAAAGTTAATTTCTAAGGGAAAGAAATTAATGAAACAGAATTCAAAAGCCAAGCAGTGGTTCAATATCATGAATGTCCCTGGACATAGCCCTTGCTCTTATATTGCAGTTCTGGTTGCTTATTGCCAGTTGAGAGTACTTATCCTGAGCCACTATTGATTGTTTTCAGAAGTCTTAACACATCTGTGACCACCTGGAGAGGTGGGATAGGGAAGGTGGGAGGGAGACGCAAGAGGGAGGAGATATGGGGATATATGTATATGTATAGCTGATTCACTTTGTTATAAAGCAGAAACTAACACACCATTGCAAAGCAATTGTACTCCAATAAAGATGTTAAAGAGAAAGTCTTAACACATGTTCCTGTAAAGATAGGCACTTTTGCTGCATTTTCTTTCATAAATAACTAACATGGAAGAGTCAGAAAATACCTGCCACATAGTAATCCTCTAGCCTTGCTACTCAGAGTGTGGACCACAGACTAGCAGCCTTGTCATCCCCAGAGAACTTCATGGAAATGCAGGGTCTCAGGTCCCCACCCAGACCTGCCCAAACAGAATCTGCATTTTAATAGGATCTCCGGGTGATTTGTTTGCACACTAACATCTGAAAAGCAGTGCTCAAAACAGCATCTGAGAGACACCTTTTGGCATAGATGTTTTATGTAATTCATAATCACCAGGAGGTAATAAGTGAAAGAAAGAGGGAAAAATAAATAATAATTTGAAGAGGCAGTAGGATTACACTTCATACACGTATAGTTGAAACTTCCTTCTTCCAAATTGACTTTGAACTCCGTAAACATAAACATAAATGAATCCAAGGGGGGAAAATTGGTACTGTTAGAAGGTTTTATTCCTTACCATTTTCTCACTTTCCTTTTATGTTGTTTATACTAATAATATTTTTCTATCTTATTAGTTTATTTTGATTATATTGAGAGGGAAAAATCCTCACTCGGGCATTTCCCAGCAGGTCTTTGAAGACGTCTGGACAATCTCCCCTCCTGCCTCCTTGAGGTCTTCTCAGCCTGGGCTAATTCTTAAGAGCTTCCAGAATCCATGTATCTCACTTGCAAAAAAATTGGTATGGACAATCTTATTTGCAAAGCAGAAATAGACACACAGACATAGAGAACAAAGGGGAAAGGGGGGGATGAATTGGGAGACTGGGATTGACATATATACACTCCTGATACCAGGTACAAAATACATAACTAATGAGAACCTACCGTATAGCTCAGGGAACTCTACTCAATGCTCTGTGGTGACCTAAATGGGAAGGAACTCCAAAAAAGAGGGGATATATGTATACATGTAGCTGATTCACTTTGCTGTACAGCAAAAACTAACACAATATTGTAAAGCAACTGTACTCCAACAAAAATTTTTCAAAAAAAGAGGTAAAGCATATACGTCAGACTGTTTTTAAGCCACTTTTAAAACACTGTATTTGGTTTTACGTACTATACTACCTTGAAAAACACTTGTCAATTAAACGGAGATGAGCTAGGAGCTGTCAAAATTTTAAAATGTTTGAGGAATATAGACCCCAAGCAAAAAATTGGAGGCCCACATAACTTGTTTAGAGAAATGAGGCCAGGGGAGGCCTAAGACACATGTTCACCACCACAGCACACGACACAAAGCTGTACAGCTCTTGAATATCAAACATACTCATTAGTCACCCTGGTCTGAAACTGAAATTCCCAATCAAGGGAATCGATCCAGAACACTAAATAACCCATGATAAAGCAGGGTTGCAGGTTTACACCCTAGACATGATTCATGACCGTTATCACACCTCCAAAATGCAGTTACAGTGAATATTTATCCTACTGAGACCCTTCTTTTAACACATACTTTGTCCTTTATCTATCTACTCTCATTCACGCGTCGATCACTTTGCCCACCTTTCCTCACCTTTGTACCATTAAATACCTCACTGTCTCTCGCATGGGGCCACTCTCCAATACTCTCTCCAATACCCCTGTCTCTGATTTCCTCTACTCCTGCATCCTCATGGGGAACACGAATTTCCAAAGCGGGACCTAACTCAAGGATGTGGGGTATGACTTGTCAGTTTTCTTATAGATCCCAGGAAAGTAGAGCCAAAATTTGAGTTTAGATAAATTGTCAATTATGATTTCTGAGCTTAAAAACAATCACTCAAAAATTTTACAGCACACTAGTGCTTACAAGTAACTCACATTTTAATCTTATTTTACTCTTAGAAGATCCCCATGTGATAGATGAGGTGGTTATTGCTATCATACCCATTTATAAATAAATCTCTAAGTTTGAGGCAAAGCTCAGTGGTGAACTGAGACTGAGATACAGTTTTTATAACCCCAAGATAAGTAGTCTTTAAGGACTTCTTGGAGATTTCATCATTGTAGCTATTTTTTAAGAAGGTGACACGCCCTCAAACATGAAATTATGAAAAATGTACTCTACCACCACTTACAATCTTTGACAATCAGAAATATTTCTGAAATCCCAGGAAGGTTTCAGCCAGAGGATGCCATCATCACACAGCAAAGCATCAGGTGTTTAGTCATGGAAAGAACAGCAGGGAGGAGGGGCCAGATGGAGAAAATGTTCTCAACCCCTGTGTTATTGGACTCATTTGTTGTGGGTTAACTGTCAGAGACAGTAAACTTAGCATTAGTTAGATATCTGAGAGCCAGGATAGAGATCTGATGCCAGCTCAAACCCTGATTTCTCTCTTTAAATGTCCAAAGAAAAGTAATAGAAGACCTAACCCACAGTGAAAATCAGAATCGAGGTGAGGGAGGCCAGACAGGTACCAGTGCCTGAGAAAGGACCCAAGGGCTGGTACAAGAGGTTCTCTCCTCTGCTGTTGCTCTAGCTGTTAATACATATTTGCAGAGTGAATAAGGGAATAATTGGTTGTAGTTTAGAAACCTGTTGTGAAATCAAACTATGAATCTGTCAGCTCAGCCCCCTTCTACTTCCCCCCACCTCGCCTTTCCTCATCTTGCCCCACCACTCTCCTCCCTTTCCACGTGACAAGGGAAATCTGTGCTGCCTTCTATGGTCGGCCTGTAGACCAAGTCCTTTTCCCTGCTTGCTGGCATGACTCCTTGAGATTAGTTAAGGCCACAGTTATTACATTTCTATTTCTCCTGAAGGACACTGTAAATTGTTTGAGCTTCTTCTGCTTAAACTACATTAAACAGAGTTGAAAGACTGATTTTTCCTTCCTTGCTCATTTTGAATTTCATTTGAATTGCATTTGTGAAACCCGGGGTGGTCGCGTGTGTGTGTGTGTGTGTGTGTGTGTGTGTGTGTGTGTGTGTGTGTGTGTTTACATATCCGTATTTGAAATGATGGAGAGAAAAGGCCAGGACAAAATGAATAAACTCCCACAATAGTTTGAAATTTTTCTTTAAATATAGAAGCAGGATGGGGGTTAATAAGTATTTAAAATACTTGCAAAATATCTGAGTGAGAATACTTTCATTAATTAAAATGACGTTTTGTGAAAATCTATTGCTAGACTCAAAATAATCTAAAATTGAAATGAATGTGTATTTCTAAGTTTCCATTTTTAAAAAATGTACATTCTCTAAAATGATTAGAAATATTTAATATTGTTACTATTTTCTTTTTAAAATCATATATAATAAGGGCTTATCTGCCTAGCCATAAGTCCACAAGATTTATACGTAGCCCCCAGAACACTAGAAATTCTTCAAGATAATCCAGGTTCTAAAACATTATGTCTTCAAATCTTTTTTCTTGGTCATATACTTTAGCATTGTGGTTATCAGTTCTTTCCTTTATAGCTGCAAACACACAGCAAAGTATTTCTGATAGAATTAGGTATCCATTGGAACAAGTGGTTTTGACTTTGTTAGTTCTCATTACATTTCCTTCACACAAGAAGAGAACTACGCTATTTCCCTCTTACTGGGATGTTAGGTTGACTCACAATGCCTGAAAAAAAATGCAATTATTTTGAAAGTCCATTTTAAATTTCCTATTTGCAGCACATTAATTACAAATATTAAGACTTACAAGAATCTTACAAGTCACAGAGTCACATTGACCTCTTTGCTCCATGAGTCCTCAGGGCACAGAACTTCCCCATCAGCCCCTTCTCCCCATCCCTAGTATAATAATAGGTGAATGATGTTCACTGAGTAAGGGAAAAATCATAGGTTTACAGACATGCTCTTCTAAAGTAACTGTCTTTAAGACAAAACAGATGCCAGCCTACAGAATGGAACAAAGCCACCTTTCAGAGGATTTGTGAGGGATTGTAATATTAGTCCAACAAGTGCTAGCCTCTCATCAGTTTATCCCACTCTCTTGAACCTGCAGTTGAGCCAAAATTCTCCTGAGCCAAGCTTTCTCGCAAGATTTCCTGTACTTCCTGTTTCTATGTGAGCCAGAAATACCATGAGAATGACCTTCCTTGTGGTATTTCTGCACTTCTACCCTGGAGGGAAGATAATCCCATGTTGGGGAGAATTTTTGGTTTTAATTGTGCAATATTTTTAATTTTCAAATATCCAAGTGAAGGAGATTCCTCTTTGAGAATGAAAATTTAAGATGGTATTGGCTTGGCCCTAATTCATTTCCACTAGGAAGTATTCATGTTCAATGATTCAACATTTTGCAACTTCTCTAAGATATTTTTACGAGGAAATATGTAAAACGATATAGAAAATACAGTGGAAACTCATATCCTTGGATTTTTTAAAAAAGTCATCCTTGAAGAAATGTTCAATAAAGAGTTATATTCTTAATACATTAGCGTATGTGACATATTATACCATATATTTGTTTTCTTTGTTCTTAACCCCTTTGTTCTGAGGGTCAGGATATCCTGATGCAAAGTACTATTGCAAAATAACTGAACAAAAATAAAAATAGTCAAACACTTAGGAAACTCTTCGGTTGTTATGTCAAGGAAGTTTGTGACTGAGGAGTGAGTATAAGACATTATTCAGGAAATATGCTAATAGAGTACAACAGCCTACATGTGCTTATTAAATAAAATTGTCTCAATTCTAGAGAGCCTGAATGCCCCCAGTCTGATGGAAGGGTAAGATAAGAACCGGGAGGGCTGTCAAAAGTGGTGAAACTGTCAGACTGAGGCTTAAATCCCTTCATACCTTATCAAAGAGGGAAGTTTAAAAAGGCACATCTTTCTCATAAGTGGATCATTGATTATTCCCTAATTGGGTTGTATGAATATCTGGCTGTTAACAGGAAGAGCTGTTTGGTCAATATTTTAATCATGAAACTCACAAGAAGCAGTGTCTTAAATGTCTTCTATTGTTGTTTTTTATCCTTAAAGCATGTTGACCCGTCTTCGCCTATTAGGAAAGACAGTAGGTTTGCCAGTGTACTTTTCCATCCAGAAAAAAGAAAAGCCACTTAATTCAGTGTGGAAAACTAAACTCCTTAACCATGGGTTTAGAGGAATAATAACAACAACAACAACAAAATTACAGCAGCCTTTGCTAGTTTCAACTTTTAAAGTATGAGGTAAGGGGGCTTCCCGCAGCCTTTGCTAGTTTCAACTTTTAAAGTATGAGGTAAGGGGTCTTCCCTGGTGGCGCAGTGGTTGGGAGTCCGCCTGCCGATGCAGGGGACGCGGGTTCGTGCCCCGGTCCGGGAAGATCCCACATGCCGCGGAGCGGCTGGGCCCGTGAGCCATGGCCGCTGAGCCTGCGCGTCCGGAGCCTGTGCTCGGCAACGAGAGAGGCCACAGCAGTGAGAGGCCCGCGTACCGCAAAAACAAACAAACAAACAAAAAAAAACCGTATGAGGTAAGGGCGATGAAAATAATGCACACCCTACAATGGTCTTTCTCCTCTCCTCCAAGTCCCCTCTGCTCTCCGCTAAAGAAACATCAGATGAGTGTGTGATAAAACAGCCCCAAAAGGAATGTAGAGCAGAAGCAACAGATTGCACATCAGCAAAAGAAAATGCCAAGCAAAATAATGCACTTTGCAATACGGAGACATGAAAAGGAGAGAAAGACGGGATTGTTACAATGGCCTCCCCAAGAAAATAGGAGCTATTCACGTGGATGCAGAAGTTCAAATTGTTCCTACAAAGCCAGTTTGCTGGCAAAAGTACCAACTATACCAAATATACTTTTGTTTGTGTCCAGGGCTTTTCACACTAGCTCCAGGGGCCATCCCCTTCGGTTGCCCGGGTTCTGACTTCTAGGGTAAGTGCCTCCAGCTCTGAGCCTCAGGATCCAAGACACGTGGCCCGTGATCGTCCTCAACTGAACCACTGTCAGGTGCGGGGAGCAGTTTGTGGCCCAAATACTATGTCCACAGAGCTCTGTCTCTGGGAAGTGAACCTTCAACACTTTCGTTTCACTGTCATTTATGCCCCCAACAAATCTAGTTCAAAATTATTATTAAAGGAAATTACTATTCCTTTGAGATGAGTTTTTAACCATCCCCAGCTATTTGTCCAGACTTTGCAACCGCACCGCACGTTTGCATGAGGATCTTGATGCTTCCCCAATTCACTTCTTTCACAGTTAGCTTTGGAATGTGATTCAATGTTATTTCCCTTCCAGCTGAAGGGCAGCTGAGGTTACAAAGGGATTTGACTAATAGGCCAAAACCCAGTTAAGTTTGCTGAAAAGCAAGTGACAGCGAAGGGGGAGGGGTGTGGAGGAGGGGAGTGTGTGAACCGTGGTGCCCAGGACCAACCCAAGAGCCTTCTGAAGAGCCCCAGTCCAGCACACACTGTGGTGAGAGGGCAAGGTGGCCCCCAGCCAGACCTTCCGGAGAGAAGCAGCTGCGATGCTCAGCTTCCCCTGTTTTCTCCTTGATGCTTGCAGGGCTGGAGCCGGGGAAGCGTCTAGGTTTCCTGCACCACAGGGGTGACTCCTTACCTGACGCCTTCAGGTAACTGGTCTCTGGAGGACCCCCTGGGAGGCTGGCAAAGGGGCGCCGCCCCACATCTTTGCCTGAAGTCCTTCAGGGCTAAACAAGCCACTTGACAAACTTTGACAAGCACCAAAAGAGACTCGAGAACAAATAAATCAGAAGAGAGAAAAAGCGAAGGCTAAAGCCTCAATGGCCTTTTTCCCCCCCTGCTGTCGTTCCAGCTGTAGCCTGGGATTAATTAAGTGCTGCAAAGTCAGTGCCTGAGAGAGAAGGGGGAATAAAATGCTTTCTCTTTCTAAGGCAGGAGGACAGGAACCGTTCTCACCAGTGAGAAACCTTGGGAAGTGAGTCGCTCTCATCGTCAGTGTTTGCGGAGGGACTGGAGGGACAGGGCTTTGCCAGGCTGGAGGAGGCTTGCCTTTCCGAAGCTGGAGAGGATTTTCCGGGGGTTCGCCTTCCCCTGCCTGGGAAGAATTTCCCCTCTGGTAGCAGCCGCAGCAGCAGCGCGACCTCCTCTTCTGGAGACCAGAGCAGAATGCCTGTGCTCGAGCGCTATTTCCACTCGGCAGAGCTGGGCAGAAGGTGGACGGCCCCAGAAGGTGTGCTGCCCTCCTCCCTGGGCAGCCGGCCGGTGTGCCAGCAGGGGCCGCTGCCCTGGGACTTGCCAGAGATGATCAGGATGGTAAAGCTGGTTTGGAAATCCAAAAGTGAGCTGCAGGCGACCAAACAGAGAGGCATTCTGGAGAATGAAGATGCTCTCCACAGCTTTCCAGGTAAATCAGCTGGGAGGTGTGAAAGGTACCGGGACCAGGTCTCATGACTTTCAGTCCCTTCCTTGGAGAGCCCACGACATAAAAATGGGAAAAGGAAGGAAGACAAACTGTGCAGCATAGGGCCCGAGGGCTGTGGTTAATGAATGTTTGCTCTATTATAGAAATGCATCTTAAAATTAAGAGCCATGTGGTAGGAGGAGCATGAACAGACAGACAATCAAGAAACCTGGGATCTGGGCTTAGCTTGTCACTTGTTTGCCTGTGGCTTAAGCAAGTGAAATTTCCTAAGTTTCAGTCTCCATAGGGAGGGGATGAAATTGCGTGCTCTTTAAATTGGGTGTCTATCCTGCCTCTGCAATTTCGTACTAAGACAGTTACCTCTGAGAGAATATTCTTCTTGGGTTGCTTTTTTGTAATGCTTTATAGAAAGTAAAATATATTTTCTCGTTTTTAAACTGTGGAACTACAGCAAGTATAAATGTTCCCAGGACTGAGTTTGGCCTGGTTGCTTTTTATGTCCTGAGAAAGTGGATAAACTTCCTTGCCTCAGTTTTCCCTTTTGACAAATGACAATAATACAAATTTCTCCATTGATAGCAGGAAAAATCAACTCACAAATGTGGAAGTGATGATTCACAGGAGCTTTGTTATGTTATAAGAATGTGCTGTGTTTGGGACAGTTGAGGAGAACTTTGCTGTGTTTTTAACAGGGGGTACCACACCACAGACATACCTAGGATCCCTGTGGAGGATCCCAAGGGACTCCGATAACTCCGTACACTAAGAATACAGGATGCACTCTTCCTTAGGGAAATATGTTGGTAGATATTTGGAAAGTGATGGTTTGCGTTAGGAGAACGAATGTGAGCATGTGTTTATGCATTTGAAGTTTGGCTAGCCCTATGCATGGAATCCTGACATGGCATTGTTGGTGAGAGATGGGCGCCTAGATGGAAAAGCAATACCAAAAAGTACCTCTCTTTTTTTCTCGCGGAAAAAGACTAGGAAATCAAAACTCAGCTAATTTTGTTTTTAATCATTTATGCAGAAACCTTTTTTAAGTTGCCTAATAATCTAAAATGAACATTATTAAAAAAATAATGCTCTGGGCAAGAAAAAAAAGATTGGAAAGGAATTTAAAAAACAACAGTATTGGTCGCTAGTAAACAATGACTACTTAGGAAAGAGAAGGAAACCAATGAGACTGACGTTTATGTGGCATTTGGGAGATGGATGCCCAGGGAAACGGGTCCCGGTCAGAAAAAATGAGGTAATGCTATAAAGCCATCCCATATTTCACGTGAGTACCAGAAAAATGGAAAAACCCACCTGGGCAGAAAACTTAACTATGACACTTCAACTTTTACTGCTCTTGGTTTGTTTCAGTATATTAAATGATTAAAATGCATATTTCAAATTACACTTTTGGTAAAACTACTTAATTTAACAGATGTTAGCATGTCTGTAGAGATATGTGTGTACTATTCTTTGTATTATATACCAGCAGGTGTCTAATTCCTGAAAAAGCAATACTACAGAGAGAAAACAAAACCCCCATGACTTTTTGTCACTTAAAAGCTACATTTTTCTGGATGTTATGAAATTGAGCTAACTGAGTCTTAATATGCCCCTGGACCCCTGCCTCACCCTTTGTGGAATATATCTCAGCAGCCATGCTGCTTCCCAGGGAGGCAGCCCCTGCTTTGTTGGTCCCTTCATACTGCCTGCCAGGAGGTAAGCTCTGTTTCAACACCTCCCCAAAAGCTATCTGTTTACCTCCTCTTCTTCCTTCCCTGCCTCCCCGGCCTCAAGGAGATGAGGGGCTCACACTTTCTGACATGGACATAAAGCCATTATCGTCCATATACGCAGCATGGGGCCATGTGTTGAAACCCCAAAGGCAAGTTGCTTCACTTTCCAAATTGTCGTATTGTTTCTCTCATCTTGTTGCTGAGGCTGCATTTCCTCCTCACATCAAGTGTTCTGTGCCATCCTCACCATAATAGCGAGATGGTGAGGGTAGAATATTTCCAAAAGCCTGGCATCTTTCCATTTTTAGAAGGAGATGGTTTAAACTGTCTTCATTTTGAGTACAGGGATTTAAGTAGAAAGTTCCTCAAAAAACACCAAGACACATGGTGGTCTCTCTCTCTTTCCTTCCCTCCCTCCCTCCCTCCTGCCCTCCCTCCCTCTCTTTCTCAAATCTGACCCTTGCCTCAGAATCCTCAATTTATGCTTTGACGACATGGAACAGTTTACTGTTCCTCAACATGCATCAAGTGGTGCCCTACCTCTGAGCCTTGCCTTATGCTTGGAATGGTTTTTTTTGGCTTATTAGGCCATTGAAAATTTTTCTTCAAATACAAAGTCCAGCTCAGGCATCCCTTTCTTTGGAATGACTTTTCTGATCTCCATCCCCACCCCCAGATCTTCTCCCAGTCATTTACTCCCTCTCCTTTACTCTCTTTGCCTGTAGGAACTTAACATATTACACTTATAGCACACAATTTTTTGCCATGCTAGTAACTAAAAACAGGAAAATTAAATACTGTAACATTCTATGTATATTTCAACTGCTTGTGATAACAGATAAATGAGTTTACATTTCTAAAAACCGTGAACTTGCAGAACTTCTGAAGAGAACCAAAGTCCAGAGAACTTTAGAGACGGATGTCACCATTCTTAATAAGTTGAATTTAACTTTAAAAGTTCCAGCTTTTTTTTTCCTTAGTGAAGGGCATCATTATTTGTACTCCTACTCCTTAGTCAAGACTGGAACTTTGTTTCTCTTAAGGGAAATAGAAAAGTGTTCTGAGATTTTGCTTAGGTAATAAAAGGAGAGAGCAAAAGGATTTATGGAAAAATAAATGCATACATATGTATTCATGAGAGATGTTTTTTTTTTCTGTTTGCTAGTATTTTTTTTTTTTTTTTTTTTGGTTGTACGCGGGCCTCTCACTGCTGTGGACTCTCCCCCTGCGGGGCACAGGCTCCGGACGCACAGGCTCAGCGGCCATGGCTCACGGGCCCAGCCACTCCGCGGCATGTGGGATCCTTCCGGACCGGGGCACGAACCCGCGTCCCCTGCATCGGCAGGTGGACTCTCAACCACTGCGCCACCAGGGAAGCCCTCGTGAGAGATGTTTAAGATGAAATATACTGAACTGTGAGTGATGGAAGACAGAGAGGAACAGAGTCCCCTGAAGAGAGCAAGGAAGAGCTAGGGAGGAGGAAGTCATACGTGGGAACATCTTTGCTGAAGACTAATGTGACTTTTAAAGCAATAGGTTGGAGGAGGGAATGGGGGATGATAGGAGGAAGAGAGGCTCTTCAAAGTCACACCTCCGGGTGCATGCTTCTAAGCGCGCCCCCAGGAGCTGGACCTGGGCAGAGGCACTGGAACGTATCTGGAACGTATCGGCATGCCCAAAGTTGGAGTGTCAGCTCAGTTCATTACCTCTTACCCAAGTATTTAATTGTATTAATACTCACATCATTTTCCCTCTATGACGCAAACAAAGGATGGTCTAATTGTCTAGTTAACACAAAGGAGGCAAATAATGCACTAGAGACTAAACAACTTGTCCAGACCTTGACACTGTGTCAGAGCCAGGCCATCTCAATCATCCAAGTCTAATCCACAGAACTGACATGATCGGGGCACAAGCTGGGTAATTTCCATTTAAACCAAGACATTGTTTTACTGATTATATGTAGCTGGACAAACATGGAGGCTGTGGATGCAATATAAGCCTTGGTCAAAGCAGAAAAATAATATCACCATGCAAAATAAGTCAAAGAATTGTGCCTCCTTTACATTTTTAAACTCATTCTGTGGGCTTTAGTTTTAGGTCTAAGTTTCCAGTGCTGAGAAGATTCCCAGGGGGAGATTATCCATCTATTACCAATAGAAATTAAGCTTCAAAGCGTGGTGGTGAGAGCATGCCCAGAAGTGGGGAGTGAGGAGAGAGAAGAAGGATGGGGAATAAATAAACGGTTTCTTAAATGCTCTGAGCGCAAATATTATTCTAATTGTGATTCTAGTCAGCAGCCTAAGACTAGACATCCCCTAACAGGACTTGGTCTTAGTTGAATAAATAATTTGACTTCAGAATTCAACCAAATACCTGCAAACTCTGCAGCTGTGGAACTTACCATTCATTTTGGTATCTCTGGTCTAAATTTTACATTATATTTTACTTATTTATTAAGCTTGTTTCCATTTCAATAGCCTTTGGTTACAGAAATATATAAAACACACACCTCCCTCAAAAAAAAAAAAAAGCATTCATTTTCCCCATAGCCATTGTAACTTGTCCTGTCTTCAAGAAGAATAAAAATATCAGAAATTTGCTTTATACTGAGCCCTAAAAATCTAACGGCTTCAGAAGGGAAAACCTCTGAAACAATTCACTGATTCCAGAACTATACAATTCAGATGGACAAAGAGGCTCTTTTTAAATATCTCAAGTATCAAACATGATATAAATGAAATACGTTGAAGACTGAACACTTTTATTATTATAAATCAAGGAGCATTTATTAGACATGTAGTGTATACTACGGACTGTGGTAGGCACCAAAGATTCAGGGAGAAATCAAACTTAATAAGAAGAGAACGGTTACGAATTTATGAATCAGAATTCTATCTAGAACTTCAGTGTGAAAACAAGCATTTGTTAGTTTCAACCTCTATGTCAACTCTCAAAGTACTGGCTATAAAAATTGGCCAGTAAAGTTCAAAAACACTAGTAAAAAATTCAAGCGCACTTTCAGATACTCCTCAATATTAATGATTTCATTCAAAGCAGGACAGATTTCTTTGATCAAAGAATCAATTAGTCTTAACAGTAGATAACTTGACATTAATTCAAAGCATTTTTCTATGTTCTTGTAGACATTAGCCTCCACTCATCCTGTAGCTCTACTGGATAATAACCATTGACAAGTCAATCCATTCTTTAAATGTGAATGCAAATTTGAGTGAAAACTGGGACACGTCATCGCTCCTTGAACTAAACCTGTGCTTCACCAGACCTCCTAGTTTTCATAAATGGCATCACTCCTGCAGAAACCCAGGTTCAAAACCGCTCCCTCATACTTCCCAGTTCATGTGGATTACATAAACCTTCACTTGTTCATTTAAAAAAAAACAAACAAAAAACCGCTCCCAGCAGTTCTCCAATTCCATAGAATAGATTAAGAGTGTCGTTGCAGAGTTGAGATTTTTAAACTTTTAAGTCCTGCCTCTCTCTTATGGACTGTGTGAACTGTGCAAATTACTTCACCTCTGTGCCTCTGGTTCCCCTTCTTTTAAAAAACAGGAGAATAACAGCAGCACCTTTGCAAAAGGTGAGGATTAAGTGAGATAATACAAAAAAGTGCCTAAAAAAGAGCCTACATCCTGCCACATTCTCAGCAAGTGCTCACTATCATAATTACTGATATTGCTGCTATTTCCTCAACAACTTACTCACATTCATTGCTTTCTTTCTATTCAGTTACATGGCCCTTAGCCAAACCTCATGCTGTTTGGTCTATTAACTTCCAATAGCCTCCAACTCCAGTACTCTCTCTACCCCTGTTCTTTCTCCTCCATCATTTAGATCAATAACATCAAAAGAAGAATCAGAATAGATCTCCCCCCTCTTCAGAATCCTTCAATGATTTTTCCATTGTCTGTAGAGAAAATCCAAATTCTACTATCCTGCGTTCAAAGCACGCCACACTCTGAAACTAGCTCATTTTTCCCATCTGACTTGTCACTTATATTCCACCCGGATAGGACGAGCATCCCACAGCTTCCTACATGCTTTCTACTCATTGTTGCCAATGCCTAAAATTACTTCCCTCCATGTCTCCAACTTCTGCCATCTTTTAAGACCTCACTCACACGCCATTCCCCGCACAAAGCCTTTCTGAGATTACCGAGGAAGGGTGTGCCTTTCTCTTCTGAAGTCTTACAGAACTTTCTTTCTATTTATTTCACAGGCAAACCACTTTATTTTTTTATAATTAATGTACATTTTCTTCCTCCCCTCCTAGACGTTCAGCTTTTTGAGAATCTGGAGAACATTCTATTTTCTTTGTGTTCTCCCTATCATCTTTCACATGTCAGCCACTCAGTACACTTTGATAAGTGAAAAAAAGAAAATTATCAGAAGGAATAAAATAGCTTATGAGTTGCCATTAAATGCATGAATGAACATTTTTTCTAGGCACAGATTACTTAAGAAATATGAATTCTATTTCTTCCTTTTAATGGAGTCCTTTTTAAACTTATATTCTGGCAGAAGATCAGTATTAGTCATTACGGCTTTTAAAGTAAAAGAAAAGAATACACAAGAGTGGATGTCAGAACCATTTAAAAGGTATAAAGTATGTGCAAAACTAATATGAGACAGTTCTCTCTTCATATAGAAGAGTTGTAATTTACTGATAATTATCAAATTTTAGAGTAATGCGTGTAAATTTTGCCTGCTTTTATATACTTTTAAAATAATTATTCTGTTCATAAATCTTGGAACATTTTACATCAACTAAAGTTTCAAAAGTTGCTTCTTTTACAGATAACAGTCTGTATATTCCTCAATGTAATTTCAAAAATAGAATGCGGAAGGTGTGTGTTTACCCGGTTCTACAAATGAGCTTTTGAGGGGATGGAGCTGAATAGAGGATGTTATTCCCATGTCCTCTGCTCTTTGCCTGGAAACAGCTTCTCTTTTCTTTTTTCTTTTTTTTTTTTTTTTAACAAGGCTGGTTTCACTGGGCAGCAAAGCATTGACTTTTGCATCTAATTTCTAAAAGGAAAACATTAGAAGTTTTATTGTTAAAAGACCAAAAGCAACTCAAAGTGTGTGCCCTCTTCTATTATCTGATATTTTGTCTCTTTAATTATTAGTATACTTCATAATATATAGTAGTGCATATCACCATATCAAAAATATGGTAGGGAGCAAAGTTTAAAGTACTTGTGATTTAATACAATGCCCTAGCCTAGATGTACACACAATGTAGGCCTTATTCTTTGTTTTTCTATTTATCTCTCTCTGCCTTTCCATGGATTTCTATTTAGAATTGACTTCGATCTCTAAAATGTTAAGAGATCACCCCAAGAGTTTGGATTTGTATCTGTGCACTTGTCTCAAATTTCCTCAAAATACAAAATTATCAGAGAACCTTCCTTCAGAGTACTTCTCCTCACCTAAAATATCCACATGGCATGATATTTTATAGATTATAAAGCAAGCCCCTGTCCTGAACATTTTGTTATTCTTGGGCTCTCACACAGTGCTAAGGGAACACTACAGTCTGTATCATTAGTAACAAGATAAAACCTAAAAGTCAACCTTGTGTGCAATTGGAAGGCATACTTGACAAAGACAAAGCAGGGTTTAGGTGTGTATGGCCTTAAAAGGAGTCCAAGGGGCCAGGGCTACTGCAGAAAAACAAAATCCCTAGAAAGAAAAGGACAAATTTCAAGAGAGATTGAGTAGGATGCGGTTGCATGTACCTGGTAGTAGAAATTGAAAGGTGAAGAATCCAGAAAATTGTAAAGTAAAATCATGGTGAGAGATATAATGGGAATGAATGTAAAACTTTAGTCAAGGTATTTAAAAAGAAAATTAAATAACCAAGGGTCGGGCTTCCCTGGTGGCGCAGTGGTTGCGTGTCCGCCTGCCAATGCAGGGGACACGGGTTCGTGCCCCGGTCCGGGAGGATCCCACATGCCGCGGAGCGGCTGGGCCCGTGAGCCATGGCCGCTGAGTCTGCGCGTCCAGAGCCTGCGCTCAGCAACGGGAGAGGCCACAGCAGTGAGAGGCCCGCGTACCGCTAAAAAAAAAAAAAAAAAACAAGGGTAATAAGACATATAATGTAATCGTTAGAACTTTTCCCATTAAATCTTCAGATGTTCCTCGACCTCTGGAATTAAAGCCAAAGCACAAGATTCTCTTTCTTGCTTCCTTCTCCATCTCTTTTTTGGATGGCACACAACTATCTCACAGAAATCTACAGAATTGATGAGCACTTAGGAAAACCCAAAGACATACTCATTTAGAGGATCTGTGACAAAAAATTTATTCAAAAAAGTAAATAGAATTTGCTGAAGAAAATGATTGAGAAAGAAAAGAGAAGGGGACAGGTGGAGCCAAGCATAGAGCACCAAGGAGAAGGAAGTGAGGTGAGGACACTGCGAAGAAATTGGATCCAAGTGTAAGAAGAGTAATCAAAAACACATACAGAAATGAAGAGGAAACAGTCACTGTTAAAAACATCTGTCACAGGGATCTCAAATTTCCACACTCAAATGTACAATACCTGTAGCCTGTTTCTTTTCTCCAACTAATCAAATCTTTCTTGAACCCACCCTAATGAGGGGTAAGAAAATTTGAACTTGCTAGTTAACGAGGTGGTGGTCAGTCTCTTCTGGATTAAATGACTTCTTTTGGATAAATACTTTCCTTCCCCTTGCTCCTCTCCAAGGTGCCATCTGTTGAATGTGTCTTGGGCTCCCGCACACTCATCTGAATGTTTCGACCACATGCAACATAAAGTGCCAGTCTGAGACGGGGAAGTATGTCCATCTGACCACTGGGCTCTGCCTTTGATTCTCTTCCCCACAATTCTTCAGGGTGTCAGGAGTAGATGGCCTTACTCTGTGCCATATCCTCTTTTCCAGAAAGAAGCCTCAATGTGAAAGGGACAAGAAACCATATCCACAGCCTACCTCTCAATGTTAATGAGACCTGATAAATGACTGTAGAGAGTCTCTTTATCTTTCCACAAAGACCAGTTATTAAGATCATTGTTCTGCTACAAACTCACACACACACACACACACACGCACACACACACGAAAACAAACAAACAAAAAACGAAAACCCTTACTCTGAAGATGAAATTATGAATATTGACTCCCTCTTTCTCTTTTCCTTCTTGCTTTAGCATTCCTAATCATCCCTAATGGTTGTCTCTGGTGGGACGGATGCAGAAGATACACACAAGAGAGGGCAAAAGAAAAATCACATGGATATATTTCCAAAAACATGATCTTTGTTATACACTGGTTGTGCTACCATGTGCTGAGCCCTGTACTTGAGTACCGCATGCTCAATTTTATTTATTTTAGTTACATTCCCATGCATGTGCCGAACCCAATCCTTCTCTGCTTTCTACTCCCTCTTTCTCGTTTTCCAAAAATATGCATGTGCATTTCAGTAACCATCTGAGGACTCTGACACTGAAAAGTTCAGCTGAATGATCATAATGCACAAAGCAGGATGTGTACAAGTCACACCTTTATGACTTATCAGGTTCCACATTGAAAGCTGAGGTTTTCTATCTAATGCAAATTAGGATTGTCATCATAATCATATAGTGCATTGTACTCTGGTCAGGTCTGGTACATTATCATTGCTTAAATGTGCTAATTGGAAATTTCTGAGAGTTCTTCTCTTTTCTTGCACCTTGGCCCCTAGGGAGAAGATGGGGTGGGAGGTGTGTACTGGTAGAAAGAACAGTAGCCTTACATGTGATAACAGGGATCGTTTTTTTTTTCTAGTGTCATCATAGGAGCCATTATTGCCTCCTTTGTGGTAGCTGGTACACAGAAACTGCTCTCTCCTTCCCTATCCTCTCTGTAACTCACCTGAGGTTTAGGTACACCTATCTTTTTTGCCCTTGTTATCTCTCTTGAATATTAGTTGAGTTCTGCACTGTTTTTCTTAGATCACTCCCTAATTCTACAGTAGAACGAAAGAAAATATTTCCTTGTCAATTAAATTGGTATATAAAATCAAGAATTTTGAATTCACTGGACTTTATAAACTCTAAAGCAGATGATTTCTGCCCTCTTTCATCCTAAATGCCCTATTCTTTGATTTGGTGATAAATGCACCTAGAATGTGGATAGACAAAATTGGACTAAAACAAATTTTGCTTTGAAAATATTTTTGAAAATGTCTCCAACACTCCAAGAATAATTAGGAACATTCTAGGTCACAGAATAGAAAATGATGTTTTGATGTTACATACAAGTATTTAGCTATTCTACTGTACAATAAGTATCAGTTGAATGGGAATTTATTCCCCATTTAGAAATAGAAGAAATTGAGGCCTATATTTACTGCTTGTTTATTCAAGATACTTAGAAAAGGAAGTAAATAATTCAAATTTCTAGGTTTATTCAATTATTCAATTGAATAATTATCTTTTCAGTGTCTACTCAGTGTGTAGCATTGTTAATGTACCAGGGAGGAAAGCAGAAGAAAGGGAGATTACGACCTGTTAGAAAACACAGATCTATAAGCAACTTACTGATACCGAGGCAGAATGGCATATGTTTAAGATACAGTAGAAATAATACTCTCTGGGAACACTTAAGAAAGATCAAGACTGCTTATTCAACCAAGATTTTTAGTGATTATCATGTGCCAGACACTGTCTTGGTTCCTTAAAAACATAAAAATTCATGAACCAAGAAAGTTGAGGTAAATGGACGAATGAATGCATGGACAGACAGATAGTCACAGATAGATAGATAGGGCAAGCTAGGTAGGTGACATATGTTACACTGGAGGTAGCTACACAAAGTCTGTGCCAACACACAAGGGAGCGATTAATTCTGTCTGTATTATGGATGGTAAAGAAGTTTTCGGAGAGGAGGTTATTTTGAGGTACCATTCAAAGTAAGTTATATTTCTCCAAATGAAGAAGAAATGGAGGACATTTCAGGAAAAAGAAATAGTAGGACCAAATGCAAGAAATTCTGGGCAATGCCAGGTTGTGAGATACGAAGTATATCAGGAAGACAGCTAGGGATGAGACTAGAAAGGCAAACTGGGGGACAGGTTACCAAGGGCTTCATCTGCCTTTCTAAGGAGTATTTCCTCCAGGCAATGAGAAGGCTTCAAATAATGTAAGTGGGAAGTGATAAATTTTAGTTTCAAAAGGTCGCTCTAGCAACAATGGCTGGTGGAGAGCTGGACTTGGGGTAAGGATACCAATGGATTTTTAACCATGGTGTTCATTGACCGTATTAGGTAGATATTGAGAATTTTGAGACGATTAATATTTTTTCTTTAACTTACAAACCAACTTTCCCAAGTGCTATAGCATTTTACAGGAAATAATACACAAATCATCAAGCCAACGCCCTGTACCACCTGATACCAGCCTGTCCTGAAGGCTTTACATCCTTAATGTTCTTCCATCCAGACCTCCCATTCAAAGTCGTGCTCGTCTTTTCCCCAGATTCAAAACCTGACACAATTTATCCTCACAATCTCAGAACAGCCTATCCCTCCTAATTTGTCAAGTCACGTTTCTCCCTGAATTCAGGTTGCCATGTTTTTTTAAGCAAACTATTCTTTCAAGGCTAAATGCCACAGGATGGACGAGAAAACGTATAAGAAAAACACAATTCTTATGTAGCTTATAATGTATTGAGTTAGGTAAAACTACTTCCTCAAATATAAACCAAGTGTGACAGATAGTCCATGAGGACTGAATGTTAACTCATCCCTCTCTAGAGTGACCTACAAAGGCTTTGTGTGGACTGGTCATTACAACTATGTCTTTAAAATGGTTAAGGTCTCAACAAGATGTAACAAGGTGACTTTCTTGGTGAATTAACATGAATGTAGATAGAGAAGCAGAAAATCACAAGAAATGATGGAGAAATGGAGATTAGTCAAGTTAACTTGGTCTGACGTTTGGCATAAAGAATACAGAAAAATAGAAAGACATGACATTAATAGGACCAGGTTGCCCCTGAGCAAGAAACGTTAATTTTTGTAGAACCATTCAAAAATGTTAAGTGGAAAGTAGAGAATTCTTTGCATTGTATAATAGAAAGTGCCTTTAAGATCTTCTAGTTAAACCACTGCATTTTCTTAAGTAAGAAAATTAAATGTACTTGGAGGTTACACAACATACTTGGAGACAATTTGAGGTTCCTTGATGTACAGCCATGCTGTTGACTCAGTCATGCTTTCTGCCGTGGTCCAAACTTTAAGTCTCCCAACTCCAAAAATGCCTCTCTACGTGATAATCTCTCTAATTCTAATTTTCTGTCCTTTTCACGGCCGAGCGCCAACATCTCTGTGCTTGTGATCTGTAGTGTGTGGTGTTCATCTTACACGAACAAGAGTTCGTTATATATGAACCCGTAAATGCATACTTACGTGTGTATGTATACACATCTTTTTCTTGTTTTCATACTTCGACTGTGAATTGCGGTGGGGGGCATATCCCAAGCCCTCTCTGTGTGAATTTCCCCATCTAGAGGGGCTGCAATGCACTGAAAGGGGAGTTGTTCACCAGGAAAGAATACTAGAGGTGAGAATTTAAACAGGAGCCTGAGATTAAAGGAAGTTACATATGAGATAAATAGAGATGGTAGCTGCTGGTTGCTAAAACCATCATAAATGAGATGCTTCTGTGATCCTGTTCCATGGTTCTTCTTTCCACCTGTCGCTTGGCGATAGAGTTGCAGGGGGGTGGGCCAGACAGAGCCAGTATGTGTGGCTGTTGGAAGCTTGGGTCTGCAGTGCATTTGCCCATAAACCATTGAGGATTAACCTCTCAATCCCTCAGGCTCTCTTTGCAAACATGGTGCCGAGCTCAGAAAGCAAGTTGAAGATTCAGCAACGTTTAGGCAAGATTTGATGAAGCTCATCCCCAGCCGCCCTTTTTTTTCTTTCCTGCTTCTGTAAGGTGTTTGTGTTTCCAGAGGAAAAGTGTAGGCTTTCGAGGCTATTTTCCCTCATTTTTCCTCTGAAACTGTCTGCCTTCTCTCAGCAGCCTTCTTGGCTGCCTGCATTTTACCAGGCACAGCCTGCCTGCTCCTTATCACCCAAATAAGGTAATAGTTAGAAACAATTGAAGTGGCTTCTTTTTAATGAATAATAGACCTTGTTCCATTAAAAATAAGACCCTACTCTGAACCATTACAGAAACTGTTTTTGATGTTTAAGAAAAAATGTCAGTGACTATGGGGGAGTGGTGGCGGATAGAGCTTTCTGATGTTGTTCTTCATTATTTTTACTTCGTTCTCCCTGTACCTCTGGCTCTCCCTGAGACAGAAACGGTGAGATGCCATAAAATAACCCTCTCTCGAAGTATATTTGGCCTGACAGGAAACAGGAAATACCAGAAAAGATCACAAGAAAAGCTGTAATCATAAGATTTCTAGCCTAATTCTTTTGACGTCAGCAGTTTAGATAAGTCAGATAAGCAATCACAAGCATCCGTGAGCTCTAGAGTGCCAATCCAAATACCCCAAGTGCATCTTCAACCCTTTTGAACTCTCGCATTGTTGTTTTGCCCCTGCCCTCTTCTCTTTCCCCCCAAGAAGCATATCCTGAAATTGTGAATTATGGATTAATGTCAACATTAAGGTATTCAGAGATATTACACAGAGCCTCTAAATTGGTCCTATAGTCAATTCAGCTTGCTTAGTGCATTGTAAATCTTGGATGAAGCTGACTGTTAATAAGACATAGGAAACTAACTCTGGTTTGTCTCAAAATGAGTTTGCTTCCCAAAGTTTAACCTTTCCTATCTTGACAACTAAGCCTTGGCTCTGAAATGTCTCTGATAATATGCTAAAAGATACATTACCGTACCCAAAATATGCCAAAGTATTCAGTAACTCCAGTCATCATTACTATCACCTTTCTTTGGGCACCACCACCTCCATTCCACAGCAATAAAATATTTATGGGTTGGTTAGATATAAATGACATGGGGAATAAATTCCCCTATGAAAAGTTTTCATAAGTTCAGAACCAAAACTGTGGAACTCAACCATTAGATCATAAGCAGAGGTACATGTATGGGCTGCTCAGAGGATGAGGTAAGAGATCAAATCAAGATTTAAATCAATATTGCATTACATGTAAATTTAAAATAAAAAAGGTTGAGAATAAGAACTTACTTATTTATATAACATCTATTTCTAAAAAGATTTGTAAGCTTCTAAGAAGGTTATAATAAAACATAAGTACCCAAAGACATAATACCATCCTGTCCTGATAAAAAACAAAAACCGTACAGTAAATTAGGAGGGAAGGAGAACAAATATGCAAAGTAGTTGAGCAAAACTGAGATCTGAACTTACTAGCAGGCAAGGTAAAAGGGGAAACAGGATGGTTACAGCGTTCATTGTAGCTGGGAAAAAAAAAGTTTTTCCTGGCTTTGGGTATGTGGAGCAAGTTTTGACAAGAGCTCTCTGTATGATAATGGAGGATGTCCTTCCAAGGAGTTTGATATGCAGCTAGCTGTGAAGAGGTGCCTCACCACGAGGGAGTTTTACAGACTTTCTCAGTGAAAGATGGTTCCATAGAGACCATTTGTTGGGAGCCAAAAGTGAGGTGGCCTCATTGTGGCTTTGGGGTGGTCTGACATAATGAGGGGTCAGACATAAAAATGGGTCAAGAACATGTGTAAAACTGTGAGGAGTGAGAATGAAAGCATGTAGCTTCAGCAAAGTGTTCAGCTCTTGTGAATGTATAAAGTTAGGTCATAGCACCTGGAATGTCAGACAGTTCTTCCAGTCTCCTAATGGTCATACCTGCCATTATAATCATTAAAATGGAAAGAGAAAAATTGAGAAGCAGATTCCTCCTCTTAGATGGTAGAAGTGTTTTTATATTTGTCGTTGGTTGTGCCGGACATTTGGCTCTAATTAAATACACATCGATAAGGGGTCCTAATTAACTCATAGGTGAGTCTTGAGTCTTTACCAGGTTTTTTACCTGATACGCCTTACTTTGAGTACCACAGCTAAGCCCTTTATTTCATCAGTGTTTCTCCAGTGTATGAACCCATGTAGACACTCAAAACATACATGTTGTATTAAAAGTTCAGAATAAATAATACCTGAATGCATATTTCATTTTATTTGAACCCACTTCCCACACTTCGCCTAACATTCTGCTCAGTCAAAATCCTTTTAATACTTCCCAAGGATTCAGACAACTGGAAAGAATGTATGTGTCTAGATTAAAAGATAAATACTATATTCAAGGAAGCACAGTAAGTATTGAAAACAAGTGGATTTACTCCTACTCAGTGCAAAAGTGATGAGCAGCTGGGTGTTAAGTGTATTGAGAGGTGCAGTTCAGACATCTTTTCTGAGACCACTTCCAAATAAACTTACCGAGGAGGGTTACCAGCATGTGTTGGGGCGGATTAATATCAGAAAGAAAACAGGCTTTTGCTTTGTCCAAGTATAATATACCAGACGATGATCTTGTAAAATAAGTAAGGAAAAGAATAGAAGACTAAAAGATGGAAGACTAAAAGAGGAAGCATAACTGAGCAGGGTAACACCTGCTTTCTGAAAAGAACAATGGGGTTTAGAAAGGAAGAAAGAGGCCTGAGCTAGATAATGCCAAAGGTGGCACGAGAATAGAGGAGGTGGAGTCTGGATGCACTAGAAAGACTTGTTACATACTATATCTTCTGACTTCTTAGAGCTGAGCTGCTCTTCCTCACAGCTCGCCAAGGTCAAGGTGAGCCCTTTATTATCAACAGTTGCTATACATTTGTAATATCAGTCTTTGCCAAACTAACCAAGTTGAATAACCTTGCATTTTAATTGAAAACCAAACTTAAACTAAGGACCGACCAACATGCATGCAGACCATGTGTGCGGTATACTTACTACTGTAAGGTTACTTTGAATCAGGATAATTCTGGACCCACCTATGAGGGTGCTGAGTTCTTTCTATAGTCATTGTTGATATTTGCTATTGCCCCCGCAAAGCTGAAATTTAAAGACTATAAAGAGCTGCACTGGGCTTCCCTGGTGGCGCAGTGGTTGAGAGTCTGCCTGCCAATGCAGGGGATACGAGTTTGTGCCCCGGTCCGGGAGGATCCCACATGGGCCCATGAGCCATGGCCGCTGAGCCTGCGTGTCCAGAGCCTGTGCTCTGCAACGGGAGAGGCCGCAATAGTGAGAGGCCCGCGTACCGCAAAAAAAAAAAAAAAAAAAAAAGGGCTGCACTTCTCAGAGAGGGTTCAATTCTCAACTCCTTGGGGAATAGACTCCATTTTTATAGGGTTTGTGCTTCTGGTTTATGTTCTTTTCTTTTAATCTTATGAAAAATTAATAACTGCCTACTACTCTACACTCCCCTTTAGCCCTATCATTGGGGATACTTCTCTTTACTTCATAATCATGGTTAAAAGATGGGCTCTGGAGTCAGACTGCTTTGTATCTTTACTAAACTCTTTGGACCTCAGTTTTCTCATCTGTAAAATGGAAATAACAATAGAAACTGTGTTAGGTGCAGGATTAAGTCAGATTATCTCTGTAAAGAAACTAGCATATTCCTAGTACATAGTAAGTACTCTGTAAGTGTTAATGATTATTATCCCACACTATTCTTATTTCTAATAATTACCCAGAAGTATTAAGGTAGCTTTTTAGGTTATCATTGAAAAAGCAGAGAGCACTTAATTAACATTTCCTCATCTAAGATGCATTACTCTGAGTCATAAATAAAGTGGGAAGAAAAGTCATAGAACAGAATTTTGGCTTAATTATATTTGCAATTCCAGTGATACAATCTTGAAAGTACCCTTTACTTATCATTCTTAATCAAACTTTCATCCATTATACATCAGCATACACAATGAAAACTAATACTTCTAATCATGCAATTGCCAAAATGTTGTGATTGATTTGGGGTGAAGAAATGGAATTTAAGTTTTGATTGGGTCAAAGTACATGCAAAAGTAATTTCTAAAAGCACACTGAATTTGCCAGTGTTCATTTGTCAACTAAATCCTTAGCTAAAATAAGGTAAAGTGTGAGAGGCTTGTGTTCTTATTTTTGAGTAGTCAATTATTTATGGCATGAATGGCCACTTAACATCAAAAACCTATTTAATCACAAAGGGTTTTTTATTTGAATCTAGTCTCTAGATTACTATTTTGTTGGGACAATATCTACTTAGGACTTATTAATGCAAAAAGCCAATTCATAACATGTTACCATTAGAATTCCAGCCACAGCTTTTTAGGAATGAAGACTGATCACTTTTGACAAGCAGCAGACCTATCCAAATTACCACAGGGAGAGAAACTTCTCAGAGACCAGGGGTTTTGTAAGGAGATCAACATAATAGCTCATTTCCTAATGAAACTGGCAGGAGTTGATGTCTTCTAGTTATGTCGAAGAAAAATCATTAGATTTCCTCATGAGATTTCAGAGCTTGGATGATCTTCAACTGGAGACAAAGGACACCCTGAAATCATATAAAATCTGCTCTCCCCAAAATGTCCAAAGACACCTGAAAATATTCAGAACTACCAGCATGTTTGTTGAACAAAGACTGTGCCTCCATCCCACCTCCGAGATCTATTTCCTGGGAACTCAGCAGAAGGGTACAAATAACAATCAAAGGGAATGAAGAAAAAGAATATCTGGTTAATTGCTTTTAGAGGAATAGGACTAGTAAAAATTATCCCAGTTGTTCAGAATGAACAACTCATTCGTAGCCCTAGTATATGATATTCCAACATTTTGAGCCAATATTCGCTTCAGGAAGCTTATATACCTCACCTCTTATCAGCTCAAGTCTTGGTTGGTATTCTCTCATGCTGTAAAACATGGATTTGGGAAAAATGAAAGGGAGAGGCAAAGGGAAGATGAATTTTCATAGGTGGTATTTAACGGAATGCAGAGGAAAACATATTATACCATGTTTATTTACTTTAAATGTCTACTAAACCAAAATGAATTCCATTGAGGACACTGCTTTGAAAGAAAAAAGTGATTTACATAAAAAATAGTTTAATAGAACGTAAGGCTTTTAGGTTCTGCTATGAGAGTATCAGAAATAGGATTGGGAAGTCAGCAACCTAAATACACATAATCTACTTTTCAGATGCATGAATTATGAATGAGCCACCCTGAGCACTTGTTCAGCCTGAGCGGTGTTGACATGTCAAGTTGACCTGTGCTTTGGACCAGAGGTGGTCTAATAGTAACTTTACAGGGTAGGAATTAGAAGTGACTCATTGTTGAGGCAGAGAGAAGGTAGAAGAATGTATGCAGACTCCGTCGCTGGCTCCGATCGCTCTGTAGTTCCTCAATGCAGTTATGCAGAATTAATCAAATCCCTGGATGTGGAATCAAAAGGCACCTTCCTACTTGCTATGCAGATGTAAACGTTCCTCTCTCTGCACCACAGCCAGCCAAAGTGTGAACCGTGGAGATCGGAACTTTGGTCGAATCGTGCCAGGAGGGCACAGTCACTTGAAACCGAGCCCACGTTTGATTTAAGCTCAGAATGACAACTTTGGCAAGGGCTGGGGTAGGGGTGAGGGGGTGTTTTGCCGCATTTGATCAAGAAAAACCAAGGCACTAGGCATAAATTTCTCCGTTTTAATTATGCAGACTCCAAGAACATAGTGGCTGTTTGAATACTATCCTAAAGTCCACTTGATTAATCTCCCCAAATCATGCCTTTCGGTTTTCATAACTATTTCACATTCAAGATTTTAGCTCTCACCTCCTCACAGTTGAAATAAATAAACTGCTTCCATAGACAAAAGGCTAAAATCTTATTTTTCAATTAAGAAAATAGGGATGATGCTATTAGGAACATTGAACATCACTTTACTGAAAGTATTTGCTATAAATTGATCATTCCCCATCTACCGAAACTTAGACTTCTGCCAAACTTGGAGAGTGATACAAAGAAATAGAGATTACAACCCCCTCCTCTTGAGAATTTACAGTGCAGTTTGGAATCAAGAAATTGAGCCTGAAGCATTAAGTAGCAATTCAAACCCTTGTATTCTGATGTAGAATATTAGTTTGAAAAATTAGAATCAAAATGAATCATTATTTTAAATGTAATTGATAAAAATGAATAATTAATCCCTCCTTATTCCTTAGCTAATTACCATTTTGCAGAGCTTTTTTCCTGAATAAGGGTTATTTCTAAATCTGGGTCATAATCCCAGACCTTCATCCTGTCCCTAATTTTGATGGAGGAAGGGGTGATTCTTTTTGCTTCCATTTGATTTATGTCATTTTTTTTCTCTCCCTGTGTTTTCTTCTCCACCTGTCTCCTCTGCCCTCTCTTCTTCACTGCCCATTTTAAGAAAACTTAATATATTAAAAGACATATTTATAAATAAACAGCCAAATTAGGATAGATATTGGCTTTATGTAAGAAGTTAACATGACAGATGAATGGATAAAGAAGGTATGGTGTATACATATATAATGGAATATTACTCAGCCATAAAAAAAGAACAAAATAATGCCATTTGCAGCAACATGGATGGACCTAGAGATTATCACAAGCGAAGTTAGTCAGAGAGAGAAAGACAAATACCATATGACATCACTTATATGTAGAATCTAAAATATGACACAAATGAACATACCTATGAAAGAAAAACAGACTCACAGACATAAAGAACAGACTTGTGGTTGCCAAGGGGCAGGGGAGGTGGGAGAGGGAAGGATTGGGAGTTTGGGATTAGCAGAAGCTAACTATTATAAATAGAATGGATAAACAGCAAGGTCCTACTGTATAGCACAGGGAACTATGTACAATATCCTGTGATAAACCATAATGGAAAAGAATATGAAAAAGAATATATATATATGTATAACTGAGTCACTTTGCTGTACAGCAGAAATTATACACAACATTGTAAATCAACTGTACTTCAATAAAATTTTTTTAAAAAGAAGCTTACAAACAAGAACCTAAATTCACTTTATTAACAGAATAAGAAAGGCAATAAATTAGAGAAAAAGAATAAATTGTAAGGAAATATAAATTGTGGTAAAAAAAAAAAAACTTATTATAATGGATTCTTTGAGATAGAGGTTTAGTGTGTGCAAGGAGCTTTCACATTGGGAGCAACTCCTTTAATCCTCATAACAACCAGTGAGGTAGATCCAGAATTATTACTTCACTTCATGAACGGGAAACCGAAGCACATAGCTGATGAAAGGATAAATGAGAAAGAAGTCTTTGGATATGGAGACAACATATAATGTCCTTCGATAGATGAATGGATTTTTTTAAATGTGATACATATATATTTATTTTTAACATATATACGAAATTATTCAGTCTTAAAAAAACAAGGAAAGCCTGCCATTTTCAACAACATGGGTGAACTTGGAGGACATTATGCTAAGCAAAATAAGCAAAACACAAAAAGAGAAATACTGCATGATCTTACTTATATGTGGAATCTAAAATAGTCAAATTCGTAGAAGTAGAGAGTTAGGATGGTGGCTGCCAGCGCCTGTGGGGAGAGGAAAATGGGGTGATGTTGGTCAAGGGGTACAACGTTTCAGTTACACAAGGTGAAGAAATTCTGGAGATCTAATGCACAGCATGGTGCCAACAGTATACTGTATTGTGTACTTGGAATTTGCCAAGAGGATAGATCTTAAGTTAAATCTTCTCTATACACACACATAGGCATGATGATAACTACATGGAGGTAATGGATATGATAATTAGCTTGATTATGGTGATCATTTCACAACGTATACGTATAACAAAACATCAAGTTGTATATGTTAAATGTATACAATTTTTATGTGTCAATGAATCTCAATAAAGCTGTTTTTTACATTTAATAATAATAATAATAATAAATGAAAAGGCTTTGAATAATACCTGCCACTGAGTAGGTGCTCAGTAAACTCCAGGTTTTATCACTCTACAACAGAGCCTGGACTGTAATCCTCTGCATCTGATTCCAAATCTAGGGTTCTTTTCACTTTATACACATCCTTTGATACAGTCTACTTCTATAAGAAAAGTAAAGTCCTTTGAGTTGTGTTGGTTGCTCTTTCAGGGCAAACCCCAGCGGGAGGATTGTCATACTATTTCCTAGAACGTGATGCTGTGCATGGTGGCTGCCACGTAATAGATGCTCAATAAGGATTTCTTGAATTCATGAATGTAAATGAATGAGACAAATGACTGCCACCCTCTGTTTTATTTTACTCTTAAATAAATTCAGTTCTTAGCTAGTAGCATAACAAACAGCTTTACTTCCGAATGAATCAATGTTAGTGTTAATAGCATTGTTTACAGGGGAGTCTCATCAGGAGAATAAGAAATTCTGCACCAATTCGAGGTTAGTTGTTTTAGGTTAGAGAGGCCTGAGAACTAGTCTAAAATCAGGAATTCTTAGGCAATGAACTTAACCTTTTTTTTTTTTTTTTTTTTTTTTTTTTTTTTGCGGTACGCGGGCCTCCCTCTGCTGTGGCCTCTCCCGTTGCGGAGCACAGGCTCCGGACGCGCAGGCTCAGCGGCCATGGCTCACGGGCCCAGCCGCTCCGCGGCACGTGGGATCCTCCCGGACCGGGGCGCGAACCCGGTTCCCCTGCATCGGCAGGCGGACGCGCAACCACTGCGCCACCAGGGAAGCCCCTGAACTTAACCTTTAATGACTCTTCTTCCTCTCTCCCTCCCCCATCTAAGGAAAGAGGGGGTTACCTGCCAAATCTGAAAGTCAGAGAGGTTGTGAAAACCAGGACAACAGTACCTCTCAATGTTTTCAGCTACTTAGCAATACCCCACAGAGGTCACATGAGATGTATTCAAACTCGACCACCCATAGGGTAGAAGCCATCAAACTCGTTCATCAAGCATTAAGCATTAAATGAGCATCTAATCCACGCTGGGCATTGCGCCAGGCCCCAGGGGGTACAAAAATGACTAAGACTAGGATATAGCAGGCCAGCGATTGAGAATGAAGCTCAACATACCCAGCTTTGAATCCTGGTCTGTTGCTTACTACATATGTGATTCTTGGCAAACCATCTAACCTCTTAGTCCTCAGTCTTCTAGTGTGTAAGTTAGCACAGTTCCTGGTACATTGCCAGACCTCAAACATGGGTTATTAGCATTACTGAACCAGCCCTTAAGGAGCTCATGGTCTAGTGAAAAGACAGAAACGGAAATAATAAAATACTATGTGATGCTTGTTGTGATAGAAGGCAAGGGTCTGTGAGAAAACAGAGGAGTGAAGGCTTAATGGCCTTAGAGGGTGCAGTGTGGTGATGAACTAAACTGTGTTCTAATGTCTTACATCCTTTCACCACCCTCATGAGGTAAATCCTATTATCCTATTTTGTGGATAGGGAAATGAAGGCACCAAGAGGTTAGCATAGTTGTCTTAAAGCCACACAGCTAGTGAGGCAGAATTGGAACTCACATTTGGGGTCTCTAGAGCCCACACTTAACCAGGATGGCACACAGCCTCTTTCCGTGGAGGATTTTCAGAGGATCAGAGAGCTGCCAAGTAAACAAAATAGAAGACCATTTTAGGCCTGAGAACTGCAGCTCTGGGGTCCTGAAAGGATCCCTTCCCTCCCACGACCCCATCCTCTCCACCTCCAATGCCCAGCTAGGCTCTAGCCCAACCTCAAAGTCCAAACCCCTCTCGAGAGTGGATCTGCAGTCATTTCCAAGTCCCCAGATTGAACTGAGGGCTGAGATAGTCCTAGGAATGCACTAGAATCTATCAGTTGATTCTAGGCCATCCTGAATTCTTGTGGGGCAAAGGGTATGGGGAGGAGAAGCAAAGGGGCGCAGGAACCGACCGCACTGATCTGAGTTTGGAGTAGATTTCCTGTGGCCATTCCAGAGTCTCAAGGTCAGCTTGAACCCTCAAAATTGAGGCAGATTGAGAGACAATAAGAAACAGTGAAAAAGAACATTTAATCGAATATTTGTTATAACCTTGGGCGGGTTTTCAGTAAAATGAGACTAATATTAATTACCCTGCCTACATAAACAAGGCTCTATAAGGGACAATATATGTGAAAATGAATTTCAAGTAAATACAGGGAAAAAAATAAGGCAAGGAATTACAAAATTGTAGCCAGTGGCCTGGAAGAGTAAGCAGAGTTTGCCTGAGTTAACAGCATCTGATTAACTTAGGCACATCGAGAATCTGGCTCAGTAGCTGATAAAGCTCACAGATAGCACTTGAAAACCACAACTGGATATTCTGAGATTAAAAAGTAAACCAGAAATATCTTACAAAGTCAAAGGAACTCTATACAACCATTAATATCTTTCCCACCCACACCCTCCAGCCCTTGTCTTCCACCACCCTGGGAAGTCAGGACCTCTTTATTTCATACATAGATTGCTGCCCTAGTCCTCTATCTGAGTTCCCTGCTTTCAGTACGTCCTAGAGACGAATCCATCCTAAACACAAGTTACCCCATCCAAGGCAGAGCTCTGCTTATACCGCTCCGCCGCAAAGTCTTCCAGCGGCTTCCCATTCACCTGACATCTGAGACAAACCATGAGCTGGCCCCACTCCTCACTCCACTCTTCTGCCTCACCTCCCCTTTGCACCAGCAAAACAGAATACTTTTATTTCACATACTCACTGTTATTTCCTCCCTCTGAACATTGACTCAAAGTTATCTCCCGTGGACGTTCACGCCTCATCCCCAAACCTCTAATTTCCAAATGCTCTTATTGTTCAATGATCAGCCCAATCACCACCTTCATGTCGCCTTCCCTACTATCTCAGTAATAAACACCTCCACACCTGTGACCCATCACATTGTCTTTTTTACCTTCTAGCTTGTGCTATAGTTATTACTGTATATTTTATATTTCCCTGGTTATGTAATAAATTTCCCTCCAACACCCATTTGCTCCAGGCAAGGCAGGTACCCATTAAAGTTTATTTAATTAATTAATAAGGTTGAACGAAGAACACAATCTTTTTTTTAATACAACGTGTGGAATAGCATCTGGTTTAGGATTCTATTACCATGTGATAAAACTATCAGAATATTCACAACTTCTTACCTGTACATCTTTTTACCCGCGGATTTGTTTTAGTGTACAACAGAAGACTATTAGTAGCTAAAATTTTTCTGAAAGTGCAGCTGTATTAACACTGCAGCTATAAAGGAAAAGCACAAACAGGTCAAACAAATGCTTTAAAAGAAGAAAAACCAAATTACCTCTAATGATTTTCTGTCTGTGCATGAGAGGAGCCCAAAATCACCCAACAGTAGGCAAAAAAAAATTCTCATAAATGCAAAAGCTACCCCCCTGCTTCTCTGTTGGTGGCAAGTTCATTGGATGCGAGGCTGGGGACAAGCGGCTCAAGAGGGTGAATTGACAACAGGCCACTTCTTCCCTCAAATGTGGGGCCTGAGTGGAGACCATTCTTCTCTTGAAGCTCTGAGGGTCTCAGATTGAGTCCTATTTGGTTCCCTGGCCTGGTCTGACCCCTTCTCAGCCGTCTCATATAGCTGTCTCCACCTTCATGTCTGGAACCTTAACCAAGAACTTGACAATGAGGTGAGACAATCAGCTCCATTTACTTCCCCTCCTTCTAAAAGGGAGTCCATCTCACAGCCCATAAAGTATTGCTTTCCTTGTCTTTAGTTTAATTGTCACTCTTTCCAGAAGATCTTCCCTGATGCCCCTGATAGGTTAGGTCCCTAAGACATGTTCCTGTTGCACCCTCCTTTTTCCTTTATGACGCCGGTAATTATATGTTTAATTTCTACCTTTCCCCCGAACACCGTAAGCCCCTTAGGGGCAAAAACAGTATTTGTCACTGCTTTGTACCTGGCACATGGTAGAGTCTCGGTAAATACTGGTGGTGAATGATGAATAAACAATGCAAGTAACAGAGTCCAAAGGTTTGTAGGTTTATGAGGGTGGCATGTGTATGTGTGTGTGTGACATTTACACTTAGCCTTTATAGACAACCCATAGCCCAAGTACCACAGAGCACAATTTCACATGTGCCTAAAAGTCCATGGAGGAGACACCTACTTAGACTCAGCTGGGGACGGGAGAATTTAGCAGCAGCTCCCTGGGAATGCTGCTGAAACCTGGACTTGCAGGTTTTCTCAGTTTACCTTGAAGATGTCACGGAATTATGTTAATAACCACTTCTCCTACAAATAAGCTTATCAAAGTAAACATTTGCTTCACCAAACTACCTTTGAGGCAAAGTCCCAGGAGTAAAATGACATGAGAAAAACTGAAATTGACATCCTTTCTCCCTCCTATGAGAGGTCATGCGAATGCTTATGAGTGTCAGCCTAATTTACAAAGAGACCTTGGACTTGATTTGCCTATTTTGTAAGTCCACTGCTTCTATTGTAATTAATGATAGTCTAATGATCTTCAACAAGCATCTCATTTGATCCCAGGTGCCAGGAGCATTGTTCCCTTACCTCCAGTTTAGGAAGCATTGAAAGACTTTGTTCAGAATCTTCCCCCCACTTCCAAATACCCTGAGGCCAAAGGTGTTGCCTTCCTTTGGGTTGGGTACACCCAACCCAACCCAAGAAGCAGACAAGGCATCCAGGGTGCATGGCTGTATATGCAATAATGTTATTAAATTACACAATTCAGTATATCTGATCAGGTGGAAAGGCGGTTCTGTGATGTGTTCATCTAAATATTTTTTTCTAGATAAAAAAAAAATGTTTGAGTAGGATTTTCATAAATCTCAGAAAATCCATTTTCTAGAGTAACAGCTGTCATTGAACAGTTAAGCACTAAGCTATGCTCTTTATTTTTATCAGTTCTTAGTAATAATACAAAAATAGTATTTCCCCCTATGATTTTCAGAGTTCTAACCGGTGGTTTACTATCAGGTCATCAATTTCACACACCACTGCCACAGGGCTTCCTCAAAGCTTCTTACATTCCAATGGTTTCCATAAAAGTTTTTCTTTCTTTCTTTTTTTTTTAACTGTTATCCAGGCATGTCCACATGTGGCTCTTTTCTTATTTTCAGTCAGCCTGACTTAGTCGCAGTCCAGAAGGAAGTACCAGGGAGGCAGTGCAGTCATCCGCATCCTCCTTACACAGCAGCACTGAGTGCTGTGCCCAAGTTTTTGTCCTTGAGGCAGGGAAATCTGCCCTCCCACCCCAGGATGACTCAGTGAGCCCTGAGAACAAAGGTGCACCCTGGATGTCTTGTTTGCCATTTGGGTTTGGTTTGGTACTTCTAGAAGGCAGCTGTATGGTCAGAGAATGTGGAACGATCCTGAGCTAAACCCTGAACAGAAATGACACCTTGTTGATGTTCATATACAAAGCCATCGTTTTCTTATTAGAGCATCCTTAAATTATGAGAAATGCAAAGCCCTTAGAGAATCTGATGCTTTGGACAAATTAATGGAACAGGCATGGCCTAGTCAACAGAAAAAATAGTTAATCAGCCCGCACTAGGCAGATGCAAACCAATTACGGAAAAAGACATCTAAAATAAAAGGGAGTTTTTAAAAAAATTGTCAGGTACGCAGTATATTCTGTTACATACTGTGCCATGGTAAATATTCTTTAAAAAGAAAAATAAAGTTGTACAACATCACATAGCAACCAAAGCAGAAGAGATGGGGAGATAGAGCACAAACCTAAAGACAGAGAAATAGGAGTTCTGGCTGCATCTTTGTCAATGACTCCCAGAGTATTCCTCTGGACACCCACTTCTTATCTCTGTAGGAAAATTCCTTCACACATTAGAAATAATGTTTTTCTCCCTCATTCTCAGAAACGTTTCAGGTAAAAAGATAAGGTATGCATATAAAATGTTTCAGCCCAAGACATCTTTATAGTAACAGTTTACCCACTTTTCTCCAGACTAAATAATCCCAGTTCTAAGTGAGACAGCATGAAATTTCTGTTTCTCAACTCTAACCATCTGCATTTGTTGTTTTCTGCTGTCCACTTTCACCCCCATCTCACTGGACTCCACACTCCATGAAGAGCTGTACACCCATAACTGAGCATAAATATTTTTTAACATAAATATTTTTAATCAAAATGAGTGAATGAGAAGTGAACAGTATTTAAATTATAAAACCGAAGATAAATTAGGAGCTTAGGATTAACATATACACACTACTGTTATTTAAAATAGATAGCCAGCAAGGACCTACTGTATAGCACAGGGAACTATACTCAGTATTTTGTAATAACTTATATGGGAAAAGAATCTGTGAAAGAATATATATATATATATTCAGTATAACTGAATCACTGTGCTGTGCATCTGGAACTAACATGATATTGTAAATCAACTATACTTCAATAAAAAATTTTTTAATTTAAAAAATAAATTTTAAAACCAAAAACTATATAGGACATTCTAATTAAGAACTGAATAGCAATGTGTAAGGACTTCTGTGCACCAAACATTAGAATGAAGGTGTTTTACTACTTTTTTTTTTGTTTTGGTTTGGTTTGGTTTTCCATTTCAACTATTGTAGATGTGACTTTGACCAGCCTTTCATGTTGATATAGATGTGGCTTCACATCTAAGCAAGGAAGGTGTTTTTCAAGTTGCTGGAAGTGAGCCGCCCAGTATTTCCCACACATCGGACCCTGTTTTCTCAACATCTTGTGGATCACTAATTGGAGTTTGCATAATTTACCGCCAAATTGCAATCATTCCTTTGAAATGAGTGCTGCGCACACTTCCCTTTCAGAGTCAATGAAAAGAGAAGGTCAGGAAGAGGAAAAGCAGAAAACAATGATCTTCTAATTAATGTAGAAGGAACTGAATTTCTGGTTCTTGATTTTCTTCAGGAGAAGAAGAAATAGAAATTCAATCTGAAAGGAAAGTTCATGATTTATGTTTTCATCCTAAAAACAGTTCAATGGTTAGCTGCCCCACATCGCATTAATCCTCATAGCAAAGGAAAAACAACCTTGAAATAACTTGAAAATGTGCTCTCTATGAAACTTTAAAGGCAGAGGAGCTGGAAGCAGTAAGCAAGCAGGGACAAATCATAAGCGAGAAAATGCTATCTGCGCACTGTGAATCAATCTTTAAACCATTTGAAGGACTGCGTGTGACTGCACGCGTGTTTGTAGATATGGACACGTGAGGTCATGTTAGATCACACTCAAGGAGGAATTTGAAAATAATCGGCAGTGAATGTGTCCTCAAACAGAAAGTCATGATTTTTCCCTTCAACTTAAATCCTTGAAATAAACCAGTTTAAAGCTGTCCCCAAAAATGCATGACTGGTATCTGGAAAAGCATTTGATTATATACATGTGCAGTTTTGAGGGCATATTCAAGAGTGAAGTTAGTAATATACTATCTATCTTAAATGTTTGAAATTGATATCTAGCCAATTAAATTAAACTGGGTCTTATGAATGAATTGCTTCCAACATTTTTGAAAACTATGTTCTATAATATACAATTATGAAATACGAAAAATAATCTTAAAGTTTAGTTTATTTCTCTGTTTTTATTACTGTGTTAAAATCACAGTATCTCCATCAGGAAATAACTCAGAGATGAATTGCCTTGGTAAAAATGTCACAGAAATGAATGTTAAAAAAATAAATTCAGAATTGTAAATATAAGGTTTAAAGTTAAAGAGGTGGTATATCCTTTCTCTGTCTATCTCCAATCTGATTCACCATTAAGGAAAAGTGTTATTCAAACAGCAAATCTAAGCTAAACTGAGCACAAAAGTTACCAAAATTTAAAGAATATTAAATTGATAAATATCAAAGATTAGAAATTCCCCACTACCACCACTGGTCAGCTCTTCCTGTACATACATATTACGCTACAGACAACTTAAAATACAGTGCACTGTATTTTAAAGAATCAAAGCCTAAAAAAGCAGAAGCAAGATTTAAAACCAATTTGAAGAAACAGCTACTTATACTCAAAAACAGGTGGTAACATAACATACTGATGTGACACCAAGAAAAGTTTAATTAGAAGTGGATTGAGTCTTCGAATTCCAATTGAACCGGAGAAAGAAATCCATCACATTTGAATTCCTTTGGATGAGATTCAGTAGGTTAAGGCAAATTATGTATAATTTCACAATGGTGTCCAGGTAGAATATTTATTAAGCTCTATGAATACCCACACAGTTTGCTTTCAGACCTACATTTTTCACATTTTATATGATTATATTAATATGTGGTTCTCAAATATTAATACTGGCATAATCGGATCTCATGAATGACAATATGGTTCAAAGGAAAAAAATATTAAGTGTACTCTAATCTCCTTTATTTAAAAAGCTCAGTAATTGATCCAGCTGGAAGAGCATTTTAGACATTCATTTATGCCATATTTTTGTATACTTTAGAGCACAATAGAAAAAAAAAAAAACCTCTCTGATCATTTAGAATGGCACTCTGACCTTTTTTTAAGTTGCAGCATATTGACTTCTTTATTATCAGCAAACTAAAATACCGTAATATTACTTGAACACTTACGACTCAAATCAAAAAATCTAAAGTCAGTAGGAAACAAGTTATTCGGGCTTAGTAGGAACCAAACCCAAACTCCCACCCAAAATGAACAATTGAAATTCCTGCTGAGGTTTGAAAAAGTCTCCACAACCCCCTCAAGTGTCCTACTTTTCATGCAGCTCAGCACTTCCCAACCGAGCCAGAATGAGGAGCCCTGAGATCCCTGTGGTCAGCTGTTTCCCAAGTATTCCAAACCCACGCCTGGACCAAGAAGCTCCAGGAATCTCATCAGAAGCCTTGACCCCAGGAGGTTTCTAGTTAGATTTCCAAACCAGAGAGGTTTGGAAAAGACTGCCTTGAACCTTCGACCCACTCATGGCTTATCCGTCTGCATTTCAGATTCAGGCACTCACCTAAGAGTACTAATTCCTTTCACTCTACCCGCATAGTTAATGTGCCATTTGCACTGTAAGAAACTTGGCTGAGGAAGTCAACATGGTTCAGTTTACCAACCAATAAATATATTGAAAATAACCAATGAAAACAAAGTTACAGAGGCTGTTTTGTAGCTGAGCTACCAGGGTCTCTGCAGCCAACCTTCACCTTCACCTCAGCATTTCTCTAAGTTTAGAATCACTAAAGCATCGGAAAGCGTGGACAAGAGGAAAAGTAAGATGGGGCAGGGAGGGGGAAGCCACACATATACATATAAAATAAAGCTGAACTCCAAAGTATTAGGAATTTTATTTTCAAAGTACTAGAGAGGAAAAGAGAGATAGCTCATTCCACTTTAATTACAGAAACACCAAGAAATGATACTTCTCTGGGCCTCAGTTTTCTCATCAGAAAAATGGTGTTCAGAATACATCATTTTCATATTTTAAGATTAAATGAGATGAGTTTATGACAGTGCCTTATATGGTGCACAGCACAGTAAGAACTAAATAGATATCAACTTCTTTCCTTAGTTTCCATTGATATTTTTCATTAATTTCCAGTCACTCAACAAATATTTTTTGAACAATGATTATGCGGCAGACACCATAATTGGTTCTGAATATACATTGGCGAACACAACAAATATAGTTCCCGCCCTCGTGGAAGCCACAATCTAATGAGGAAAACAGAAAATAAGTAAGGAAGGGGGAGGGTGGGCGAGAGACAGGGAGAGAGACAGACAGATCGAAATTGTCATCCATCAGTGCTATGAAGGGATTGAACAAGGTTCACAGATAGGAAATAGCAGGGGAGGAGGGGACCTGATTAGATAGCTCAAAGCATTAGCTGATGCTTGAATTTTGTTGCTTTATTTTTCCACTGATCTTAAGAAAGAAAAAAATGTCTTCCAAAAACTTATCAGTTTTAGCGTAAGTTTCACAGTGCCACGTCACCCTTTGGAAAGACTGTGACCGACTGGTAGGACAGAGTATTTCAGACAGAAGCTAGACCACTGAAGACTTTTCTGGACATGGATAGTCCGGCTAGCTTTCATTTTGTCATTGCATTTCCTCTTCTGAGAAAGGTCACAGGAGAGGTTTTGACAGGGTGTTGCTATTGATATTTGGAATCCTGACTTTCTTGATCCTTTTCAGTTGAGCTGTAGGGCAGCATGTGCAGTGGAAACTGTCCCGGTTGCCATGGTGGGTAATGTCTTGACAACAGACATGGGTCAGGTGTCCATTTTGGATCTTCGGGCTTGTCAGCAGCTCTTGATAAAGCTGGTCATGTGGTTTTTATTGGCTCACCTGTACATTCTGATGGGAACAGCTAAGAGCCACTCAGCTCACCCTCCTCTTTTTGGAGAAGTCCCAGGGAGTAGCGTCGCTTGTGGCTGGTCTGCTCTGAGAACAATGTTGGTTCTTACATCACTTTGGCCTACTCTTCTGGTTAAAGTGTGTTAACGGAATATCTGAGGGGGCAGTGTCAATAGGGGCAGCTGCCCTTAAATCTGCCTTCCATTTCACAATCCAGGTCACTGTTGCCCTGTTCCTGTCCCACGATATCACACAACTAGGGCCACAACCGAGGATCTCCATCTGAATGATGTTGAGGAGGGTGTACATAACTCAAAGCGTGCCGCTGAGTGCCTCTCTATACCAGGCATTGTGGTAGGTCTTGGGACAACGTATATAAAAGACATCCCCCACTTTTGTGTAAAGAATGTGATTGGGTTAAATAAAGGTGCAAATTTTCTTTCCTGAGTCCCAAAATAAGGGCATCTGTATTAGCTTGCTAGGGCTGCCATAACAAAGTACCACAGACCAGGTAGCTTAAACCATAGGAGTTTATTTTCTCACAGCTCTGGAGGCTAGAAGTCCAAAGTATCTGCAGGGTTGGTTTCTTCTGAGGCCTCTCTCCTTGGCTGGTGGACGGCCATTCTCTCCACACGATCATCCCTCTGTGCCTGTCTGTGTCCAAATTTTCTCTTCTTATAAGGACACCAGTCATATTGGATTAGGATCCACCCTAAGGTTCTTACTTTAACTTAATTACCGTTTTAAAGACCGTATCTCCAAATACAGTCACATTCTGTGGTACTGGGAATTAGGATTCTAATATATGAAATTCAAGGGGGGGGGGCACAATTCAGCCCATATCAGCATCTTTATAGCCACATATAGTATAAATCTAGAAATAAATCACCAAAGTGTATCAGAGTATAAGTGGCCATGGGTGATGACCATTTGAATCTTTCTAGCTAAGAATCTCAACCTATTTTCTAAAAACTTGTTACCAAAGTAAAATGCAAACAGAAAAAAATGAAATTTCACCAGAAATTCCATATGTGAATCAAATGAAAACTTTTACTCCCCACATGCTACCCAATAGAACTAATTCCTTGGTAGAGGATCCATTCCCACCCCATTCCAATGACAAAAGGAAATTTGGGAAAACTAGGTATCTTCCCTCTACATGAGATCATTCAGTTGTTAACTGTAACGAGGGAGAAGTTCTGAAACAACTTCACAAATCAAAGACTTGGATCGACATTTTTGTTAATGAATAAAATGTTTTCAAGCCATGGTCTCCCTCAGTCTAATGTCTCTGATTCTCTTCTCCTGAGTGCTTCTCTTTAGCCACAGCAAAAGCATATTTTAGACTCTCTTAAACTTGAATTGTTCAAAACATTAAAGCACTGGAGGAATCAGAAAATTATCTTGGTGTTCTCTGACAGCTGCAATATCATGTAAATTATTACTAATGTGCCAGGATTACAAAGCATTGGGCAAAGTGAAAGACCCACCCCCTTGAGATTCTCACAAAAAGGAAGGTGCGTTGAACTGTATTGCTTCGAGCTGTTGATGACTTCTCCTTTCTGTACATAGTAAATGAGATATTTTGGAGCTGGCACAAAGCTGTGACACACACTCATGACCACGATGCTTCTCACTGTCCCACATTATAACAAGGAGGAGAGCTGTGCCATCTCTCTACCAGCTGTATGGGGTTTTGTGTGTTCTAATTTTCAGGGCCACCATTTTACCATTTGAAGACCGAATACTGGGTGAAGTGTGGTTGCAGATTACAGTTCAGAGTGCCTACAGTACGTATGGATTGATGGCCTCTTCTCCCTAACTGCCCCTTCCCTTTCATCCTTTCCCTCTTCTAGGAAAGCCTCTTATTAGAGTGATCCCTGGGAATGGTACTCACCGTTGAGAAGCGTTACCTGGGTTACATAACAAACCCTCAAGGACAGACAGTGCCTCAAGAAGAGGCAGGACTGCTCAGAGGCAGAGAAAGCACACCTTGGCCCTAACTACATCACTCATTTATTTAGGATGTTGATTATGTATCTTATGTTCTGTGTCTCAATTTCTGCATCTATGCAGTGACAACGTGTTTTGTCTTTACTTTTTAAGAGGGAAGATAAGTGTGATAGATTGAACACACCTGTTTATCCCAAAAAGCCCATGATGGGGCAACAGGAAAAAGAAATGAATAAACCCCCGAAGACATAAGAGTGTAGAAGGAGACACCAATAAGCAAGAGATACATTTGGAGTGTGGAAAATGGATGGGAGGGTGATGCCTGAGTTATGTTTACTTCTTAGTACCACTAAGTGCAGAAGGGGGAAACCTGGGCAAACTAAGCAGATTTGTGTCTCAAACCTTAAAAGCCTCAGGAATTGAAGCCACCAACAAGGGGCAAAGGAGATATGAGAGTGCTAAAAATAAAAGAATTGGTGCAAAGTCTATATGGGTTGCAGTTAGATCCCCAGATCTCTTCCCTACACACACACCCCACGTATACACCCAAGCAAATCCTCCCCTTCTACCCTGGCGTAATACTGGGGTTTTACTCTCTGGGTAGGTTGAGCCAGCAAGGTTCTGGACAGTGGAACATGGGGACACCTGGGGAAAGAGTGAGTCACCTTTCTAAAGTCACAGGAATGAAGTCAAAATATGTCTACTAACTGGTAGCACCAAAATCAGTTCACTGTGGAAAGTGGTCCAGCCAGGAAAAAGGTCTAAAGTTATTCATATTTGGGAGTCCCTGGAAAAAGTGGCTAAGTCCCTCTGAATCCCTGACAGGGAATAAAGATGCAACAAACCATATGTAGATATGCAAGATGTCAACTTTTTTCTTCTCATGTACTCTTTGTCAGGGAGCTTGAAGAGAATGTGTTCCACCAAATCAGGATGTAAACAAACATAGAGATAGACGATGGAGATGGAGATGAATGTGTGTGTGTGAAAGAGAGAGAAAGAGAGCGCAAGCAAAAATTAGAAAGTCCAACACAGGAGAGAAGGAGAGAAGGACCAGGAGGACAGTGACAAAGACCTATAGGAGGGAGGTCTAAAACAGAATGAACAAGATAAGAAAAATATCACACCTGTTGTGCTGGGCAATATTAATGTGTTTTATCATTATTTAGGATACACAGAAAACTAAGCAAACTAAAAAAAAAAAGTATACAGTAAAGGAAATGTCAACATAGTACCCAGCGTGGCTCAGCTGTGAAATATTAAGACTATAATAATGCATATGATTTAACTCAAGAACAGAAAGCGTGGGGGAGAAGGATGTATAAGAGTGCTGATTCCTAACTGTCTAAAACTGAAAATCAAGATACAGAAATATAAAAATAGTATTTAGAACTATGGAGGTAAATATCATTAAAAAAACTGAAACTCTTAAAAGTAACTACCAGCAGGGTGTGTGACTGAGGACTGGGAGGGGACGGCTTTTTTTTTTTTTTTTTTTTTTTTTTTTTTTTT